>NC_133324.1:559819223-560121722 GCF_042186555.1 Aquarana catesbeiana
AGGGGGCAGGGCCAAGCCGCACTGTGTGTGTCAATAAATGCACACAGTGTGGCTAAAGACTGAGCCTGCATGAGTGGCCTCATAGCAAGTGGGAGAACTCAGAAGGGAGGAGCAGCCAGGAGCACCGACGGGTGATCCCAGAAGAGGAGCTTCGGGGGAAAACCATTGCACAGAGCAGGTAAGTATGTTGTTTCTTATTTAAAAAAAAAGCGAACCTTTACAATTACTTTAAAGCGGTTGTATACCCTTTTTTTTTACTTTTACCTACAGGTAAGCCTATAATAAGGCTTACCTGTAGGTAAAATTAATATCTCCTAAACCTGTACGGTTTAGGAGATATTTACTTTGCATGCAGCTGCTGACGTCAGCGGTGCATGCGCTGTGAAGGCCAAGGTGAAGGTCCGGTAAACGCTGCCGAACCTTTCCGGGAAGAAGGCTCCTGTGCGCATGCGCAGGAGTGACGTAATCGTGGCTTTGGCCGCTCACAGGAGCCGCGATACCCGGAAGAAACGCTGAGGGAACATGTTAGCTCCCTCGGCGTGGACTGGGATCAGATGTTGAGGCCTCGTTCTAAGGTGAGTATTTCATAATGAGCTAGTAAGTGCTGCATACTAGCTCATTATGCCTTTGCCCTACAGGTTTTTTTGTTTAAAAAAAAAAAATCTGTGCGGGTATACAACCGCTTTAAGAAAATTACTCTAAAGGTTCTTAAAACCACAATAATTTCAAAAATATTTTATAATGCTTTTAAACAGTCAGTTGTTTTTGAAAAACTGTCTTTTTGAAGAATGTCTTATTAATGGCATTGATCACCTCCTTATTTCTGAGGCTATATATAATGGGATTTAGTACTGGAGATGCAATGGCATACAGAGCAGATACAACCTTATCGGCTTCTAAACGGTTGCTGAAGGCAGGCCGTACATAGGTGTAGATGACTCCACCATAAAAGATAGTCACTACAGTAAGGTGGGAGGCGCAGGTTGAGAAGGCCTTCTTTTTCTTCTCAGCGGAATGGATTTTCATAATAGTGAAAATGATGTATGCATAGGAAATAAAAGTGAGAATAAAACATATCATTCCAAGTACTACATCAGATGCCACAATGACAACATCATTAACATATGTGTCAGAACTTGCCAGCTTTAGCACAGGGGGAATTTCACAGAAAAAATGGTCCATGATATTTTCTTCCCTAAAGCTGAGTTTCAGTATGAGGAACGTATGTATCATTGAGTTTACTGTGCCGAGGATCCAAGCAGCTCCCACCAAACATATACATGTTGTCCTGCTCATTATAGTTTTGTACCGTAAAGGATAACAGATTGCCACATACCTGTCATATGCCATAACTGTTAGAAGGATCAGTTCTATACTAAGAGCAGCTGAAAATACATATAATTGAGAGACACAGCCAGAATATGAGATGGACTTCTTATCTATCACAAGTATCTGGAGTATCTTGGGGATAGCAGCCGTTGTGCAACATATGTCCAAAATGGAAAGATTAATAAGAAAGAAATACATTGGAGTGTGAAGACAAGAATCTGAACTAATAATAACTGATATTAATATATTTCCAACAAAAGCCATCGTGTAAATCAGTAAAAATATGATAAAGAAAAGAGGTTGGAGATGTGGGTACTGGGAGAATCCTAACAAAAGGAATTCTATATGTGATGTTTGATTAAGTTCGGATGACATTTATGGTTGATTCCTGCAAAAGACAAATAAAAATGTAGGTCATATTTTCACCACAAATAACAAATGAATCATAAAGTGCTATATATACTATTCAATTTTATATGTGGGCAAGAACAGAGCAATGCTTGTTATATTGCCCATTGCAGTCAGCAGTGTGACACATTGATGGTACTGAACGGATTGATGTTTTCTCTGTACTTGGGTTCCATTTATGTTACTTGCGCTGTTCACTCTATTTACACATTTTATCTTGGGGGAACAGTCAGGGATAGGTATATCTAGATGCCTTTAAAGCATATAGGTATACATTTTGTGTGTTATCTACACGTATGTATTCTCTCTCTTCAAAGGCAATGCAATGACACCAATTCATGTAGGTTCACGATCGGAAGTACATTTATAAAGATGGGTCTGTAAAGAAAAACAATATTATAAAAATTGTATCGAATATTAAATTATGTCTACCTTGCCCTCTATTATGCACTGGTTCTGATCATAGAGAATAATGGCCTTTCTGCATACTTCCTGTGTGGGAAGGCACAGTGCATGTTTGGTGGCTGGAATAGGTTCTTCTAAGTATGCATTGCAGACCATGCGGGAGCCTGTACACACTGTCTGGCAGGCTTAGACAGGCTGGGCCTTGATAATGCATCTGAAATAAGCTTTGCTGTGGCTCATTATGTGAATAGAAGGGGTTGGTATATTGGTGGGAGGGGATTCCAAGAAGCACACACACTAGAAGGTCTTATGTAGATGAGCATTTTCAGCAAGCTTTAAGCCTGTATTGCAGCTTGCATTTGTGATCAGTTTGAGATGAGTCTGTAAATCTTTAGTTTCTAAGCTTTATAAAGCTGTTTTAGCTTGTATAGGGTGAAGTGCAGTTCTGCCTGAAAAAATATCAAACCATGAGCCCTTTATCATGCCCAGGCAGTGGGTAAAGAGCACATTAAGAGCACCGTATCAAGATATCACATGCATAGCTGTATAAATATTGGGGTGTATTTCCTTACTCTCAGAACACAAAGACACAGCAGGGAGCATACCCTCATCCACATAGTGTGTGGATGGGGGAATCAGGTCAGTTTTTTTATTCAACCTGCTGGTTGAAAGAAAATAACTGATTCATCTATGGGCTGCCTTAGAACTGTACACTGCTGATTTGCAGACAAATAACCAAAGAAAAGTATTATGTTGAAAAGCTTGAGGTAGTAGACAGACAAACAAAATAATTCATATAGCAAACCATTTTTTTTAGCTTTGGAGAGAGAATGGAAAGACCCTTCTCATGATTGGATGACTAAAGATTTACCTTTAAAAACCTAATAGTTTAAAATAAAAGAAATAAACATGTATTGAGTGAAAATTTGAAACAGTATCATACACTTTAGCTAAAATATGATTTACTACTTTACAGTTATTGTGCAGTATATCTTTAAATACATTTATTATATCCTTTACTTTAACGCTAGATTTATGTTTTTCAATATCTTGAAAGATAAGAGAAATACTTAGAGCCTATGAACATCAAGGCAACCTATTGCAGTGTTTTAATGCCTGTTATATTGCATGTTAGTATGCATTGTTGCGATGCGTTGGGGTGCCATTAAAAAAAAAACCTAAATGTTAATTGTCGGTTCCACATAAAATTCTATTATAAAGACAAAAGCAATACCGTAGAAAAATAGTAATTTTCTGGTTGTCAGAGTTTTCAAGCTTTAAATTCTAATTAATTGCCTAATACAGAAGAAAATGTGGGGCTTGTCCCCAATCCACTGTGGAAATATATATATTGAAATAGGTAAGGGTATGACTTGAGCTGTAACCTAGTAGGTATGTGATGTTCGAAGACATTGCAGACCATAACGACTTTTATGACAGTATTGAAACCATGCTGAAACTGAGAACTATAGTTGTAGCTGTAATTGCCATCTAGCCGTTAGCTTTGCAGGAGGGGACCTAAGTGGGAATGTCTGTGGTAGGGTTGGACATAATTGGGGTTGAGTTATGGAAGATAGATAGCAGGATCCTTTTTATAAATGTTTTGACTAATTTCCTATCTTTTGCATGTAGGAATACAGTAGGTGTGGTGATAATAGGCTTTCAGAAGAATTCTGAAATACCCAGCATCCTTGTGAGATGCCATTCAATGTATCAGGATAGTAATTCGTGTTTTAATTTGGACCAGTGTGTGAATCACAATGACTGCTGTTATCAGTGGCATCATTGTTAAGCTTCACTACTATCGCACAAGAGAACTCCTCCTTCGTGCTGCTTGAGAATCTTCAAACCCAAAATTCTGGGGTCATCAATATAGCCTTTATGCTGATTTAGCACATTCAACTGTCCAAAAAAGACAAGCTCTTCGTCCTTTTCTCATTATTCTCCCGAATGCAAACATCAAATATTACTGGGGCTTTCCTTTTAAACTTTGCTTTTCACATGGAAATACTCAATTTCAACTTTGTACTCCAGAGGAGATTGAAACAGCAATAAAAAGTCTGGCGCCAGGGAACTGGGACATAAATTAATATGGGAACCATATGTGATGTCCTACGGAAGACCAAGGAGCAGCCGTGTGGATAGACACACCAGGAGCGGTGTGAAACAAACTGTAGGCAATTAAAAATGACCACAACTGTAGGCACTAATTTGAAGCATCCCATATGGACAGATTCTCAGATAAAATCAGTGGATGGAAATCATATGTAAATTTATTGGATGATTTGGTAAAGTAAATAATGGATTTATAAAAATCTCTCCTCGCATTGCTGGAATGGCTATTCAGCAAGAACACCACTTTTGACAGTACCTTTAGAAGCCGTCAGATGGTAACAGGCTGCGTAAAGCAATGCTGCGGTGGTAGGTGGTTCATGGATCCAGCAAATTCTGCTTGAAAGGGAAGACAAATGCTCACAGAGCCGGATGGCAGAACGGGTACTGTGAACAGAGGCTCCGTGGATGGGCAGCGAGGGGGCTGCGGAGGAACAGAAGCCAAAAGGCAGCAGGAACAACCGCTGTCGGGAGCCGGCAGAAGGAAATGTCCGAGTGTGATGTCATGCGCTCAGAAGACACGGGTCCAGAAAGAGGCTTGGAGTGCAGGGTGGTGGAGCGCAAGCCGAAAGGAGGAGAGAGGGTGAGAGGCTGTTGTCCTGACAACACGTTTCGGGGCATGGCCCTTCTTCAGCTCCTGATAGCGGTTGTTCCTGCTGCCTTTTGGCTTCCGTTCCTCCGCAGCTGCCTCGCTGCCCATCCTCAAAGCCTCTGTTCACAGTACACATTCTGCCATCTGGCTCTGTGAGCATTTGTCTTCCCTTTCCAGTGGAATTTTCTGGTGTAAACTACTTTAGTAGTGAAAAATTAACATCCTGCACACCTCAGATCAGCCCCAATTCCTGCAACTCCACACCTCAGATCATCCCCAATTCTTGCACCTTCACACCACAGATCTCTGTCCTTCCTGCAAATCTGTTTCACCACCGCTCATCTGCCCCACCACTGTAACCCCCTGCACATCTGCCCCACCACTGTAACCCCCTGCACATCTGCCCCACCACTGTAACCCCCTGTACATCTGCCCCACCACTGTAACCCCCTGCTCATCTGCCCCACCACTGTAACTCCCTGCTCATCTGCCCCACCACTGTAACCCCCTGCACATCTGCCCCACCACTGTAACACCCTGCACATCTGCCCCACCACTGTAACCCCCTGCCCATCTGCCCCACCACTGTAACCCCCTGCTCATCTGCCCCACCACTGTAACCCCTGCACATCTGTCCCACCACTGTACCACCCTGCTCTTCTGTCCCACCACTTTACCACACTGCTCTTCTGTCCCACCACTGTACTACCCTGCTCTTCTGTCCCACCACTGTAACCCCTGCACATCTTTCCCACCACTGTACCACCCTGCTCTTCTGTCCTACCACTTTACCACCCTGCTCTTCTGTCCCACCACTGTACTACCCTGCTCTTTTGTCCCACCACTGTAACCCCCCTGCTCATCTGCCCCACCAATGTTCCCTCTTTCTCATCTGCCCCACCACTGTACCTCCCTGCACATCTGCTCCACCACCGTACCCCCATGCTTTTCTCTGTGACCGCGGAACCATCTTCTTATCTGTCCTAACACTGAACTTATCTGCTCATCTGCCCCAACACTGTAACCCCCTTTCTCATCTGCCCCACCACTGTACCTCCTGCACATCTGTCCTACCACTGTACCCCCTGCTCTTCTGCCCCACCACTGTAACCCCCTGCTCATGTGTTCTACCTCTGTACCTCCTTTCTCCTCGGCACCCCTCTGCACATCTGCCCCACCTCTGTACCTCCCTGCTCCTCTGCCCTACCACTGTAACCCCCTGCTTATCTGTCCTACCAATGTACCTCCTTTCTCCTCTGCCCCAACACTGAACCCCCCTGCTCATCTTTCCCACCACTGTAACCCCCTTCTCATCTGGCCCAACACTGAACCCCCCTGCTCATCTGTTCCCACCACTGTAACCCCCTGCTCATCTGCCCCATCACTCTACCCCCCTGCTTTTCTGTCCCACCGCTAAACCCCCTCCTCATCCCTCCCACCACTATACCTACTGCAATTCTGCCCCACCACTGTAATCCCTTGCTCTTCCGTCCCACCACTGTAACCCCCTGTTCACCTGCTCCATCAATGTACCTCCCTGCACATCTGCTCCACCACCGTATCCCCATGCTCTTCTGTCTCACTACTGAATCACCTTCTCATCTGTCCTAACACTGAACACATCTGCTCATCTGCCCCACCACTGTAACCTGCTTTCTCTTCTGCCCCACCAATGTACCTCCTGCACATCTGTCTCACCTCTGTACCCCCCTGCTCTTCTGCCCCACCTCTGTTCCCCCTGCTGTCCTGACCCACCACTGTAACCCTTTGCTCATCTGTCCTAACACTGAACACATCTGCTCATCTGCCCCACCACTGTAACCTGCTTTCTCTTCTGCCCCACCAATGTACCTCCTGCACATCTGTCTCACCTCTGTACCCCCTGCTCTTCTGCCCCACCTCTGTTCCCCCTGCTGTCCTGCCCCACCACTGTAACCCCTTGCTCATCTGTCCCACCAATACACCTCCTTTCACATCTGCCCCACTGCTCTACCCCCCTGATTTTCTGTCCCACCATTGAACCCCCTTCTCATCTACCCCAACACTAAACCTCCTCTACTCATCTGGCCCCACGCTGAACCCCCTGCTCATCTGGCCCAACACTGAACCCTTCTGCTCATCTGGCCCAACACTGAACCCCCCTGCTCATCTGCCCCAACACTGTACCCCCCTGCTCTTCTGTCCCACTGCTGAACCCCCTTCTTATCTCTTCCACCACTATACCTCCCTGCACATCTGCCCCACCGCTGTACTTTCCTGCTCATCTGTCCCACCTCTGAACCCCTCCTGCTCATTTTCCCCACCGCTGTACCCTCCTGCTCATTTTCCCCACCACTGTACCCTCTTCTCATCTATGATATGTGTGATCAGGGCGCTGATAGGGGGGGACCACCAGCCCTGGTGTACAGGGCCTGATAACATAGGGGGGCCCACACAGGGAAGGGGATTAGTGACAGACGACAATTGTGTTTCTTTTCCTCCAGTAGATGAAAGCTGCTCTCCTCCCCTTTCCCTGCTGCCAGCTTTTATCTGCTAAGAAAGAGACAGTGGTATTTCACTAATCCCCCTCCCTGTGTGGGCCCCCTCCTCTCCTCTCAGCACTGGTTTTTAAGGTTATTTCTGCTCCTGAGTTTATCTCTCTAACTTAGGCTCCATGCACACTGATTTAAAATTCACTGCTTCTA
The DNA here is from genome assembly GCF_042186555.1 of Aquarana catesbeiana. Taxonomy (NCBI): domain Eukaryota; kingdom Metazoa; phylum Chordata; class Amphibia; order Anura; family Ranidae; genus Aquarana; species Aquarana catesbeiana. Next base: position 559,826,754 of record NC_133324.1, read on the forward strand.
CAGGAGTTTTGTGTTCTGTCTGTAAAAGCAGCTCAATGTTATCCTATGTGTCCATGCACATTAGGACGTTTCCAGGCGTATTTTGAGCTCAGCGTTTAGAGGCAGGAAAAAAAAAAACCTTGTGGTTTGCGTCTCTGATTGGAGATTACCGGCAGAAAAAAATGTGAAACTCTCCTAAACTTGTCTAAACTTTGTACAAAAAATGCTCTATATGAGTATTTTTTTTCTGCTAGGTGAATTGGAGTTTTTTTTAAGCCCAGTGTGTATAGAGCCTAACTTTGTTTCTCTCCCTTTGATCCCGCAGCCTGTATATTTTTTTCATCTCGCCTTCATTTTTATTTATTAACTCTAGCTTTATCTTTTAGATTTGGCAGGAATTCTATGAGTTATGTTGTATTTGTGTCTGCTAATAGTTTTATTGTATTTTTAGCAAAATATAGCTTTAATATTTTCTTGGGGGGGGAGCCCTGTCAGGTAGTCTGTACAGGGCCCCGCGATTTCTATCAGCAGCCCTGTGTGTGATATGCAGAGTGGTGAAAGGAAGCAGAGATGAGACACATCTACCTGTCCTGTCACACTCATCCTGCAGATCCAACTCTTGCATCCAGCCCCACGTGCTTGTATGTGATGTCACATACAAGCATCTAAAATGGATGCACAATGATGAGCTCAGGTCAGGGGCATTTTCTGAAAGCAGTGGGCCTGTGTGCAGGATCATAAGTTGGGCCCCCGCAGCTGAGAAAAAGTGTGGCGCTTTGCGCCACAGGAAAAGTTGGGTGTGATTTTCATTGCACTGAAAACTGTCTCTGGCTTAAAGGGACACAGAGTGCAAGGGTTCAGTAGGAAGTGACGCAAAGGTTCAGGAATAATTTCAACAAAGTTCCCAGAAGCTCAACAGTAATTCCAGAAACTGTCACCTGATTGTGGTTTTCTCAATCACAGTGAAATCCCTTCTTTCTGAGATTGGTAATGGCAACCAAGCGAGTCATCTTCCTTCAGATGGTGGATGGGGCTAGCAGGACTGTGATTGGCTTTAGCAGTAGCTAATGACAGTCCTCCTCCTCCTGGAAACAGGGACCGCCCCCCCTACCAGAAATGCACCCAATCTCTTCCCCATCACAAAAGCTGATGATCGCAGCTACTGCAAAGTTATAGAACCAAACAATGTTTCCCATCTTTTACAATGTGTGAGGGCACAGTGCCTCCCCCTCAGTGCAGGTGCGGTGTGGGGAATTCTGAAATTGGAATGCATTACTGTCTCACTGACACTTCTCTGCGCTGCTCTGCTGATGGGAAGGGAATCGAGTGCTGGCAAAAGAGGCTTTGTGTACCCCTGCTCTATAATATTCCACAAAATGATATGTGTGAAATGTTACCACTATAAATATATTGTTGAAATATATCTACACTTTCTTCCAGTCATAAATCACATAGTGGTTAGATTAAACACAAGTAACTTGAAACAAAATTGTTACATTATAAAAAACATTTTAACTGATATTTGTTTCTTCTTCAGCCCAACACACTTATGCCCCGTACACACGGTCGGACTTTCCGACGGGAAATGTTGGATGTGAGCTTGTTGTCGGAAAGTCCGACCATGTGTATGCTCCATCGAACATTTGCTGTCGAACTTTCCGCCAACAAATGTTTGAGAGCAGGTTCTCAAATTTTCCGCCAACAAAACTTTGTTGTCGGAAAGTCCGAGCGTGTGTATACAAGTCCGCGCACAAAAGTTCACGCATGCTCGGAATCAAGTACGAGACGGAACTCTTCGGTCTTGTAACACTAGCATTCGTCACGCGGCAAATTTTGAAGTCTCTCAATGCATCGCATTCTCTTCTTCTTTATAATGCTATAATAATGAAGTTGCTTTGCTGCTGATATTCACAGAGTTCTGACAAACTGATTTTGTATTATTTCTCGTGATCTCCTGAATAATCTTTGTTTTTGTTGTTTTTTTCTCTCGTGATCTCCAGAATAATATTATTATTATTTTTTTCTCAAGATCTCCAGAATATTTTTTTTTTCTGGGGATCTCCTTTTTTTTCTCCAGATCTCCAGAATTTTTTTTGATATGTTTTTTTTTTTTGTCAAGATCTCCAGAATCTTTTTTTTTTGTTTTTTTATAGTGATGTCCATAATATTTTTTAGCGTTTTGTGTGTCAAGTTACCACAACACCATTATTATCTTGTATTTTTTAACCTCAAAGAGATACAACTATGTTGGTGTCCCTTGTTAATTGGACATTGTATTTTTGAAATGTCCATGCCTACTCACAAACAAACTGTCCTTTTTAAAGTAAAACACATAGCCAAGTATTTGTCAAAACAAAAATTATAAATTTAATAGGGGTCATAACAAAATAAAGAGGAAGGCAACACTAGAGAAACAGTTATAATTGGTGAAGCCTTTGTACACCAGGGCAGACATCAATTATTTGACAGGCAAAATCTGTAACCTGAGGAGTCCATTTAATAGGGAGCACAATCCGGTCCAGGACTCCAAGAAATCGGGAGCAGAAGCAGATGACATATATGTCCCGGGGCTGTGGTCTTACAACAGCCTGTGTCTTTTGCCAGACCACACCAAACCCAGGCCATCACTCTCAACACTTCCTTCTACGCTTCCTTCCAGGCTGCTGTGGTGGGTTGGGTGGCTGTGTTGTTGGTGCTGCTGGAGGTGGTGGAGAAGTAGGATGGTCCAACTCACACACGTGGCTTTTATTTGTGAGTTGGCCCCTCATCCCCTTGTTAAAGGCCATAAGAATGACCTCTTCACCGATGAGGTGTTGGCCCTCCTCCATTTGTTCCAGTTTACTGGCTGTCACACAGCCAAATGACTCATGGACACCAGGGGTCGCTGTCAGTGCCGCAGTAGCCTGGCGAATTAAAGCAGTCGCTGACTCCTCCAGGTTTCTCGCCTTCCTGGCCCTTTTGGTTGAAAGGTGGAGGGGAGGAACCTGTGATTCCATCAGGCTGCTTTCCATGGCCACCTTCTGGCTGAGACTTTCCTGTGTATGAAAATGGTACATAGTTTTAGTTTTTTGGTCATCAATCACACACAATTTAAGCTCATGACTGTTGCAATTTGAATGTTAACAAATAGAAAGGACTATCATTCTGACCGCAGCATTTTTCATTCTTGTCTCAATCATTTTTGGCTACTATTGTCTATTGATATGTAAACCACTTTGTTAAATCAGAAATTAGTGATTAATAATAGCATCTAGTTAACATCATTACATTTTTGACAAGAAAAGCTCAAGCTGGGCTCCTCCACATCTTCCTGGGTGGAAGGCCCAGGTTGGACTTCAGAAGCCTCAGCTGATGTTGAAGGAAGTGTGGAAGGAAGTGTGGAAGGAAGGGTTGAGAGCGATGGCTTGGGTTCACTCTGGTCTGACAAAAAACACAGTCTGTCGTAGTACCAGAGCCTGGGGACATATACATCATCTGCTGCTGCTCCTGATCTCATGGAATCCTTGACCTTTTTGTGCTCCCTATTATATGTGCTCCTCAGGCTACCAATTTTGGCCTTCAAATAGTTGATGTCTGCCGTGGGAGTCACCGGATTCACCAATTCCAACAGTTTCTCCAGCGCTGCCTTCCTCTTTAGCTTGTTGGAGTAATCTCCGCAGCTCACTTGCCACAGACACAGCAGCTCCCTGTATCAAGAAATTTGATCAATATGTCTGGGTCTGTAAATTTATCCATTTTCACTGCAAGACACAACACAAGACAAACCCTAATGTCATGCTAAACTCTCCTAATCTTGTCCCAATATAGACCTCAATCTATAAGCAGTATAGGCCACTAACCACTGATGTCTCAAGTAAAAATTGTACCTTCGTTTGCACGATCGGCGCTTACAACCCTCTGTCCTCCACTCACAGTTCGTACGTACGATGCACTCGTATTATGCTTTATATACACTGCGCATGCGTGAAACTCCGCCCCTGAACTTCTTTCTAGTGTATTCCCTGCCCCTTCTCTTTAGGGGCAGTAGAAGAGCACAAGGCGGAGATACAGCAGGTGCGTGCAGAAAGCAGCAACGCCGAGGAAAGCCCAGAGCAAGGCAGTTCCCGATCCAGGAGGAGATATAGGGCCTCAAATATGTCCTACGTAGAGATGGTGGACATCTTGAAGAGGGCAGACTATGATGGGAAGTATGGACTGTACAGCAACCCTAATGTGAGAAAGGCCAAGATCATGACTAAAGTTGTGAGAAGTCTGCACAGGAATTTTGGGGTATGACGATCCAAGGAGCAATTGAGGAAATGCTGGTCAGACCTGAAATTGAGGGAGCACGTTCAGTATAGAAGGATCAGGCAAGTGCTTCTAAAAAGTAAGTATTTGTCCTGTGTTCCTATTATTATTATTACTTTAGTGCTGCTCCATGTGCTTTTCTTTACTGTTGTACAGTTTAAAATGACAAGTTTGAGGTTCGTGGGCACAGTAATCGCTCGTAGTAAACATTGTTCGTTCGACCACTGGTACAATGTTTTTTTGCAGGTTAACTACATTTGTTCATGCCTATTTGTATTAAAAAAAGTTTAGTACATTGTTGTCTAGATGTGTTTGTAACTATAATGAAATACAAAACAATTTGACGACACTTCCAAGCAATGTTTCATATTCCTATTTCTCACCTAAAATATCTGTGTGCTAAGTATACCTTTTTTTATTCACATAAGGGAGAAAAGAATCGGGACATCTGAGGACACCAGGAACCCCACATCTCCTGAAGAAGGGGAACTCAGCACACAACCTGAGCATGTGGATTCCGAGGTTCAGAAAGTGGTCGAAATGGTGACCACAACAGGTCAGTGTCTGAGACCACAGCTTCAGGTAATAGATGTATGCCTGCATATTTATAATACATGGTGTGTTTTTTTATTTTTAGGTGATGTGGATGTTGTGGAAGAAGAAACTCACTTCAACAGTGCAATTGCACAAGTCCTCATCAGCGAAATAATGGTGAGCAATCGGGATTTAGAGAAGGTCAAGGAAAACAACAATGATGTTGAAAAAAGACTGACCAACATCATTGATGTTTTAGCCAAAATCTAAAACCACCAAAAAATGAAAAGTTTGTCGTTATTGTTTTTATTTTTTCTAAAGTTTTAAAGTAATTGTAAAGCCAAATTTTGAAGATGCACACAGTGTGTCAACAAGCGCACTTTCAGTGCAGTTTCAGTGCACTTTCAAGTGCACTTGCAGTGCACTTGTAGTGCATAGTGGATTTGCCTTTAGTAAATAACCCCCGCAGTGCTCTAAAATTTGCCCCAATAAAGCCATTTTCTCGTTCAATAAATTTTTATTAGAAGTTTAGTAAATACAAATGTAGCATACATTCCAGAAAGCAAGATAGAAGGGAACGATAGGAGCATAAAGTTCAAGTGTGAGACATAGCAAAACGGTCCACATGGACCAACATACTAGGTAGCGAAAGTAGACATGTCATAGATTACATCAAGAGATATCAAATCACATTAGAAAGGTAGAGTTAAATCAATAACCATGTAAATTCTATTAAGTTTATAGGACAGAGAGAACAGCTTGTTGAAGCAACTAGGTGCATCTGAGAAAGTTGTCAGTAATCCCTTGGGTCGGCGGGACGACGAGGGTAAGAAGAAGCACCCACAGCCACCCCAAAAGGGATCATGCTGTGGCCATGGGGCCTCTCCCCCCCCCCGGAACCCCAGACTCCAGACAAAAGTCGCCACAAAGGCGTGCACCATGGAACTCAATATTGAACGGATAACCTGAAAACTTAAGACTAGAAATGAACATAATCAAGTGTCCACTATAAACACTAAGGAGAACGGGATAGAGTGAGGGGAGGCGTGATTAGCTCAAAGAACATGGACTCCGAAGAGTCTTAGTAGCAGTGAGGTAACTCCCTACACCGCCAATGTATGGTATAATTAAAACCTCAGGATAGTTAAAAACTTAGAAGACCCGGTATGGGTCGGTGAGAAAAGAAGGAGGGAAAACCGGGAATCAAAAGGAGGGAAAGAAAGAGGGGGGAGAAGGGAATATCAGGGGGAAAGGGGTTTCCATAAGGTCACTCAGAGCACAAGTTAATAAAGCCATTTTAGGGACAAGCAATTAATTCATGGAGTTGAAAAGGATGATTTTTTTTTATAATTAATGCATTACATACATTAACAACAAAAACATTGTGTGTGTTTAGCAGACCCATAGTACAACATAATAGTTAGCTGACAAAGAGATTGTCACCTCATGTATCAAATAAGTTACGTTTGCACTATTGAAGAAAATGGCCAAAAAAAAAAGGCCGTTGGAGAATCTAGGAGACAGATAAAAGAAACACAAGCAGTAAATCACATGAAATATGAGTTCAGTTTTTAACAAATTTATTTTCAAGAGGTTTTAAACATTATCTGGCATATCAATTGCCCCCCTACCCGCAAAGTACTCAAGATAGCTTTGCCTTACCAGGTTCAAGTGTCGTCATGTTTGGGTCTGGTGTAGAGGATCCATGTGGACGTTCTGACCCGATACAGGAGGCCATCCATCTTCATTGACACATGCCTATCACCCCTGTAGGGGTATCAAGAGCTGGTGAGTGGGGACCCTCAAGGGGGATCACAGAAGTCACTGGATTTTGATGAAGCACAAGAGTCACATTTTTGTATGAACACTTTGCCATTTTGGAGCTTCACTTTTATTTCATTTTTGCTATCCGTCATTAATATTTTTTATCATTTGTTTTTTTTCACATTGCTGATTTGGACACTTACCACTTGGAACTAGTTTTGTTACTTACGGGTATATTTTGAATGTTATCATGTCTGCTGATTAGGGGAATTTTTGGGTGATACTCCCCTTTTTTTTGCTGTTAGCAGGATTATTGAACACATTACTGTTAGCATGATTATTGAACACATTGCAATACTAGTTTAGCCTGATGCATGGTCTACACTATATTAATTGATACACGGTCATTGTGGTATATATGCATTAATTATTTATTTTCTGGATTACACTTATTTATTTCACTTTATTTACTTTAGGTGGTTTAGAGCACTACACACTTAGGTGGTAAATTTATGTTTGTGTCTATATAGGGAGTCCATTCCCACTAGTATAGGGAGCACCACTCAGCCCATACCTTAATTTATTTATATATCACCCCCTATTCTGGGGGGGTGTAATTAGGGTAGGCTGCATATCTTTTTTATCCTTAAGCGCGGAACTATTTCTATTTTTAATTTACACTCAAAAACTTCATGCGGTGCCAAAAAAATGTGCACACACATAAAGAGTAAAACACAAAAAAGTGCAACGGGTACATAAGCCCTCAAATCAGAGGGCCTTGCCCTGAATCCCCCATGGTGTTAGGCTCCTGACGGGGACAAGGATACTTACACTTGGTCCATCTGGCTGAAACCAGACGACCCCTTTTCTCTGGAGGATCTGCCGAAACAGACCCACCCAAGTACTCGGTGGGGCTCCCCCAAAGGGAGACCCCATGAGAGAGGGCAAACCAAGCCAAAAGGCCATGTCCACCCCCTCCCAAGACTTTCAGGGCAGGCCTGAGGACCTGCAACCCTACCAGTCACACAGTGCAAAACCATGTACAAACACAAAAATACAAAAGCGTGATACACAAAGGAAATAGATAAAAAGAAAATGGGGGAGAAGAAGGTAGAGGAGAGTGAAAAGGTGGCCATTGTGCAATACAATGGCCAGGCCCTCCAGCCAGGAATAAAAAATTCCTCAGGTCCCAGCCAAAAGGCCCGGCCCAGGAGGCAGGTGCTAAAAAAAAAAAGCGTGTAATGATGGTGCAGTGACCATGGTGCCACAAATCAAACTGACCCTCACTCACAGTGACTTTATGGCACCCCTGGACTGCCACTCCAGGAGCACATACACCATAGGCTACCAACCCTGAGCAACAACCCAGACCACAGCAGCCCCATCCCCAGCCAGGAAGGCCTGAAGTTCTGGAAGCTTGGTGAGAGCCCTTTGCCATCAGGCTCCACCGTCGCTCCCATCACTCCTACCTAATTTACATTCGGGGAATTCTAACCGCTCCTCCCCCTCCAGCTAGAGAAGAGCCGGTGTTCTCTCCCGAAAAACTGACCGGAGCTAGAGCTACCCCAATCTTGGCCAGAAGGCCAGGGACCCGACCCTCTGGGTCAGACCCAATGCAGCACCCATCCTCACCAGGAGCACCCTTCCAGACGGCTCGGACTGGGCCCCACTGACATCTCGGTGGGCATCCAGAAACCGGCACTGCCGAACCGCCCTTCCAGGTCCAACGACACCATTGGATTTGTATGTGCCCTCCCCACAGTGCCTCCTCTGGAAACTGATAAGAACAAATAACACATATGATCTTAGCCAAAGTATAAGGTCCACTTATCAGATTACTCACCCCCTCTGATGGCCCATTGTAAAAATTTTATGGTAGGGGGGGAGATGTTTTGGACAGGTAACCCTCTCCACTTCATTGAGAGCTGAATGCATAAATAATGTGTGTTACTTTGTCCAGACCCTCCTTACTTACACTATTGGCAGCCCACTGGACAGGTAAGAAGTGTCATAATCCAAAAATATGGATACACACTGTCCAAATTGAAGCACATTTTTACATTCTGCAATTACCTATCAAGATAATAGGAGAACAAAACTTTAAACAGTACCATTTGAATGTATTCAGGCGGCCCTTGCACTGCATGCTTTGGTGAATTCATCAATAAATGTGAACACAAAAGAGGTAGGTATAGTGTGTATGGTTTTGGCAAAGTCAGCAGATAGAGTATTGGTATTGGTTGACTTAGCGCTTGGGGGGAGGGAGGGTTCCAAATGAGTTTTGGCCCCCCAAAAAAAGCCTCTTGCACTCTGCCTGAATTTAAGGACAACAATAACATGTGGACACATTTTAAGGGGTGTTTAGGGTAAGCACTACAATGGAGCTGACAAAATACATTGTTAAGTGACTAGGCTAGGTGTGTATGGGCCCAGGATAGCATGCTGGGGAGGTTAGTGAAGGCAAATATGCATGAAGGACAAAAAAGGAGCATTAAAAGCTTACAGCATGCATGAGGACAAAGATGACATTCATAGCATAGTACAATCATGGTAATTATGGAATGATGAAATAAATACAATACATTAGCAAACATTAAATACATAGAATGTGATGCTAAAGGATAAAACTTACCTTAATATAGTCCTTCTGCAGGACCTGAATTATGGCAGAACAGCTCTCTGGAATAATGATTCTCAGAGCCTGGGGGGAGATCCCAAACCTTATATCCTGGAGACTTCTCCCCGTGGCCAAGTACCGCAATGTGGTGACGAGCCTTTGCTCAGGAGTGATGCAGGTGTCCTGCTTCGTAACATAAGGGGACAGCAAAGCCAACAGACGGTGAAAAACAGGGTCCGTCATCCAGAGATAATTCCTGAAATCTTGAACTCCCTACCAAAAATTAATGATTTATACAGATCCTTAATTAGTGTATCCTAAAAATTAATAGTGAAATTACATAGATTTAAATACATAACATTTGGCCACAAGAATATTGTATAGTAAATGATTAATTAATTATTGTCGCAGGTGCTATCTTTAATGCGTACCCCTGGACTAATCGTTAGTTAAAAAGCAGTTAAGATCTAAATCTATATTCATTCCATGTGATTGCATGGTTTGTAATTTGTAGAGCCAATGTGTTTCATTTTTGGATACAGCCCTTTTCATATGAGTACCCTTCCAATCTCTTGAAATTTTATCAATACCATAAAATGTACACAATGATGGATCACTATCATGACAGAGTTTAAAGTGTCTAGAGACACTATGGTTGGGGTAACCATTTTTAATATTTGTGAGGTGCTCATTAATTCTTACTCTTAGTTGTCGTGTGGTTCTGCCCACGTATTGTAAGGAACACGGGCATTCCAAAACATAAGTGATGTGGTCAGAATCACATGTAATGAGGGGTTTGATGTTAAATTCTTGTTGTGTTACTACAGATTTAAATTGGGATAACTTCTTCTTTGTACCCAGTTTCCTAGTCATTTTACAAGCTTTGCACCTGGTACAATAGTGGAAACCAGATCCGTTTAAAAACGTAAGTGGTTTCTTTGGAGGGTCAGGTACGTTGGGGGCTATACGATTTCTAAGGCTGGGAGCCCTTCGATAGATAAATTTAGTTTTTTTAGGCAGGGAAGATTGAAGATCTTTATCTTTAAGTAGAATAGGCCAAAATTTCTTGAAAATGCCTTCTACTATTTTATATTGGTGATGGAAACCTGATATGAACGCACAATCACCTTTAAATTCTTTTTTTGGTTTAGGGGCCAGCAGGGACTGCCTGTCCATGTTTAACATCTGTAATTCAAGTTTATCTAATACATGGATAGGATAACCCTTCTCTACAAATCTAGTGGTGAGAATTTCTGCTTGGGAAAAGTAATCTGAATCATTGTTGCAATTCCGCCGTATACGCATATATTGCCCCTTAGGTACGGCTCCTATCCACTGCAGGTGATGGCAACTGTGTGTAGGAACATAAGCGTTGCGGTCTGTTTCTTTAAAAAAAGTTTTTGTGCTAATGCTGTTGAAATGTTTAGAGAGTGTTAAATCTAAATAGTTCACTGTGGTTAGACTGTATTCCGCTGTAAATTTTAAATTGTATCTATTGAGATTCATGTACTCTAAGTACATCAAAAGACTTTCCTTAGTCCCCTCCCACAATATGATGACATCATCGATGTATCTTTTGTAGAGAAGAAGTGGTTGAGGTCTATTTTTGAAAATGGTTTCTGATTCCCATTTATTTAATGTGATGTTTGCCACACTGGGAGCATACCGTGCTCCCATGGCTACACCACCCGTTTGATTGTAGTATTCATTCAAGGCCCAGAAATAGTTGTTCCCCATAGCCATAGACAGTCCTTCAATCAGAAATTTGATTTGTGATTTTTTTACGGTGGATTTATTTGAGAAAGCCCACCTAACTGCTTCTAACACATCTGTTTGGTTGGTATAAAGAGACTCAATATCTATTGTTACTAGTAGAGTATGATCAGTAACAACAATAGATTGTAAGAGTGAGATTAATTCTCGGCTATCTTTCCTCCAGCCTCTGGTTTCACAGAGCCAATCCTATCTCAAAGACAGCTCCTTGTTCCTTACAATACGTGGGCAGAACCACACGACAACTAAGAGTAAGAATTAATGAGCACCTCACAAATATTAAAAATGGTTACCCCAACCATAGTGTCTCTAGACACTTTAAACTCTGTCATGATAGTGATCCATCATTGTGTACATTTTATGGTATTGATAAAATTTCAAGAGATTTTAGGGGTACTCATATGAAAAGGGCTGTATCCAAAAATGAAACATATTGGCTCTACAAATTACAAACCATGCAATCACATGGAATGAATATAGATTTAGATCTTAACTGCTTTTTAACTAACGATTAGTCCAGGGGTACGCATTAAAGATAGCACCTGCGACAACAATTAATTAATCATTTACTATACAATATTCTTGTGGCCAAATTTTATGTATTTAAATCTATGTAATTTCACTATTCATTTTTAGGATACACTAATTAAGGATCTGTATATTAATTTTTGATAGGGAGTTCAAGATATTATTAATATTTTTATTATTATTTTTGTTATATCAATTCTTCTTTTTTCGTGTCTTTTTATTTAAAGCACCTACATAATGTTAGGGATTATCCTGCACAAACATGCACTAATGGGTATTTGTCAAGATAATGTAAACCGAGACTGTGGCTGCACGGCATTACAGGGTTGAACCATCTGTCTATTTCAACTTAGACCAACCAAATTAAAAATATGTTTTATTAGTTTCCCATTATTATATTATAAATCAATAATATAACAACATCGACACCATGGGGTATTTTCCGTCTACTTGGAAATAACCAGTAGGGGAAGCAATATTTGGCAATGGGAAGTAGAGCTAGTCTATGCGAACTATTATCTTTTTATCCAGAGTGACTATTAAATCCATATGGTTTATAGCCACCAGGGGGAACATGTCTTTCGGGTTTTTTTCATCTAATGCCATTGAAACTTTATTGATACGAACGGAAGACTTCCTGTCACGTCCGTATTTACTCGCCCTTTTTTCTTTATAAGCTCGTAACCTAGTGACCAACGTACGCTTCCCTGAGGACGTTCATAACGAAACGTACGTCGGAGCGGTACATGGTCTCGTGATTGTTTACCTACATCCGGTTATCTGGTTGTCTCTCACGCCGGGTGGAACGCACGCCATCCATTGATGCGGTGCGATGGGTCTCTGACACCAACCTTACCCTGAGAAACGAGCAGCCACAGTGGGTAGGCACCTACAAATGTAAGCGGCCATTTGGCTTTTTAATGTTACCCTAACATTTTAATAAATGGTTTTACACTATGAAGACTTTGTTTGTTTCCCATATATCCATTACTTGAACGATTGGGATCGGAGGGGTTCATGCCTAAATCATCATCCAGTTGTCCAGCCGGCCATGTGAGCAGGTACAATCCTGCATAAGCGCTAGTGACTCTCTTTTTAATTAAGGGGGTTCATTGGTATCTGGTAAGCAGATATCTATTACTTCAAGGTGTATTTTCTCCTTTTTTTTGGTGACGGAACTTTTTTTATATCAATGGCAAGAAATTGGCACATTTTGGAAGATATCACTCCACTTTAGAATTATTATTCACTGCTATTGTGATAATTTATCATTGGCACTGTTATCAATGTACTGTTTTGGTTGATTATGCACTAACTCCACTGCCAATATTTATATCAATCTAATTTTCTTTTATTAATTAAGGTACACAATTAAGCATAATTTTGCTGCACTTCAAATATTATATCTTAGTTTCTAGCGCCCCCTATCTACTTATTTACCATTCGTAAACTTGTCTACGCTCTTGCTTGGGATATTGTTCTAGGAGATTCGTTAGAAGCTGAATGGAGTAAAATCTGGACCAATGTAGCTAAATGTTCAATTAATTCTCTAGCCCAAGAGAATGCATATAAAATACTTCTTCACTGGTATATGACTCCAACAAAACATCTCATATTTCCTCTTCAATCTCCCCTTTTTGCTTTAAAAGGTGTAAATCTAAAGGAACTTTATTACACATCTGCTGGAAATGCTCTATTGTCCAGAAACTATGGACACAAATTTATGATATGATTAACAAAATTTTTAACAAACCCAAAAATCTAGACCCATGGGAAGCCTTACTACATAAACCACGTATGAGTTTTAGAAAACCTGAGAGAAAATTGATCTCTTTTTTATTTTTTTGGCCACAAGACAAACTATTACTAAAGCCTGGAGAACTCCATCTCTGAATGTTAGAGAAGTGAAGCAAAGAATTATGGGCACCATTGTTCATGAAAAATTAACATCTATCCTACTTGATAATTATTCTAGCTTTTTACAAATCTGGTCTCCATGGCTTGACTTTACTGACACCCTTACTATTGATAATTATTTGCTTTCTCTCTAAAATTATAAGGTTACATCCACAATTCAACACCCAGCATTTCTTATTCCACCTTTTCTTCTACTCTTCTTTATTTCTTCTGTTTTTCCTCCCTTTCTCCTTTTTTTATTCTTTATTTTTTTTTTATTGTTGTTGACTTTTCCCAATATATTTAATTGTATATTCATTGATGTTATTTTATACAACATATCTATATATACCTGCTTATATATTCTATTTTATTCTTCTTAATAAAACATATTGTAACACAAAAAAGTGACATTTTTGTGCACTAATCTCTGGTAATGAAGGGGTTATTTGTTTCAGTAGAAGGATAGTTAAATCTACCTGTAATCCACTGTTATTGTTCACATGTTGAAAAGACACTACTTCTATGTAACCAAAGCCTAGTGACATTTTATTAAGTGCTATTGCCTAACAATGCTCTGTGCTGAAAAATGTACGGCTTGTTGTGCTTTTTTCAGCACACACCACCGCAACGTGGTAGTGTGAACCGGCCAGATAGGAGACAAGGCATTTTCCCTAATCTTGCTATGGGATTATACTGGATTAGCCACACAACACAGTCCTACCACACCTGGTATGAATATTTCCTACTCACACATAACCTATTAGGAAGGAGCTGCTACTAATCCAGGCCAGAAGCAGGAATTATTAAGCATAGTGTTTCAAAGTTTGATAGTTGACTATTGTCGCCCATAGCTTATATGTATAAATATATTAAAAAGACTGATGACAGAAGTATGTCTGTCCCCTTGTTGTTATCTCGCATGCACTATACCAGTTAGTTTGGTCTATAACACAGTATGCATGTGTAGTAGTCACCTTGCTGTATGTCAATAGATCAGAAGATCATATTGTTTCCATACTGGTGTGCATCTTATGGTTATGTTATATGCTGGTTGCAGTAGTTCATCTGCTCCAAATTACTTTTACTAGATGACTGGCTAATTTTGCAAGAAGGGCATCCCCTCTGTTTACAGAGGCCCTGTCCTGGGTGGAGGCACTGCCAACTTTATTATCAAACCCACTCTTCCATTTAGTAAAGGTACTGGTTCACTTATTTACCTATGGGTTTAATGCAATATCCTGTATAGGGAGAGCTATTTCTCATAAACCCTCCCTGCAAAAGAGGGATACCTATTGTATATTAACATGTGGGGAAGCTGTTTTTTTGTAACATGCATAGCTCCTCACTGTCCTTTATATTGAGGGACTATCCCTGACAAAGTCCCTCTGTCCCTCTTTCCTCCTCATTTGTCCCTCATTTTGGTCTGATCTATGCCCCCAGCTCTCTCACTAATGCCCCCCAGCTCTCACTAATGTCCCCCAGCTCTCTCACTAATGCCCCCCAGCTCTCTTACTAATGCCTCTCAACTCTTTCAGTAAACTCTCTCAGTAATGCCCCCCAGCTCTCTCACTAATGCACCCCCAGCTCTCTCACTAATGATCTAATGCCCCCCAGCTCTCTCACTAATGCCCCCAGCTCCCTCACTAATGCCTCCTAGCTCTCTCACCAATGCTACCCCCCAGCTCTCTCACCAATGCTACCCCCAGCTCTCTTACTAATGCTACCTCCCAGCTCTCTCACCAATGCTACCCCCCATCTCTCTTACTAATGCCCCCCCAGTTCTCTCACTAATGCCCCCACAGCTCTAACTAATGAACTAATTCCCCCCCCAGCTCTCTCACTAATTACCTCCAGCTCTCTCACTAATAACCCCCCTTGGCTCTGTCACCAATGCTGCCCCCCAGCTCTCTCACCATATAGAATGCAGCCGGAACTGTGCTGTTTGGAATGTCCGTGCTTTTTTTTTTTCTTCAGCACAGTGCTGCTGACCGCTCCGACTGTCGGGACTGTAGAACAGAGCCAAGGAGAAGTTTCACAGCACTTCACTTGGCTCTATGCTATAGTCCTGGCAGGCTTGGAAAGAAGGCGCCTCCAACTGGAACAAGAACAATGCGTGAGGTTGCGGTGCCGGGACCTGGGGCACCCTCCAGCAAATGTGGGGCATAACCCCTGGGTGCCTGGTGCTTGCACAACAAAGCAGTCTCTCTAAACTAAAACATGCAGGGGCTGCAGGATTCCTTACCAGGGGAGCCGCTGAGAGGCAGAAAGTGGGAGCAGGAGCGGAAGACGGAGAGTGGAGCTGGCCTGAAAATTGTACCATCGGTGTCTGCATTGAGGAGGGGAGAGCAGAGATTGCCCCTCAACTCTCTCAGTAATGCACCCCCAGCTCTCTCACTAATGCTCCTCCAGCTTCCTCACTAATGCACCCCAAGCTCTCTCACTAATGCCCCCAGCTCTCTCACATTACCCCCCAGCTCTCTCACCAATGCTACCCCCAGTTCTCACACTAATGCCCCCCAGCTCTCTCACTAATGAACTAATGCCCCCCAGCTCTCTCTCTAATGCTCCCCAGCTCTCTCACCAATACCCCCCCAGCTCTCTCACCTCTTAGTGATATAGAATGCAGCCGGCACTGTGCTGTTTTCTATTTCCGTGCTTTTTTTTTTCTTCAGCACAGTGCCGCTGACAGCTCCGACTGTCGGGACTGTAGCACAGAGCCTAGGAAAAGTTTCACAGCACTTCACTCGGCTCTATGCTATAGTCCTGACAGGCGAGGAAAGAAGACGCCTTGAACTGGAACAAAAACAATGCAGGAGGTTGTGGCGCCGCGACCAGGGGCACTCACCAGCAAATGTGGGGCGTATGCCCTGGGTGCCTGGTGCTTGCACAACAAAGCGGTCTCTCCTTAAGGATTCCTTATCAGGGGAGCCGCTGAGAGGCAGAAAGCGGGAGAAGGAGCGGAAGGCGGAGTGCGGAGCTGGCCTGAAAATTGTATCATCGGTGTCTGCATTGAGAAGGGGGAAAGCAGAGATTACCAGCAAGCCAGGACAGTTGTGGGTTATCCCCTCAGCATCCACCGGGCGCCTCTTCTCCTCCCTCAGCAGAATCCTGGCTGCTTCTGCCTGCTCCACTGGGGCTGGAGCACCATAGTTTTCCTATTGTAATACAAGCTTTTCAATGGACAATCCAAACCAGACTAAGGCCCCTTTCACACTTCTGCAACTTTTCCTGCGACTTTGGACATTAGAGTCGCATGACAAGTCGTACCCCATGATTCCCAGTGATAACCATTCATATCTGAGTGGCTTCAAGTCGCATCGACTTCAAAGTAGTCTAGTCCCTGTACTACTTTGGTCTGACTTTGATGCGAGTTGAGGTCCATAGGCATTCCCCAAAATCGTGTGTCAAAATCTTGCAACTTTCGTCGCAAGTCGTGGCAGTGTGAAAGGGGCCTAAGTTACCCAGATAAACACCATTATTAATTTCCCTTTTCCAAAAACACAAAGAGGATATTTTACTAAGGAAATTGATAGGATAGGAGAAGCTTGGGAAAAGTCCTGGAGGTGAGCATGGAAGGAGGTGACGAGAGAGCTAGAGAGCAGAAGGTCTTGGGAGGAACGAAGAGAACGAGTAGGTTGGTATTTTGAGACTATGTTAGTGATGTAGCTGTGGGCCAAGTTGTGGATGGCTTTGTAAGTTGTTGTTAGTATTTTGAATTTAATTCATTGGGTAACTGGAAGCCAGTGGAGGGATTGAAAGAGAGGAGTAGAAGAAACGGAACGGTTGGTAAGGTGGATGAGCCTGGCAGCAACATTCATGATGGACTGAAGGCCATGAGGAGGGAGTTGCAGTAGTCAAGGCAAGAGATGACCAGGGAGTGAACTAGGAGCTTTGTGGTGTCATTGGCTACGAAGGGGTGTATTTTGGAGATGTTGTGGAGGTTGAGGTGGCAAGATTTGGACATTAATAAAAAATAAAAACAAAACATGAATCCAATTGGCCAAGTGATGACTGTACTCAATCGCTTATAAAAAATGGTGACCGATTCGTCCTGATGGACGGGATACCTCCAAAGGTCATGGACATGGGGCCGAAAGGATAGTTCAGAGTCCAGGATTACATCTAGAACCTTGGCATGATGGGACAGGCTGATAGTAGTGCTATCGATCTTGACAGAGAAATCATGGAAAGAGGCACGTGGGGGAGGAAAAATTATGAGCTAGGTTTTGGATAGATTGAGTATGAGGAAGTGGTGTGACATCCAGGCTGATATGTCTGTTAGTAAATTAGTGATACGTGAGGAGACTGAAGGAGTGAGCTGAGGGGTGGTATTAGAAGCCATTGAAGGCTATTACCTGACCCAGGGAGGAGGTGTAGGTGGAGAATAAGAAAGGTCACAGAACAGAACCTTGGAGGACCCCGACAGAGAAAGGGAGAGGAGAGAAGGAAGTAGAATTGTGAGTAACGCAAAGAGTACAGTCACGTAAACCAAAAGCGTGGAGTTTTTTTTTGAGGAGGGGGTGGTCCACTGTGTAAAGGCAGCAGAGAGGTCCAGGAGTAGGAGTACAGAATAGTGTCCATTGGATTAAGCTGTTAGCAGATCGTTTGTGAGTTTTAGGAGAGCAGTTTCTGTGGAGTGTTGAAGGCGGAATCCAGACTGAAGGGGATCAAGAAAGTTATTCTCTGCAAGGTGGTTGCTCAGTTGGTTGTAGGCCAGATGTTCAAGGAGTTTGGATAAAAAGGGCAGCAAGAAGATGGGGCATAGGTTGTTAAGACTGGTGGGGTCTAGTGAGGGCTTTTTAAGTATGGGGGTGACTAGTGCATGTTTTAGAGAGTTGGGGAAGATGCCAGAAGAGAGGGAGAGATTGAAGATGTGAGTTAGAGAGTGTAGGATAGAGCCAGAGGGTGACCATAACATTTGCAAGGGAACAGGGGGCAGGTAGATGTTAGAGAAAAGTTTAGAAACCTCATCTATAGTACTGGGGTTGAATGAAGGAAGTAATGACTGTACCTGTGGACATGGAGTGTTAAGTGGAGAAGGTATCTATACAGCAGAGATCTCCTCACGAATTGTATCAATCTTATGTTTGAAGTGATTGGCTATCTCCTGGGCAGTGAGTGAGTTAGTGGCTGGAGGTAGTGGAGGACGAAGAAAAGAGTGTAATGTAGAGAAAAGTTGACGGCATGATAATTTGTTAATGAGAGTAATAAAATAGGTCTGCTTGGCAGTAAGAGGCAGGAATTGTATTTTTAGAGGGCAGATTTATATTGGTTGAAATCTTTCAGAGACTTAGTCTTACACCACAGGTGCTCAAGAGCGTGGCTGTGTTTTTTTCTGACTTCTGGTGTCATCTATTTGCCAAGGTCGTAGGGGTCAGGTCCTGGTTCTGTGTGTAGTGAGGGGGGCCAGTGTGTCCAGGGAGTATGACAGTGAAGTATTTTAGACAGAAGTGGCTAGGTTGGGGCAGGACAGGGAGGAGATTTTTTCATAGAGTTGGTCAGTAGCAGAGTAGAGAAGGGTTGAGGTGGCAAAGGTTTCTATGAGTAATTGTTAGGCGGTTGGTGGGAGAGGAGGTGGAAGAGAGGGAGAGAGTGAAACTAATAAGTTGGGGTCAGAGAGAGGGTAAGGATTGTTGGAGAGGTTGCACGGAGAAAACAAGGGTGTTACTACTATGCCCCGTACACACGATCGGACATTGATCGGACATTCCGACAACAAAATCCTAGGATTTTTTCCGACGGATGTTGGCTCAAACTTGTTTTGCGTACACGCGGTCGCACGAAGTTGTCGGAATTTCCGATCGCCAAGAACGCGGTGACGTCAAGCACGTACGATGAGACTAGAAAAGGCCAGTTCATAACCAAGCGCGGCACCCTTTGGGCTCCTTTTGCTAATCTCATGTTAGTAAAAGTTTGGTGAGAGATGATTCGCGCTTTTTCAGACTCATGGCTTTCAGATCATTTTCTGCCGTTCAGTTTGTGCTTGTGGGTTTGTATCTGCTCCTCAGTGCGTGCAAGCAAGTTCCGCGTGACTTAGTCATTGTGTTCTTGTTTGTTCGTTACTGTTTTTCAGGTCGCTTTTCACAGGCCTTGCTGTTCTTCAGTGCGTTCTGTTACTTCGTTCTGAGCAGCCGACCGTTTTCTAGCCATATTGCATATGGGTACTCCTCGTAGAGTTCGTGCTGTGCGGGGGCTTGGTGTTGGGGTCCTGACCTTGACACAAGTCCAGTCCATGAACAGGGTGGGGAGGAGTTCATGGACCAAGAATTGGTTGCTTCAGCATGACCAGTTCTCTCATATGCCTTTGCTCCGTGAGATCTGTGAGAATAATCCTGATGATTTCAGGAACTTTCTCAGGATGACGGACCCCGTGTTTCACCGTTTGTTGGCTTCGCTGACCCCTTATATTAGCAGGCAGGATAGCTGCATGAGGCAAGCCATCACTCCGGAGCAGAGGCTCGTCGCTACCCTGCGGTATTTGGCGACAGGGAGAAGTCTGCAGGACTTGAAGTTCTCGACAGGCATCTCCCCCCAGGCTCTGGGTATCATCATCCCAGAGACCTATTCTGCCATCATTCAGGTCCTGCAGAAGGAGTATATGAAGGTAAGATTTTTATCCTTTAATATCACATTTTATTGTATTTAATGTTTGATAATATCTTGTATTTCTTTCCTCATTCCCTAATTACCATGATTGTAATATGCTGTGAATGTCCCCTTTGTCCTCATGCATGCTGTTTTTTTAGGCAATTAATTTTGTAGGTCCTTCATACAGATGGTCCTTCACTAACCTCCCCAACATGGTCTACGGGCCCTATATTCATCTCATGTAGTCACTTAACAATGTATTTTATCAGCTCCATAGTAGTGCTTTACCCCAAACACCCCCTAAAATGTTTTGAAATGTAATTTGTGCTTTAAATTCAGGCAGAGTGCCTGAGGCTTTTTTTTTGTGGTGTCCCCAAATCATTTTTAGTAACCCTCCCTCCCCCCAACTGCTAAGTCAGCTGATACCAATGCTCTATCTATCCTCAATCATCTATCTGCTGACTTTGCCAAACCCATACACACTATATCCATCTCTTTTGTGGTGAGATTTATGGATGAATTCCCCAAAGCATGTAGTGCAAGGGCCTACCTGTATATTTTCCAATGGTAGTGTTTAAACTTTTTAGATCCTATTATTATCTTGATAGGTAATAGCAGAATGTCCAAATGTGCTCAAATGTGTACAGTGTGTATTTATATCTTTGTATTATGACACTTCTTACCTGTCCAGTGGGCTGCCAATAGTGTAACTAAGGAGGGGCTGTTCTAAGTAATACCCTGTATTTAGGCATTCATCTCTCAATGAAGTGAAGAGTGTTACCTGTCCAAGATTTCCCCACCCCCCATAATGTTAGAAATGGCCCATGAGAGGGGGGGAGGGGAAATATGATAGGTGTACCTTATACTTTGGTGTTGTTAAATTCCCCTTAATAAATACTATCTGGAGGTTGCCCCAGAATGTTTGTGCCTAATCTGCTTGCCATGTTTCTGAGCAAAAATATTAATATTTATTTTTTTTCCTCAACAGTTTCCTTCCACGCCACAGGAATGGCAGACTGTGGCCTCCCACTTTGCCCAGCGGTGGGACTTTCCTAACTGCGGAGGGGCAATTGATGGGAAACACGTCCACATCATCCCACCACCCAACTCGGGGTTATACTATTTCAACTATAAGGGGTTCAATAGTATTGTGATGTTGGCGGTGGTGTCGGCTAATTACGACTTCTTGTATGTGGACGTGGGGAAGAATGGCCGGATGTCCGATGGTGGAGTCATCGCCCAGACGGAGTTCTACAGGCGTCTCCAGAATGGCAGCTTGGACTTGCCAGCTCCAGAGGACAATGTGGAAGGACTCCCATTCGTGTTCGTTGCTGATGAAGCGTTTGCGCTGGGGGACCATCTTATGCGGCCATTCCCGATGAGGACCCTCACCCCGGAACAGAGGGTTTTTAATTAACGGCTGGCCAGAGCCCGAAGAGTGGTGGAGAACACATTTGGAATTCTGGCCAGCCGGTTCCGCCTATTTCTGACACCTATCCATATGGCGCAGTATAAACTTAATCATGGCGTGCTGTATTCTCCATAACTTTTTACGGAAACATTCGGCCAACTATGCTGGCTCAGTTGGGCCTGAGGCCAGAGTGATCCCTGAAACAACACTGACGGCGCTTGAAAGCGGCCGTCCTGGCTTGCCCTCCCTGAGTGCCCGTGATGTCCGGTTACGATACCTGGAGTTCTTTGCAGGTAGGGGGGCCATCAATATGCCTGCAAATTTGTGAAGCCTTTTTCAAATAAAAAAGCAAAAAAAAGAAATTCTTTGTGTACATTTACTGCTTGTGTTTGTTTTAGCTGAGCCTGACAGCAATGTGGGGAGTCCTGAAAATTGCGTGATTGTGTAACCTTATACAAAGCACTGTTGGCTGTTATATACTAAAGGCGTATACACTTTTTATACTACAAGTGCTCTTGAAACTGCAATGAAAATGCTCTTGTAGTGCAAAGAGGATTTGCCCTTAGGAAATAACCACCATTTTCTCTGAAAACAGCAATTACATCACCACAAAAGTGTTGTAGCGTTGAGACAATAATCCACACATTCTTGATTAACAAACTTTTTAATACCTGCACAATCACATGTGCATTTAGAAATGGTTTTTAAAACAAACCAACATGTTTGTTGTATAACAATTTTTGGGGTGGCATTATCAAAAATAGAAATGTCCATTTACGATAAAACAGGCCTGTGTAAAACCAACAAGAAAGACAAAAAACTTGAACTTACAAAGTTCACATATGGTAAAAACTGAAGGCAATATCAGACATGAGTATTTAGGAACTGTGTTTGATATTGCGTTCAGATGGGGTCAAATCACCCATTGAAAAGCCAAATTTGGAAGATGCACACCAATTTACGAATGTCAACATGTGCTAGCTGCCATCACGGGGGATCAAGGGACATGTTTTGGGGGAGCAAGCCTTCCACAGGTGGGGGGTCTCTGGTCTCCTCGGATGAGGGGTGTCCTCCGAGTCTTTTCTCCCCTATGTAAAACAAAAATGGTATAATTAGCCCACAGTGATTTGATGGCAGAACTATAAATAGGAAACATTGCTTGGAAGTGGGGTACAGTTGTCAATTTTAGCAGAGTTCCAAGATGTCGCTTTTTTATTGTCCTTTGTCAACCTGTAATACTTACCTGTTTAGTACAAGCTTCACAGATGGAGACCCCCCTATAGTATACACTGGAGCACCTGTGTGCCCCCCCTAATAAAAATGGTGTTCTTGTGTCCCACACTAGTGCTCCAGCGTCCAGATGTGAAAACAGGTGCTCAGTGTCCTCTCCTTACACAGAATCTAGTTTGCATTTCATTCTATTAACAAACCCATCTACACAACCAAATATTGTGCATCCAAGTAGGCCCTAAAAAATGTAGGAAAATACATATGGCCTAAACAATGGTGTTTTAGAGGGCGAAAAAAAAAATGTTTGATACAAACGAATAATGGGCCCATGAACATTAAAATTGACATTTTAAACTGTACAATTAAGAAAAGCATATGGAGCAGCACGAACGTAATAAAGACAAAAAGAATAGGAACACAGCACAACTACTTACTTTTTTGCAGCACTCTCCGGATCTTTCGGTACTGCTCGGGCTCTCTTAATTTTAGGTCCGACCACCGCTTCCTGAGCTGATCTTTCGATCGTCGTACCCCGAAATTCCTGTGCAGACTTTTGACCACTTTCGCCATGATCTTGGCCTTTCTGATATTGGGGTTGGGGTAAGGCCCATACTTTCCGTCATAGTCAGCCTTCTTCAGGATGTCCACCATCTCCAACATCTCCCCAAAGGACATATTTGTGGCCTTAAATCGTCTCCTTCTGGATCGGGACGTGTCCAGATCCGGGATTTCCTCCTCCTCCTCCTCATTGCTATAATTAGCACGCACCTGCTCTGACTCCGCCATGTGCTCTTCACCCACTGCGCCAAACGAAAAGGGGCGGGGAATAGACTAGAAAGAACATCAGAGGCGGGCGGAGTTACACGCATGCGCAGTGTGTATAAAGCGTAACACGCGTGCATAGTACGTACGATCTGTGAGCGGACGAAGGAGCATTGGACGCGCCGATCGTAAGAACTAAGGTAAGAGACAAACTTGTGCCTATACCGCTTCTAGATTGAGGCCTATATTGTAACAAGATTAGGAGAGTTTTGTCTGACATTAGGCTTTGTCTTGTGTTGTGTCTTGCAGTGAACATGGATATCTTATTAAAAGATAATGACTTCATGTCAATATTCATTGATATGTTAAGGGAGCTGCCATGTCTGTGGGAGATCAACCACCCACATTACAGGACCAAACAAAGAGGAAGGCAGCACTGGATCATTTGTTGGAAATTGTGAAGCAGGTGATCCCCACGGCAGACATCACATATTTGAAGATCCTAATTGGTGGCCTGAGGAGCACATATGTAAGGGAGCGCAAGAAAGTCCAGGATTCGCATAGATCCGGAGCAGCAGATGACATCTATGTCCCCAGGATATGGTACTAACTATGACAGGCTGTATTTTCTGGCAGGCCAGACTGAACCCAGGTCATCCCTCTCCAGTCTTCCTTCCACGCTTCTTTCCCCTCCAGCTGAGGCTTCTGACGCCCAACCTGGGCCTTCCAGGCAACAACATGTGGAGGAGCCCAGATTGAGCCAGGTATAGCATTCCTCTAAATATTGCTGGTTGTCCAATCAATGATGTTAACTAGATGTTAGTTTGGAGTACTAATTTAGGATTGTGATTGATGATGCAAAAACTAAAACCATGTCCCTTTTTCATACACAGGGAAGTCTCAGCCAGGAGGTGGCTGGGCCGAGCCGCCTGCCTGATATGCCGGTCCCTCCCCAACACCTGGAAAGAGAAAGTGGCAGGAGGAGGAGTGCCCTAGAGGAGGCTGCCATAGGCCTCTTTTGGAGGGCTACAGAGGCCCTGGGAGCACCACACACCGTGGAGGAGGACATTGCTGCCATCATTGCCTCTAAAATGCAGAGGATGGAGGAGGGACAACAACTCATGTGTGAGTCGCTCATATTGGAGGCTCTTAATAAAGGTATGAGGGGCCAAATTACATCTCAGACACACCTTTGCGAACTCACAGATGGTCCTCCTCCTCCTCCTGCAGGTCCCCCTCCTCCTCCTCCTCCTCCTCCAGGTCCTCCCAGTTCTCCTCCTCCTCCAGGTCCTACTCCTCCTCCTGCCACATCTCCAACAGCAGAGCCACAGCCCGGCATGAAGCGTGGAAGGAAGACCAGGAAGTGAGGACCCTGGATCCAGTCTGGTCGGCCAAAAGATGCAGCCTCTTGTGGTACCACAGCCTGGGGACACAGATGTCATCTTCTGCTTTCCGGATCTCTGGGACTTCTGGACCAGACTGCCCTCCCTTACATATGGACTCCTCAGGCCACCAATTTTGATGTTCAAGAATTGATGTCTGCCCTGGGGGTCCCAGGCGTCGCTAATTTCTCATGTTTATCCAGTGTTGCCTCCCTCTTTGTTTGGTTCTGAGCCCTTAATAAAGGAATTTTGTTTTGAATTATACTTGCCTATGTGTGTTTTACTTCAAAAAGGACAGTTTGTTTGTGAGGATTCAGGTACATTTCAAAAATACAATGTGAAATTAACAAGGGACACCAACAACAAACAATCTCCTTGAGATTAAATAATAAAAGATATCAATGGTGTTGTGGTAACTTGACACACAAAACACATACAAAAATAGTCTGTAGTAAAAATAAAAATAACATTAAACAAAGATCAGCCTTGGAAAAAATACAAACATAAAATTTAAACCAAAAATGGCTTTAAATCACAAAAAAAAGAAAAAAAAAAAAAAAAAAAAAAAAAGAAATTCTGTCAGATGTGACAAATAACAATATATTCCGGGAATCCCAAGAAAAAAACACAAAAATAAGTTTGTGAGAAGTGTGTGTGAATATGAGCAGCAAAACTACTTAATTCTTGTCACATTATAAAGAAGAAGAGAGTGCGCTGTATTAAACCATTTTTAACATTGCAGCGTGACGAAAGTGCTGTATCCATTGCGAATGCTAAGTTTACCAGACCGAGCTGTTCCGTGTCGGAATTTCTTCTGAGCATGCGTGGCACTTTGTGCGTCGGAACAGGCCACACACGGTTGAAATTGACGCGATCGGATTTTGTTGTCGGAAAATTTTATCTCCTGCTCTCAAACTTTGTGTGTCGGAAAATCCGATGGAAAATGTCCGATGGAGCCCACACACGGTCGGAATTTCCGACAACACGCTCCGATCGGACATTTTCCATCGGAAAATCCGACCGTGTGTACGGGGCATTAGAGTGAGTAGAAGGAGGAGGTTAGACTGAGAAGTTTGAAAGTAGCAGGAGTTCTAGTATTAACAGGGAATATTCAATTGAATTATCCAATCATATGAAAAGCAATTCCTGTTCACTTTTAGTACTCAATCCTGTGTAGATGCTTTTTACATAAGATAAGTGAATAATCTTTGGTGCGATGCAGTGCAATATGAGCCCATTTAAAATAAATGGGCTCAAATCGCACTGCGCTGAATCGCATGTGAATTGCACAGGAATGGGAGGTGTCAGCAAAGGCTGTTTACACATTTACATCTTCACAGGTATACTTTTTTTAATTGTTATCTTGTTTCATGCAACATGAAGAAGAAAGAAAAATGATAATAAAGAGAGTGCACAGCAGAATGTAGAGGAAATGCCCTAACCATTATTGATCTGAGGAACACAAATCAGAGCAGTAGAAACAGTACCATCAATACAACTTTAACATTTTCTGTGTGATTGAGCCTGTGTACATTACATCATGACACATCACAGACAGACAAATGCTTGGGCAACCTTTTGGCAAGAGAGTGATAAAAACCAATTGGGAAGGGGGCAAAGACCTGTTATTGTTGTTGTAAAACCCTGATTACAACAATTGTGCGCAACACATGACATTAACTCCAGAAGGGGGAATGGATTAGGCCTGGCAATAATGAATTGAAGGGAAAAGTAGTAGAAGTGGACAGTGTGCAGAGACGAGTAGACTGGAGATATCTAGAAAATCATAAAGTGAGAAAAAGAAATCAAGAACTGAAGAGGTGGGAAGAAAGGCCCAATCAGAAAATGAACAAAGGAAGAGAGAAAAGAAAAAAAAAGGTTGGTGGTGGGGGAGGGTATAGAGGGAAAATTGGGCAAGTAGAGAGCTGAACGTGAGCCGGTATTACCTGAAAATGACATATTTGTATCACTCTCCACAGAGGCAGTGATGGATCAGTCAATGCTTACATTTCTGTAAGCTGCCTGGGGGGCTTTTTCTTGTATCCCTGGAGGAAATCTGGGATTCCAAATAATGGGCCATGAGCAAGGAAGTCTTGAATGTGTTGTCTATCAGACTGAGTGCATTGCCAGTTGATGGAAGGGTACTTATAAATTGAAGAATCTCCTATTTAAGGAATGGAGGACATCTAAGGGGTATATTGGTTGTTGATTGCTCAAGTTAAATCCAGTGTTTGGGACCATGTTTTAAACCAGCCCAAAACTCTGAATATGTAATATTTAAGTAGGTCAGAAAAACCAACCCTCTTCTTTGTTTGGATTGTACCATGCGCCTCACAAACCTTCTTAAGAAATGTCTTTTGGATCTTGATAGGAAGGGTTTGGTAAAGATATGGTGGTCTTGGGAGAAGGTTCATTTTGGAGATACAGTTCTTCCTGAACAACGAAAAGGAATTTGAATTCCATCTCCTGAGATCTTGCCTAATTTTGGGACACTTTAATTTTCATAACATTAGCATTGTAATTGCAATACAAGCAATAGTTATATTTGACAATCCAATATAAGCTTTTTGAAAAATCACATGTTGTAAGCATTGCCTGTCTGCTGGACATCTTTTTCCACAACTTCCTAGATTCCCTGAATGCTTTGCAGCATCTTCTCTGCTGTTTAATTTTAAAGTATCCTGAAATTCCTTCTCTCAGCGACTATGTAGTTCAGAAGGCAGGTTCTGTGAAATGTGTGACACAGCAGTGCCTATCAGGGTTGCCAACCGCCCCAAAATCTACTAACAATTTGTAAAAATAAGCCAAGCTTTACCTGTCCATAAATGTCCGGGGAAGACAACGTCTGCCTGTAACAAAAGTTCAAGAATAAAGGCAAAGAGTTTTTTGTTTACATGTAACAAAAGGTGGCTGAGGATCTGAAGCCGTCGAATGTTGCTCGGGCTTGGGGCAGGTTCGGGGCGGGTGCGTGGTTACGTCATGGGACTTTTTCTAAAAATTGTAGCAAAGGATAATAGATCAAAGCCAAGGTCTGAGTCTGACTGGGCCGGCCCTCAGTGCCTGCTCTGCACCCAAGCAATGGAGGTGGGGAGGTCAGTGTGACAGCTCCAGCCATGCCACACAGAGTCTGTGGGGGATCACTGTCCTCACCAGAGTTCCCCCCTGAGATTAGAGTTCCTCTTTACTTCAGAGTCTGCAAGATTCCCCCTTACAGTGCAAGGGGGAACTCTGCAGTCTGATGTAAATAGGCGAACTCTGATGTAAAGGGGAACACTGCAAACCGTGATGTAAGGGGGAACTTTGATGTAAAGGGGAACTCTTTGGACTCTGATGTAAGGAGGGGGTTCTGTTGACCAGAGACCACCTAGCATCAGAGTTCCCATTTACACCCGAGTCTGCAGCATTCCCCCTTACATCATCGTCTGCAGCATTCCCCTTTACATCAGAGTTCCCCTTTACATCAGGGTCCATAGAGTCCCCCCTTGCACTGTAAGAGGGGATCCTGCAGACCCTGATGTAATTGGGAACTCTGTGGACTCTTGTGTAAGGGAGAACTCTGACTTTGTAAAAGGGAACTCTGTGGAGTTTGATAAACAGGATAACGTTGTGGACTGTGATTTGAAGGGGAACTTTGTAGAGTTTGATTCAAGGGAAAACTCTGTGGACTGTGATGAAAAGGGGAACTCCGTGGACTCTGATGTAAAGTAAAACTCTATGGACTCTGATGTGAAGGAGAACTCTGAGGACCCTGATGTAAGGGGGGACTCGGGGGACTGTTGTGTAAGGGGAGGCTCTGGTGACAAGACACCCCCTTACATCAGAGTTTCTCTTTACACCAATGTCCACAGAATTTCCCCTTACATCAGAGTTCTTCTTTACATCAGACTCCACAGAGTTCTCCTTTATATCCACAGTGTTCCCTTTTACAGCAGGGTCTGCAGAGTTTCCCCTTGCACTGTAAAGGGGAACCCTGCAGACTCTGCCGTAGGGGAGAATCTGATGTAAGGGGGAACCCTGTAGACTCTGATGTAAGGGGGAACTCTGTTGACTCTGATGCAACTGGGAATCCTGTCGACTCTTGTGTAAGGAGGAAGTTTGTGGACTCTGATGTAATTGATGTAAGGGATACTCTGATGTAAGGGGAAACTCTGATGTAAGGGGGGACTCTTGGAACCCTGATGTAATGGGAAATGCTGGGGACTTTGATATAAGTTTGTTTAATGTTTACTTTTGAAAACATGATCCTTTGTCCCGAGGTTTATTTGTGTTTATGAGGCTGTCAGGTGTGGTACAGTAATTAGGAATATTTTGTGGGTACAAGGACTGTTATATGTGTGCAGTGTATATAACGACTAGCACAGATCCCTCTTTAAGCTCCTCCCATTATTATCCATAATCTGGCCATGCATATAGAATTTATTTTTCTGTTTTTTCCCAGGGTACCCCAAGTCTTTCATAATCCTGGTCATGCTTACATTTTGTCACTCTGTTTGGAATTTGTCATTGTTAAAGTAATGGTAAAGTCTCGTTTAAAAAAATAACAAACATGTCATGCTTACCTCCTCTGTGCAGTTGGTTTTGCACAGAGCAGCCCAGATCCTCCTCTTCTCAGGTCTCTCTTCACTGCTCCTGGCCCCTCCCTTGCTGTGGGGGCACCCAAGCTGAGTTACAGCTCTGTGTGTCCATTCAGACACTGAGCCCCGCCCCGGCCCAGCCCCCTCTCTCCCCTGATTGGCTAACTGACGTTGATTGACAGTCGCGGGAGCCAATGGCGCTGGTGCTGTGTCTCAGCCAATCAGGGTGAGAGTCCCAGACAGCTAAGACACTCGTGGACATCACTGGAGAGAGATGGGGCTCAGGTAAGTAATTAAGGGGTGCTGGGAAGGCTACTACACACAGAAGGTTTTTTAAGATAAGATAAAAAAACCTTCTGCCTTTACAACTCCTTTAAGCCAGCAGACTTATTCTGAGTAATGTTAAAGCATTTGTTAACCTAAAAAGAATAAATAAAGATCCTGCTCCTTTAATGCATGTTATACAGCATAGTGCTTGTGCTGTGTCATTTGGCCCCCTCTATCACCTGTAATACCTGGCTGATCCTGCCAGTTTCTACCCTCCCCCCTGTAAGCTGACTCCCATGTATCAGTGCTGCAGAGTCCTGACACCGGAGTCAACATCAGCTGCAGCTTTGCTCTGTGTCTCCTGTGTGCTCTCCCCCCTCATCTCTCCCCTCCTCTCTCTGAATGTCAGCTCCGTGTCCGCGTCGCCCCCTCCTGTCCTACTGCTCAGATTTGTGTTTCTTTTTTGATACAATCCTCTGTTTTTTTTAATGTAATGGCCCCCTGTGACTTATGAAAATAATGCTGTATATAGCTTGTTTACAGAGCGCTGATCAGTGCTGACTGACACGCCACCTCTCTCTTCTCTCGGCCGACAGATGCAGCAGGCAGGGCTGCTTCTCTCCTCCTCCCCTCCAGACTGGCGTCAGCGGAGAACCCCGGCCCCGCCCACGGCTTCTGTCGGGCCGAGAGAGGAGAGAAGCGGCGGGTCAATGAGCACTAATCTATGCTCTGTAAACAAGTTTATACAGAATTATATTCATTAAGCACAGTCACAGGGGGCCATTACATTAATAAACAGAGAGGATTATTGAAAGTTACATTGGTGGGTTAACAACCACTTTAAAGTTTACATATTGCCTAAATATTGATTGTCTTAGTTTATATTAGGAGTTTCTGTCATATTTCAATATGTCAGTAAAAAAAATTTGTGCTCTGTCAGTAAATTTTCCATGTTTTGTCAGTAAAAAAAATGTCATGGGAGGTTGGCAATCCTGGTGCCTACACACAGGGCATAATGAATACAAATCACAGAACTCAAGGAAGTAAATGTGTGGGGATCTTTACAACGTAAATTTACAAACTTCAAGATCATTCATATTAATAGGGGTAGGCTACAAATAATTGAAATTCAATATGAAAAGAATATATAATTTTAAATTTTGATAATAGATACGCTTGAGGCTGAATTCACATATAGTGTGTTGACCGGCGTTTTTCTGCCTTGTAAAACGCTTGTCACTGCAAGGACACACAGAAAACAATTTCTTTCTATGTGTCCCACTCACACCAGCGTTACTGGATCTACTGATTACCAACAATACAGACCTGATCACAGATGTGGAAATACGGGGCAATTTAGGTAACAGCGATCACAGGTGAATTGGCTTCAGTATAAATTACACAAATAGGAAACATAAGGGGAATACAAAGTCACTGAATTTCAAAAGAGCCAACTTCCCTAAACTACAAACCTTGTTAGAAAGCATAAATTGGGATAAAATCTTAGGAACAAAGAACACAGAGGAGAGATGGGTTTGCTTTAAGAGCATATTAAATAAGGGCATTAGCCAATGCATCCCATTGGGTAATACATTTAAAAGAGCGAACAAAAGTCCTGGATGGCTTAACTCCAATGTAAAAATGCATATAAAAGCAAAGGAGAAGGTCTTCAAAAATACAAGGTTGAGGGATCATCATCAGCATTCAGACTTTAGACTTTATAAAGAATGCAACAAGAAATGTAAGGGTGCAATAAGGAAGGCTAAGATAGAACATGAAAGATACATAGCGGAGGAGAGCAAAAAAAATCCCAAGAAATTCTTTAAATATGTAAACAGTAAAAAATGGAGAACAGACTGAAGGCATATTTAGCTTAACCACATCCATTTTCCAATGATCAGTTTCCAAATTTGTGTTTTTCCTTGTACTCTATTTCACATATTACTAGGTGCGTATTGGTAATCTAGTTTCGTTTCTCATGTTCCTGTTATCTTCTTTTGTGTTTCGTTTCTTGTAAAGCATGTGTATTCTTAAAAATAGTTTCACTTTTGTCATAAAATGTCTCTGTATTTGATTGGATAATTTGTATTACACGTTCAAAGGGCGGTAGTTTCTGAAAGCCTCTTTAAATATTCACACCAAAGAATAAAGATTAGATTTGCTCGGAGAGACGATTGTCATTCTTTTTTATCATTGTCTCAATGGCTAATCTCACAGGCCTGTGGATTGTAAGGTATACCTTATGCAGAGTTATTGAGGGTCTAAAAATATACCTAGACGATCTACATTTCCTAACAGCTGGGCGGCTCATCCGGAATTGATCATAATACGTCCGGTGAGCTAGATTTATATCTATTTTTCTCTAGCCTTGATTTATCTAGAGATCAATTCTTTTAAAGGCACCTGTAATTAATTTTTAGAACGCGATACGTTTAATTGCTCTGAGAAGCAATAATACAGATGTTCTGAGTTAACAGCTAGATAACGCCCTGGGTGGGCTTCAAAAAATTGCTCTGAGAAGCAATAAAAACCCTGGGTGGGTTTCAAGGACTTTAAGGAGAAGTCCATAGAATAAGACTGCAGCGACTGTTTCGGGAAAACAGTAAAAAAAACTCCGGGAGAGTTTAAGGATTTATACAGTACTGTAATTATAAGAAAAAGTCTGATAAGGTGTGCCGGACAAAACCTGATCTCTTTGCTTTATCCTCCTATTGCGTAGCTGTCATAAGATGATTTGTAATCTGTGTAATTTGTAGTCTGTGTGGAATTTGTCGGGTGTCGTAAGGTAAGATGACACCTTTCCACTGCACTTGTTATACTGAAACGTAGGGTGATGCTACAATATCCGGTGATGTATTGATGCTTACTTTTAATGATTTATATATGAATGCTTTGACTCTAAAGTATAAGATATAACCTGTATCATATTGTAGTCGGCAGGATGACTCTGGCGTTGATTCAGTGATTAAAAATATTTTCTTTTCCTTGCTGTAATCAGATGTTCAGTGTAATCTTAGGGAAAGTACTAAAAAGAGAAATAAAATATTGGGTGATCTGACAGAACTAAGTCTTATACCGGAATTATTGCTTTAAGGCTTATTGGTGTTTAGCTTCTGCTGTATTTATCTGTATAGAGTTGAATAAGAATTTTAGAGTTTATAAGGAACCCTGGATTGGTGAGTATCCAGGTTCACTTCTTTTTATGTACTGTACAGGACGCCGTGGCTGGGTCCTGGAAGGACGCTATGTTTCCCCTCCGCTTGGACTGTGGTCCCTTTAAGGGAACAAAAAGGGTTAACTCACCTGTCAGAGGAAGTGGGTTTAAAACAAGACAGGAAGTTATAGATGGGTGTGGAGGAGTGTAGAGGAGAATGTGGATGGTGGATGGTGTTTTTGTGTGCAGCAACAAAAGTGAACAGCAGTGTCCTGCCTGGAAGCCCCCTGGCAGGGGAAGCTACCTGCAACAGAAACCAAGGACTGTTTAACGGCGATAGCAGTTCTGGACTTTGCAAGTCGGTGAGACTGAAATCTCTTTCTTTTGTTTTTGCTGCTGTAAAGCTATTTAAGTTCAATAAACCTCCTTTTCAGTGAAAAGCCTGTGTCCTGCGATCTAGCTGGTTCCCCGAACTTTACAAGTGGTGGAGAATGGGGGCAGGACAGAGTAACAGGCATTTTTCTTGCTGTTTTTTTTTTTTTTTGCACTGGACTTAAAACTGACATTTAAAGGAACAGTACAGTGGATTTATGTCCTGGGTTAAAGCCGCACAAACCCTGAAAGCTGAAGCAATGGAGGAGCTAATTAAACAGCTGTCCTTGGCTAATATACAAGCACAGACTCGCCATGAGGAAGCTAATCAGCGCTTAGCAACCCAGCTGGAGGTACAGCAAGAAAATACTCGCCTGTTGGTGGCCCAGTTGGCAGCCCAGCAAGCGACCCAGCAAGGGGTTATGCAGGCTCAGGTGACTGCCTTAAAAGAAGTAGTGCAGCAGCTTTCTCAGGGCCATTAGCAAGCGACTGTTACCCCTGGCAACCAGGTGACTGTGAGGGCAAGCCATTTTTTGCAGAAGTTGTCCCTGGGTGATGATGTATAGGCATTTCTTGCTACATTTGAGAGGATGGCCGAGAGAGAAGGGTGGCCCCAGAACCAGTGGGCCGGCCTAATTGCTCCTTTCCTAACCAGAGATCTTCAAAAAGCCTACTTCGACCTGCCACCGGATGACGCTAAAGACTATAAAAAATTAAAGGCAGAAATACTGGCTCATTTGGGGGTGACTACAGCTGTTCGGTCCCAACGAGTGCACCAATGGAAGTATCGTCCAGATCGTCCACCACGGTCTCAAATGCATGACCTGGTGCAACTGGTAAAAAAATGGCTGCAGCCCGAAGTGTTGTCTGGCCCCCAAATCGTGGAGCGGGTCGTGCTGGACCGATACCTAAGGTCACTGCCAGACGACCTTCAACGGTGGGTCAGCCATGGAAACCCCAAAACAGTGAACCTCCTTGTCGAGATGGTGGAACGATATACAGTGGTGGAGGATCTGCTTGGCCCTACCAAGCGCCAAGGACCCAGTCTGCCACGGCCTATTCGATCGACTGCTGCCCTTCGAAAGGACATCCCCCAGAGCCCTGGAACCAACCCCCCAGAAGGTCATACCTCCTCAGCGATCTGTTCCTGTCAGATAGCCTGCCCATAAAGCATGTACAACACATCTTGACCTTGGAGAAGAGAAATTTGAGTGTGAAGTGTCCTGATTGCATTACTGGTTTGTTATTCTGTTATACTGGTCCTCAGACATATCTTGTAGCCAGTGTCCTGGGAGATTATCATTTTATTCTAGGAAAGGGACCCTTATTTAGAGAAGGCAAACCACAGGTTTAAGTTTTAAGGTTTAATTTACATAACAAATTTGTGTTTTAAGAAGGGTTGACAGTGAATGTCACTTATTTGAAGAGCAGGGGAGAATTAC
The DNA here is from genome assembly GCF_042186555.1 of Aquarana catesbeiana. NCBI lineage: Eukaryota > Metazoa > Chordata > Amphibia > Anura > Ranidae > Aquarana > Aquarana catesbeiana. The sequence goes on from NC_133324.1 coordinate 559,861,317, forward strand.
TGTATTAAGTCTGTCCCAGGTCTTTGAAGTATTGTGACATTAGGGACGATTTTACCAATTAAAATATGGGTAGAGCGTTAATAACACTTTCTTAAGGTAATACATAAATTGGTGAGGCTAACTTTTAATTAAAACATGCTATCTGAATAATTCTTTTTGCTACTGATATCTCTTGTGAAGGGGAAGTCGGGTGCAAAATTTGGACATTTGGCTTTTTGTCAACAGGGTGCTAATATCTCACTAACCGTAATAGATAGTGGGGAATTGTTTGCAGCATTAGTACTGCCGCAATTGAAGGCACTGTTTGAACCTGTTGGCACTCTGCCAAAAATGTGAAATGTAAAAATTGTTTGGTTATAAACATAGGAAAAGTAATAATATACAAAGCTTGCTTATGATCAGGGGAACCTCTGGCCATAAGGAGTGCTTATTGGCATTTTGCCAAGAAAAAAAAAAAAAAGAGACTCAGTATCTACAAGAATTTAGAATGTTTAGAAAGAAAAATAAAGATGAAAATAAAAATGCATGCTGTGGACCGAGGCTCCTTATAGCATCCTAGCCCAAACATTGTCCACGATGGGTTTAGCAGAGTCATAGGATGGTAAATTTAAGGGTTGAATCAAACTTCTCTATGCTTCTCTATGCATTAAGACACACAGCAACAATTTTTTTTCTACCAGCTTGCAAACAAAAGCCAGCAGAATCTGTGTTAGAATTCTGGAATTTTTTTTTATAGAAGTTTGGACACAAGAGGCAGGATTTGTTCAGTATAACATGCACAGTCTCTTAATACAGACATACCTCAGCAACCTTGGCCCTAAACATGCACTTACAGTAAGACAGCAAATATCAGATTGGGCTACGGCACTGTAATGCCCCGTACACGCGGTCGGATTTTCCGCCGGAAAATGTGTGATAGGATCTTGTTGTCGGAAATTCCGACCGTGTGTAGGCTCCATCACACATTTTCCATCGGATTTTCCGACACACAAAGTTCGAGAGCAGGCTATAAAATTTTCCGACAACAAAATCCGTTGTTGGAATTTCCGATCGTGTGTACACAAATCCGACGCACAATGTGCCACGCATGCTCAGAATAAATGAGATGAAAGCTATTGGCTACTGCCCCGTTTATAGTCCCGACGTACGTGTTTTATGTCACTGCGTTCAGAATGATCAGATTTTTCCGACAACTTTGTGTGACCATGTGTATGCAAGACAAGTTTGAGCCAACATCAGTCGGAAAAAATCCTAGGATTTTGTTGTCGGAATGTCCGATCAATGTCCGACCGTGTGTACGGGGCATTACTGATTTTTGCAAGAAGCTGACAGAGAAGGATGCTGCAGGATGTTTTGACATTCCTAAAGAAACACCAGTGCAGACACATTATCAAAATGATTTCTCAGGAAATAAAAGGGGAAACTTTTATACAAAGAGGGAGGGGGCAAGGACAAAGAGGGAGTTACATACAGAGAAAAAGAGGATTTCTTAAAGAAAGGAATCTTAAGGGAAATTGTCTCGCCCTACAATACTCCCATTAACCCGGTAAAGAAGGCAAATGGTGACTATAGGTTTGTACAAGACCTAAGGGCCATCAATAGCCTAGTGGTACCGATTGCCCCAATAGTGCCTGATGTGCCATCGATACTTACTGCCATACCATATGATGCAGAGTATTTTACTGTGATTGATTTAAAGAATCTTCTTTTTCTCCGTCCCTGTAGACGAGGAGACACGGCCACTCTTTGCTTTTATTGTGTCGATTGACCAACACAGTTGTCAGTTTACCTGGTGTAGAGTGCCGCAGGGTTACATAGACTCACCTGTGGTCTATTCTATAGTACTGCAAGCCACCCTCGGGCCCTGGACTGTCCCTCATGGTTCTGTACTGTTGCAGTATGTTGATGATCTTTTGATTTGTAGTTCTTCAGAGGAAGACTGCCAATCTTTATTGAAATGGTTACATGTATGTGGTCACAAAGTGTCTAAGAAAAAGTTACAATGGTGTAAACAGGAGGTTGAGTACCTAGGGTTTGTGCTGTCTCCGGGAGTTAGGAAAGTCAGTCACAAAAGAGCTGCCGCTCTTGTGGACCTGCCCCGCCCACTCACCAAGAAGGACATGCTTACCTTTCTTGGAATGATTGGTTACTGCAGCCAATGGATACCTGACTGTTCTTTCTATGACAATATATTGAGACAAGCAACCCTCTCTGAAATGTCTGATACTGTAAAAAGGTCTGATGAAATGTTAAATGCTTTTGCCTTGTTGAAATGTGCAATGGTTACCAGCCCGAGCCTCAGCCTCCCTGAAATATGGCAAAATGGTTAACTTGTTTGCCAGGGAAAATTGCAGAGCCATGGCGGGAGTACTGGCCCAGGAACATGGTGGGAGACTGCACCCTGTAGCTTTTTTTTCAACGATGGTCCTGATGCAGGTTCAAGGCATGTCTCAGAGCTCTAGCTCCTGTGGGATGGTGGTTGAGATGGCCACTTCTTTCACTCTGGGACACGACACCACACTTCACACCACCCACAATGTGTCAATCCTGTTGAAAAATGTACATACACAGCACATGTCTGCTCAGAGGTTTAGCGGGTTGAGTGGGTATGAGGTGATTTTGCTGTCCAATCCAAAATTGCACATCAAATATGCTTCCCAGGCACAGCACCAATTTTAAACGCCCTTTTAGGATTAAAAGGAGAACAGGGTGAGGTTGTGCCACAACATGACTGCATAAACCTCATTCACCAAGACACATCACCCAGGTCTGATTTATCTTCCACAGCACTACCAGACACACAGAATGTTTTTGTGGATGGTTCTTGCTCTAGGCCAAATGATCACACATACCATGCAGGGTATGCAGTTGTGCAGCTTCCAGATGTTATGCTTGAGGCCAAGCCTATCCCATATCAATCAGAACTGGCTGCTGAATAGGGATGAGCCGAACACCCCCCTGTTCGGTTTGCACCAGAACATGCAAACAGGAAAAAAGTTCGTTCGAACACGCGAACACCGTTAAAGTCTACGGAACACGAACATGAATAATCAAAAGTGCAAATTTTAAAGGCTTATATGCTAGTTATTGTCATAAAAAGTGTTTGGGGATCTGGGTCCTGCCACAGGGGACATGGATCAAAGCAAAAAAAAACGTTTAAAAACGGCCGTTTTTTCGGGAGCAGTGATTTTAATAATGCTTAAAGTCAAACAATAAAAGTGTAATATCCCTTTAAATTTCGTACCTGGGGGGTGTCTATAGTATGCCTGTAAAGGGGCGCATGTTTCCCGTGTTTAGAACAGTCTGACAGCAAAATGACATTTCAAAGGAAAAAAAGTAATTTAAAACTACTCGCGGCTATTGCATTGCCGGTCCGACAATACACATAGAAGTTCATTGATAAAAACGGCATGGGAATTCCCCACAGGGGAACCCCGAACCAAAATTAAAAAAAAAAAAGACGTGGGGGGTCCCCCTAAATTCCATACCAGGCCCTTCAGGTCTGGTATGGATATTAAGGGGAACCCCGGCCAAAATTTAAAAAAAAAATGACGTGGGGGTCCCCCTAAATTCCATACCAGACCTGATTTTAAGGGGAACCCCGCACCAAAAAAAAAAAACGGCGTGGGGTCCCCCCAAAGATCCATACCAGACCCTTATCCAAGCACGCAACCTGGCAGGCCGCAGGAAAAGAGGGGGGGACGAGAGAGCAGCCCCCCTCCTGAACCGTACCAGGCCACATGCCCTCAACATTGGGAGCGCGCTTTGGGGTAGCCCCCCAAAACACCTTGTCCCCATGTTGATGAGGACAAGGGCCTCATCCCCACAACCCTGGCCGGTGGTTGTGGGGGTCTGAGGGCGGGGGGCTTATCGGAATCTGGAAGCCCCCTTTAATAAGGGGACCCCCAGATCCCAGGCCCCCCCTGTGTGAAATGGTAAGGGTTTTGTACCCCTACCACTTCACTAAAAAACTGTCAAAAATGTTAAAAATGACAAGAGACAGTTTTTGACAATTTCTTTATTTAAATTCTTCTTCTTTCTTCTTTCTTCTATCTTCCTTCATCTTCTTCTTCTTCTGGTTCTTCTGGTTCTTCCTCCGGTGTTCTCGTCCAGCATCTCCTCCGCAGCGTCTTCTTCCCTTTTTCTCCTCGGGCCGCTCCGCATCCATGGCACGGAGGGGGGCTCCCGCTCTTCTCTTCATCTTCTTCTCTTCTTAATCTCCTTTTCTTCTTCTCTTCTTCATCTTCTTCTCTTCTTCATCTTCTTCTCCGGGCTGCTCCGCATTCCATGCTGGCATGGAGGGAGGCTCCCGCTGTGTAACGCGTCTCCTCTTCTGACGGTTCTTAAATAAGGGGGGCGGCCCCCTCTGATGCACGGTGACTTGACGGGACTTCCCTGTGACGTCACGGGGAATGCCACAGGGAAGTCCCGTCATGTCCCGTGCGTCAGAGGGGGTGGGGTCACCGTGTGGCCCCGCCCCCGTTATTTAAGAACCGTCAGAAGAGGAGACACGTCACACAACGGGAGCCTCCCTCCATGCCAGCATGGATGCGGAGCGGCCCGGAGAAGAAGAGGAGAAGATGAAGAAGAGAAGAAGATGAAGAAGAGAAGAAGATGAAGAGAAGAGCGGGAGCCTCCCTCCATGCCATGGATGCGGAGCGGCCGAGGAGAAGAAGGGAAGAAGATGCCGCGGAGGAGATGCTGGACGAGAACACTGGAGGAAGAACCAGAAGAACCAGAAGAAGAAGAAGATGAAGGAAGATAGAAGAAAGAAGAAGCATTTAAATAAAGGAATTGTCAAAAACTTTTTAACATTTTTGACAGTTTTTTAGTGAAATGATAGGGGTACTTTTGTACCCCCTTACCATTTCACACAGGGAGGAGGGCTGGGATCTGGGGGTCCCCTTGTTAAAGGGGGCTTCCAGATTCCGATAAGCCCCCTGCCCGCAGACCCCCACAACCACCGGCCAGGGTTGTGGGGATGAGGCCCTTGTCCTCATCAACATGGGGACAAGGTGTTTTGGGGGGCTACCCCAAAGCACCCTCCCAATGTTGAGGGCATGTGGCCTGGTACGGTTCAGAGAAAAAAAGAAGGGAGTTAGGGACTTTAAATGAGGCCCACGGACATCAGGAGGTAAAAAAAGGGTGTTGTTTATTGATCATGAAGTATGTGTCAAAAACATATCACAATTATAGACTGCATGTAAAAGAAGAACATTGTAATAAATGTCATTCAGTATACCTACGCACATTAGTATGAGCGCATGCAAAAAGCATCAAGAATACATCAATATGTCAAACTAGAGGCCACATGATAGTCACAAGTGATCAATGGATACATACAATGATAGAAGATATATATACACATAAAAGCAGCATAGGACGATAGTCATGAAAATAAACCCATAATTGATTGAAGAAGGATGTTCTGAGTTGATAGTGTGATGTGAGCATGTATCTGCGTAACAAATGCCCGACGCGTTTCGTGTAAACCACTCATCAGGGGCACGGTGCTCAAACATATCTATGGGGTATAGTAGAGTAAGCAATTAATTTATATGCAACCAATAGTAGCCGGGGGAAACAAACGTGCACCCCAGAGTACTTACATAGAATTATTGCAGGGGAGATGTGGTGATAATGAAGCCAGGGCCATATTAGTAGTCCGTACCGGGAGCTGAGGCGACCGAAACATGCACCGGCGGGGCGCATGCACAAAGCCCCCCCAAACCATACACAGAACCCGGAGCACTGGATCTTGAGATGAGACAGTGATCTGCCAGTAATGACTGCCAAGCGGGGTCTGAGAAAGAGGGAAGGTACATAATCAGTAAGCCATATTATACTGATAAGGTAATTAGGAAAGATCTATGTATCAGATGCGTAGGAACTGAGTTAGGGAGGTCAAAGCAACAAAGGGAAACCCAGCTGGGGATGAGAGAAAATAAGGAAAAATGAGAAACGAAAAGAAAATTATATGAAAAAGATGAGGATTGGAAATAAAATAAAAAATATTGAATAATAAATGGTGATGAATAAGTGGAAAATAATAAGTGGAATGAGTGATGAATTGGACTAAAATGAATAAAAAGTGAAGGAGTGACTAACATCCCTAAATGGGATATGGTATAAGTAAAAAGGTAACAAACGTAGACCTGATTGGTAAATGAAACCAAAGAAGGCAGGGGGAAAAAGAAGGGGGGGGGGTAAAGCAAGGATGGTAAAAAAAGAAATGGTGACTGGTGGTGAAAAAATAATAGTAAATGGATGGAGTGGCTGGGTGGGAGCTTACATGTTTCCCAGGATGTATACATGTGCTATGGTGAGATCTGTCATCATCTCTGTGCGGCGCCCAGACTGTGTCGGGAGGGGCCATATATGTACACCCGCCCTAAACCACGTGCACGCTATCGGACACCAGCGTCACGCAGGCACGGTGTGTGCAGGGAGGGGCCTCAGCGTGGGTGAAAAGCGCCGCCCACAGGGGATGCCCACATAACCCCGCTGTCCGTCCAAGATGACAAGCCTGATGACCGCACGCCGTGACGTCGATTGACGGTACGGTTCAGGGGGGGCGCTCTCTCATCCCCCCTCTTTTTCTGCAGCCTGCCGGCTTGCGTGCTCGGATAAGGGTCTGGTATGGATTTTTGGGGGGACCCCACGCCGTTTTTTTGTAAAATTTTGGCGTGGGGTTCCCCTTAATATCCATACCAGACATCTGGTATGGAATTTAGGGGGACCCCCACGTCATTTTTAAAAAAAAATTTTGGCCGGGGTTCCCCTTAATATCCATACCAGACCTGAAGGGCCTGGTATGGAATTTAGGGGGACCCCCCACGTCATTTTTTTTTTAAATTTTGGTTCAGGGTTCCCCTGTGGGGAATTCCCATGCTGTTTTTATCAATGAACTTGTGTGACAATGTGTATTGTCGGACCGGCAATGCAATAGCCGCGAGTAGTTTTAAATGACTTTTTTTCCTTTGAAATGTCATTTTGCTGTCAGACTGTTCTAAACACGGGGAAACATGCGCCACTTTACAGGCATACTATAGACAACCCCCAGCTACGAAATTTAAAGGGATATTACACTTTTATTGTTTGACTTTAAGCCGTTTTTAAAACTTTTTTTTGCATTGATCCATGTCCCCTGGGGCAGGACCCAGGTCCCCAAACACTTTTTATGACAATAACTTGCATATAAGCCTTTAAAAATAGCCCTTTTGATTTCTCCCATAGACTTTTAAAGGGTGTTCTGCGGCATTTGAATTTGCCACAAACACCCCAAATTGTTCGCTGTTCGGCGAACTTGCGAACAGCCGATTTTCGAGTCGAACATGAGTTCGACTCGAACTCGAAGTTCATCCCTACTGCTGAATTAATTGCACTTACTAGAGCATGCCAGCTCTTTGAAGGTCAGGACGTTAACATTTACACTGACTCGAAGTATGGGTACGGCATGGTATACAAATTCGGTGTGATGTGGAGTAGATGTGGCTTCGTGGCAGCAGATGGAAAGAACATTTCACATTCTTCTTTGGTAATGTCACTGCTAAAAGCTATCCAGCTACCTAAAACACTGGCTATAGTACATTGCAGAGCACATACAGGCCAACAGACAGATATAGCCAGGGGAAACGTTCTGGCTGACCTTGCTGCTAAACAAGCTGCTATCTCACAGACAGCAGACATCCAAATGGCTATGCTGATACCTGACATATCCACATTTGAACAGTCACTTGCATATCTCCAGGATTATGACACAAATTATGAGTTAAGGGACTGGGATAAAAAGGGTGTGCAGAAAGATCCAAAAACTGGACTTCTCTGCAAAGAGGGGAAACCATTTATACTAGCGGCAAGTGCATCACTCTTCATCTCACAGTACCACGGAATAGGCCACGCAGGTATACAGGTCACGGCTGATCTTCTGAGTAGAGATTTTTATATTCTCAAGATGGGTTGAACTTTTCGTGACCACAAAAGAAGATGCACAAACAATAGTGAGGATCCTCACTCAGGAAATCATTTCTCAATGGGGATGCCCACTTCACATAAACTCAGACAATGGTCCAGCTTTCATGGCCAGGGGCTGCCAGGACTTGGTAAAAAAAAACTCTCAAGATAGAATGGAAGTTTCACATTCCCTACCACCCTCAAAGCTCAGGGATAGTAGAAAGAATGAACAGAACAATAAAAGACAAGATAAGAAAGGCCACAGGAGGAACCTTTGCCAACAGGAAAAAGGTCCTCCCAGCAGTCCTGGCAGAAATAAGAATGACCCCTTCCAAAACAACAGGGTATTCACCTTTTGAAGTTTTCATGGGTAGACCTTTCCCCACCCCATGGGCCAGAGCACCTTTAATGGTAGGAAAGGGAGATTTAGACTTAATACAGGAAGAATATGTAAGAACACTGGTTGAAACATCGGATACAGTCGAAATAAATGTTGCTTGCACCTCTCCTTTTTCTTCACAGGAAGCTACTCACCCCTTCAAGGTGGGAGACACCGTGGTGGTCCAACAGCTGAACAGAAATAAGAAGCAAGAGTATCCCTTTGGACCTCCTACCACAGTGGTTGCAGTGACCAGAACAGCCATCCTAATGGAAAACTGCCAGTCCTGGATTCATGCCAGCCGAGTAAAAAAGGTTGCCCAAAGCCCCAGGAGCAAGAAGGAGACCTTAGATAAAGGAAGCAGAAGTCCAAGCACACGAAGGAGGAGTTCCTGGGAAAGCAGGTCCTGCCAGAGAAGATGACCTCGCTTATTTCACCGCAGACTTCTGGCAAGACATTTTGCATCCTGATCTCTCTGATAGTGTTCCTGCCCACCTGGATCATCACTAACTGTATCTACCACCCTGAAGATTTGGGTGCAATTAAAAGTATCTGTGGGAACATACACACACGAGAGAACATTACAGTGACACAAGCTAGAACAAAGAGAGAGATTGGAGATTTTACTGATAAGATGCTTTTGCTAAAACTTAAATATGCTTATGCTTAAAAATCAGGGTATAAAGAATGTTGGATATGTAGCAAATTACATCCTAGCACTACCCGAACTCCCCTTTTGGCTGTACCTTTAAATATTTCCTCCTTCCTCAACGAGACGCCTCCTGTCTTCTTCACTAACATATCCATTCTGTACATAAATAACACTGTTACCTTTCCAATAGCAGGTAAAAGTCATTCCCCTGATTGGTGTTTTAATTTAGGGAATGAGACACAGACTAACTCCTCCATTTGTAGCAGGTCAATATTTAACATCTCCATGTGCGAATCTAGAGGCCAGTATACACCCCAGATACCCCCTCAAACACCGCAACAAAAGGGAATTGTTCTATAAACAAGATATGGCCTAGGCATGGTTTCCTTCTTGGACAGGATGGGGTATAGACATGATGAAAAGGTTGAACAATTATTCAAGTATATTGGATGAGGTAATGGAGAGGAATTCAGATGACATTGCTATGTTAAACAGAAACTAGAACAATTAGAAAACAGCTAGAACTACATGAGTTAGCTATAGAAAGCATGAGCTCTCACAGGTTTATGTGAAATGACTGAGGACTACGAATGCTGTACTTGGATCTCTAACACAAGTGCCAAGGTGCCTGACTACTATGATATTTATCCTTGCTCTGATTCTTTACCTCTGTTTTAAGTGTTGTACATGCATAATTGCACGCATTCAATCTCCTGATGATAAGGTTCTATCCTACATGACATACATGAAGAAAAATCAGGCAATCTATGTCACAATCCCAAAGAAGTACTAGAACACTGGATAGAATGTAGAGATCATCTTATATGATCTAAGAGGGGATTGAAGGCATATTTAGCTTAACCACATCAATTTTACAATAATCAGTTTCCAAATTTGTGTTTTTCCTTGTACTTTTTTTCTGTTTCGTTTGTTGTAAAGCATGTGATTTCTTAAAAATAATTAGTTTCACTTTTGTCATAAAATGTCTCTGTATTTGATTGGATAATTTGTATGACACATTCAAAGGGCGGTATTTTCTGAAAGCCTCTTTAAATATTCACACCAAAGAATAAAGATTGGTTTTGCTCGGAGAGACGATTGTCATTCTTTTTTATCATTGTCTCAATGGGCTAATCTCACAGGCCTGTGGGGATTATAAAGTACACCTTATGCAGAGTTATCGAGGGTCTAAAAATATCCCTAGACAATCTACATTTCCTAACACAGACCATATTGGCCCCATAAAGAATGAGGAAGCACATCTGGTTACAAAGGTTGGGGAGATAGCGAAGGTATTGAATTTATTCTTCTCCTCAGTCTTCACGAGGGAATCGGGGGGGCTTCAGTAACCAAAACTGCTGTGTTTATCCTCATGACACATCACAGGAAGCAGCTCCATGGTTAACAAAGGACAGAATTAAAATTAGACTTAGGAAACTTAACATTAATAAATCACCGTGCCCAGATGGCTTGCACCCGAGGATACTTAGGGAACTCAGTCAAGTAATTGCCAGACCATTGTTCCTATTTTTTACTTACAGTCTACTGACTGGAATGGTACCAGCTGATTAGAGAAAAGCCAATGTAGTACCAATATTTAAAAAGGGCCCAAAATACATCTTTGGGAATTACAGACCAGTTAGCCTAACATCAATAGTATGTAAACTATTGGAGGGGATGATAAGGGCTATGTACAAGATTTTAGTAATGAGAACTGTATCATTAGCAGTAATCAGCATGGATTCATGAAAAATCGTTCTTGCCAAACCAATTAACCTTCTATGAGGAGGTGAGTTGCCATCTAGTTAAAGGAAGGCCCGTAGACGTGGTGTATCTGGATTTTGCAAAAGCATTTGACACAGTTCCCCATAAACGTTTACTGTACAAAATAAGGTCCGCTGGCATGAACCATAGGGTGAGTACCTCTGGGGGAATCTAGGATGGAAAAGGACCTGGGGGTCCTAGTAGATGATAGGCTCAGCAATGGCATGCAATGTCAAGCTGCTGCTAACAAAGCAAACAGAATATTGGCATGCATTAAAAAGGCGATTAATTCCAGAGATAAAACGATAATTCTCCTGCTCTACAAGACTCTGGTCTGGCCACACCTAGAATATGCTGTCCAGTTCTGGGCACCAGTCCTCAGGAAGGATGTACTGGAAATGGAGCGAGTACAAAGAAGGGCAACAAAGCTAATAAAGGGTCTGGAGTATATTAGTTATGAGGAAAGGTTGCGAGCACTGAACTTATTCTCTCTGGAGAAGAGACGCTTGAGAGGGGATATGATTTCAATATGCAAATACCATACTGGTGACCCCACAATAGGGATAAAACATTTTCGCGGAAGGGAGTTTAACAATATGTGGCCACTCATTAAAATTAGAAGAAAAGAGGTTTAACCTTAAACTACGTAGAGGGTTCTTTACTGTAAGAGTGGCAGGGATGTGGAATTCCCTTCCACAGGCGGTGGTCTCAGCAGGGGGCATCGATAGTTTCAAGAAACTATTAGATAAGCACCTGAACGACCACAACATACAGGGATATACAAGGTAATACTGACATATATTCACACACATAGGTTGGACTTGATGGACTTGTGTCTTTTTTCAACCTCACCTACTATGTAACTATGTAACACTGCAATGCAGCAAGGAGCTGCGCTACAGCATACTGCAAATAAAATGCAGGATGCTGTTGCATTTTATCGTAGTGCACCATACAGGATTGCACATCACTGTACAGCTGGTCAACGGATTGCGCTGCTGTATAGAGACATGCAGGGCCGGTGCTCTCGCTAGGCAAACTAAGCAGCCACCTAGGGTGCACTGCTGCCTAGGGGGCACAGCCCCAGCTGCTGACTTCCCAATTAGCCTGACAGGGGAACACGAGGGGCCCTACACAGGGCTGGGGCACTGACTGCAGAGAAAGTAGGAGCCGTGGAGGACATCTGTCACGGCTGCTGCATATGAGGTCAGCAGCAGCTCAGCCTGTGAGGAGGGCACAGTGGAGGCAGGCAGAAGTCAGTAGAGGAGGCGGGCACAGCTGGGGAGACAGAGGAGGGGGACACCATATCTTTGAACGTAGCTGGTGAGTCCGCTCTCTGATACTGTCACCTGCGCGACCCTAGGCAAGACTAACAAAATAGTTAAGCACTGGCCCTAGAGACATGAATGACTTGTACTGTTGTACATTTCAAATACATTTTGTACATTGATTAGAATTGTAGTGAGGATTTCAGTAGTATGAGTACCATTACAGCAAGAGTAAATATTCCTTATTTTGTGGAGGGCTTTAACACATATTTAAGGTACACTTAAAGATTTGTTTTTAGTTTTGGGTAGAGAAGGTAATAATAGATTTCTTTCAGTCTTTAGATCCCACTGCCCCCCCCCCCCCCCCCCACACACACACACACACACACACACACTTCCTATTCCAGTTACAACTGTAACTTTTTTGGGATCTCCTATTACTTTATGTTCTAGTGATCATGGCCACCAAAGCAATATAGAGAGCATGGATCTCTCCAGCCTAAAGCACCTGAAAGCGGCTCCAAAACGTCAAATTCTATCTGAAACCAAAAAAACCTTTTGGCTCTAGACACCATCAGACAAGTCAATAACCTTAAGCATTCAGTATTTACAGTGATTCATTGTTGAACATGGCTTACCCTGCATAACTTAGTAACTGTAAACTAAGTTTTCATCATTTATGTATTCACAGACATTCAGAATTAGAGGTGATGAAGATTTTTCAACTGTATATAGATTATCTTGGTTGAATAAATCTATCTGCATATGAGTGTTGAAAAACCTACTAACCTGTGTATTCTGGTTATTCCATTGTTTATCTCTGTAATGAATGTAATAGGTAAAGTGCAGATAATAATATATAGCACACTACATAAACATAATAATTACTCTGTGCTATTTCCAGTGTTTGGGGAACAAAAAGGAAGCAAATGTTTTTGCAATAATAATTGACTAGTTTTAATCACTATAATCACTAAAATAATATGAGGTTGCATAGCAAAGGGAATTGTGCCATATTAAAAATGATATATATTAACTATTTTTCCTGAACGTACCTGAACGTACCTCTTTCCTTCTTGCCCCCAGCTTTCACTATTCCCCTAATTATTTTTCTTCTATAAATTTGTTCAAAGCAGGTTTTACTCACCTGAGTCTGCTTGTAAGCAGATGCTGACAGGGTGCCTATGAGTATTTTAGTCCTGTCTGTACTGCACTGTTATTTATGCATAAGCTACTAGTTAGCTGCTGCCCAGCAGGGAGGGAAAGAGTTGACTTATTTCCTGGTCTTTTCTCTTGGTGGGCTTCTGCTGGGCTCTGCCCTTTTTCCTGTGCATATAAAAGCAGGAGGGAGCTTTACCCGAGGGGAGTCCAGCCACATGGGAGAAGACAGGCTGACTGCTGCAATCCGATCCTCCTGCAACCACTCATCCGAGGGAGGGGGGCCCTGCTCAGCTCTCCTTCATGCTATCTTCTTGTCCAGCAGTCTTCACTGGGAATTGTCTGCAGAGAGGGGCCTGCCAACATGCCTTGGACTGCTGAGCCTTGTAGTCTCACAACACACAGCATGTCATTTGCAGCCACCAAAGAGAGAAGCCTGCCAACATCCATGGAGCTGCTGGGACTTGCCTCCTGAAGACACCAGTATGGACTTTGCCTTTGCAGGAATGCAGGGCAGCACAAAAGCCTGAGTTATGGATTTGGGATGTATGCGTTTCATGTGCATGTAGATTCTGTCATGTTTTGCACCTTTCTAAGTAAAGCTTTCAACTTTGCCTTCTGCCTGGTCTGAAGTTATTTGAAAGGAGTGTAATGGGGTATGAAGACAGCACTTAAAGTGACATCCTATTGCCGTATTACATGTGGGCAAAGGAAGCTTACAGTCAGTTAAAGCAGTTTGTCGGTCGTGCGCACGTGTTACAGGTGGGACAACCTCTTGCAATGAGGGAGAAGCTGGCGGTACTCCTTCTCTAGTGGTCTGTCTCCCATGGCAATGGTACCGCTGAGCTCCCCATCCTGTACATAGGTATGGAAGTTCAAGAGTCAAGTGAGTGGTCAGATGGAGCCCACACTAGGCGAACAGTGGGGCCCCATTCTGCTACGGGGATGAGGTAGTGGCAAACGCTGAATAGGTGGATGTGGACATAAATAAATAAATGTGCTGCACTAAAAAACAAACAATAAACAAAGAGAGTCCAAGAGTCCCCGACGTGACATGAATGTGAACAAATTCTTGACTGCTGTGTCACCAACTGCTTCCACCTCGTGCACAAACCACCACCAATGATAAAGCTGTGCTCTTACCTGAGAGCGTTGACCCCCTATTACAGGGGGTCAGCAAGGGCTCTTATGTCTAGGATACTCCAGCTCCTTTAAGGGAATATGAGGTATGCAGGTAATATAGCTCCAAACAGCCAGTATAAGTAACAAATCTTCTCAATCCAGTCGTAACACCAAATGAGAGATAAAAACGCCAATATAGTGTAAAACCTTTTCCAACTTCCATGAACTGATCCTCTGGTCACAATGACAGGAATTGACACCCTTGCCTGACCGGTTTCGTCACTATAAGGTCTTCTTTCAGGGCATAGGCATCTTTCCCCGCCATTGCTATTTATATTGTTCTTATAGATCCGAGCCTCGTTGCCATCCTCTGCTTTGTGCGGTTCATCCTACATAACCAAGCCTCGTTCTGGTCACAAATGTCCTGTGCAGTTCAACACACAAAACCAAGCCTCGTTCTGATCTGATACAACGACCAGATGGGAGTCCACGTCCCACCCCATTCTGATTATGTTTCTCCATTCCAGGTTCAACCCGGGAGGACAAGAGGTCATGTGATCTAACACACAGGAAGCGCTATGATTGCGGCTCCAATCTAACAAAAGCAGCCACATCTTGTGGTTAAAAAAGGGGGAATTATCACCAACGACAAAGATAAAGGATGGGTTCGGACTCACACACAGTATTAATAAAATTTAATAGAATAAATATTTCAAATTAAACATTTAAAGTGGTTGTATACCCCAGTGTTTCTCAACTCCAGTCCTCAAGGCGCACCAACAGGTCATGTTTTCAGGATTTCCACTAATTTTGCACAGGTGATTTGATCAGTTTCACTGCCTTAGTAAATACCACAGCCTTTTCATTTGAGGGAAATCCTGAAAACATGACCTGTTGGTGCGCCTTGAGGACTGGAGTTGAGAAACACTGGTATACCCGCAGAAATTTTTTTTCTTTTTTTAAAAACCTGTAAGGCAAAAGGCATAATGAGCTAGTATGCACCGCATACTAGCTCATTATGAAATACTTACCTTAGAATGGGGTGTCGGCAACTGATCCCGGTCACCACCGAGGGAGCTGACATTTCCCCTTGGCATGTCTTCTGGGTTCACGGCTTCCGACGCATGCGCACGGGAGACTTCTTTCCGGCAAGGCCTGGCAGCGTCTGCCGGACCTTCAGCGTCTGACGCCAGCGGTTGTATGCAAAGTGAATATCTACCAAACCGTACAGGTTTAGGAGATATTAATTTTACCTACAGGTAAGCCTTATTATAGGCTTACCTGTAGGCAAAAATATAAAAAAAGGGTATACCTTAATATAGCATAAAAAATATAATAAAACATTAAAATGAGCAAAATTAAAAATGGTAAAAAACTTCATTTATGAATTATCCAGAAAACAATTTTCATCCCAATCTACATTTAATCCATGTGGGATGTAACTTTTAAGAAGAAAAATGTTGTTTCTATTTTAGACAATTCTCTCACTTTGAGGCTGCCCCTCCAATGTGATGTAAAGCTGTCTATACCCATAAAGAGAGTATCAGCTGGATCCCTACCGTGAATTAAACCATAGTGTCTAGATACACATTTATCCTTTCCGGATATTGGCTATGTGTTCATTAGGTTTTATGTTCAGTGCCTGGGTGGTGCGGCCCATATACTGCAATCCACACGGGCACTGAAGCAAATAGACCACATGAGTAGTCTTACATGTAATAAGAGTTTTGACCAAATACTTCTTAGAGGTGACTTTAGAAGAACACATGACTAGGGATGGGCCGAACAGACCCCTGTTCAGTTCGCACCAAAACTTCCGTACACAGTGAAAGTTCAGACCCGAATAACAAACCCCATTAAAGTCAATGGGACCCGAACATCAAAAATCAAAAGTGCCCATTTTGAAGGCTTATATGCAAGTAATTGGGCATAAAACTATTATGGGGGGGCATGTATCAATAAAAAAAAGTTTGTAAAAAAATTAATTTTTAAATGAGCAGTGATTTTTTTATTTTAAAGTGAAAGCATAAAAAAAAAAATCCTTCCAATATAGCGCCTGGGGGGTCCCCTTAGCCTACCTGTAAAGTGGCAGATCTGTACCATGTCTAGAATCTGCTGCAGCAACAATTGCATTTGTAAAGCCAAAAAAATGAAAATTTCCCTGCAAGCTGCCTTTATTTTGCTCAGCAACAGCTGGGAGCCAGTGTGAATGATGAGGCAACAATGTAGTGCACTGGGAACAAGATTAGAGATTTTTTAGATACATTCTGGTGTCACTTTGACTTTGGATAGAAGTAACGGGTGCGTAAAAATTGGTCTTAGTGTGTCATGGCGCCTTCCCACCGTAACCCTATAGAGCAGGGATATGCAATTAGCGGACCTCCAGCTGTTGCAAAACTACAAGCCCCATAATTCCTCTGCCTCTGGGTGTCGTGCTTGTGGCTGTCAGAGTCTTGCTATGCCTCATGGGACTTGCAGTTCTGCAACAGCTGGAGGTCCGCTAATTGCATATCCCTGCTATAGAGGTACTGTTGATGAAAGCAAGAATTGGCCTTGCTGTAAAAAATTGCAATGATATGCACCTGCCAAACAGGTGCAGAAAAATTGGTCTTTGGGTGTTAATTGTGCCCATGAAACCTATACCAAAAACATTCTTCCAGATGAAATGATTGAACACCCTCAAAGCTAGGCAGCCTTGAAGTCCTGCAGAGATTCCACATCCCAAAAAGACTTAATCAGTGACATCGGCATCAGGGGCTTCATAGCTGGTAATCCAGAACTGATTCATTTTTATAAAAGTCAAACGGTCCACGGACAGACTTGTGGACAGACGTGTTCTATGATCAGTAACAAAACCTCTTGCAGCACTGAATGCCCATTCTGAAAGCACGCTGGATTCAGGGCAGCCCAAAAACTCAATAGCATACTGGGCAAGTTCTGGCCAGTGGTCTATTCTCATGACCCAGTAAGTCAGTGGCTTGTCAGCTGGAAAGCTTTCTGTATCTCTGTTTTGGCTCCGAGGTAATCGTCCACCATGTGATGCAGACGCTGCCGTTGGGATGTGGAAGCCGACAGCTCTGGGCAGCGAGGACTAAAAGAATTCCGAAATGCTTCACTAAGGCGGCCGCCTTCTCCAACGCTCCTTTCTTGACCAACAGAAGACTCAAAACTATGTTTTCCACCACACTGTAACCTACTGAAGTCAGGAAAAATGTTCAATAAAATCCTCTTTAACGTGTCCTCAAGAGATTTTATCTTCTGCACCCTCTGCGGGGATGGGAGGAGTTCTGAGACCTTCCCCTTATAACGGTGGTAAGGAGGGTTGCCAACCAGTAATCATCCTTCTCCTTTATGCCACGTATTCTTGGGTCCTTTCGCAGGCTTTGAAGCATGAGGTTGCCCATGCGCCTCAAATTTGCCTAGGCTTGAGAAGCAGACTCGTCGGGGGTCACTCAGGATGACAGCTTGTGGAACTTCCCAGCCACGTACTACTCCCAATTGTCCTGGGGTTGGAAACCCATCGCTTATAGATTGACGCATGTCTTCCTCTTCTTCGAAGCCTATGAAAGTGCCAGAATCCTCCTCCCCTCTCTCCTCCTGTGTGTTCTGTGACATAGGAATGATGGTGTCTTGATAAAGTGGGTCTTGAGGGGTTGAGAGGAAAGAAAATTCCCCTCTTCCTCCTGCTGCTCTGCCTCAAGTGCCCTGCCATAATGCCACCCAGAGTCTGTCCCAGCAGGAACACAACAGGGATTGTGTCACTGATGCATGCACTGTCACTGCTCACCATCCTTGTGGCCTCCTGAAATGGTGACAACACAGTGCATGCATCCTTAATTATCAGTCATTGGCATGGGGAAAAAAAGCTAAGGCGGCCTGAGATTGTCGTCGTGCCCTACTGGCACAGGTACTCGTTGACGGCCCTCTGCTGCATGTACAGCCGCTGCAGCATTGCCAAAGTCGACTTCCACCTGGTGGGCATGTCACAAATCAGGTGGTTTATGGGCAGGTGAAATTCCCACTGAATTTCAGCCAACCGAGTACTGGCTGTGTATGACCTCCTATAATGGCTACAGACTCTTCTGGCCTGTTTTAGTATATCTTGCAACCCTGGGTATTTACTTAGGAAACACTGCACCACCAAATTGAGGACATGTGCCAGAGATGGCACATGTGTCAATTTTCCCTGTCTAAGGGCTGACAGGAGCTTTAAGCCATTATTGGACACCACCATTCCTAGCTCCAGCTGGCATGGTGTGAACCACCTCTGGGCCTGTCCCTGCAGAGCTGCAAGAATCTCTGCTCCGGTGTGGTTCCTGTCCCCTAAACACACCAGCTGAAGCACTGCATGGAACCTTTTAGCCTGACTCATGGAATAGCTCATGGAACGCTTAGGGGGTACCTGATGTTCATAGGACAATTCTGCAGAGAAGGGCATGGAGGTGGCGGAGGAGGAGGAGGAGGAGGAGGAGGGGGTAGAGCTTACAGGTCTGGCATCATCACCACCAGCTGTATGGAGATGTGGGGGCACAACAAGCTGCAGCACCGAGCCCTGTCCTGCATCCTTTCGAGTTGCAAGCAGCGTTACCCAGTGTGCTGTGAACGAAATATATCATCCCTGCCCATGCTTGCTGGACTACGTGTCAGCAGTAAGGTGGATTTTACGGCTGACTGCCTTGCCAGAACATTCCCTTCCACGTGATGGTAGAGAGATGAAACGGCCTTACGTGAAAAGTAGTAGCGACTAGGAACCTGCTATTGTGGTACAGCACATTGTGCAAATTCACGGAAGGGGGCAGAATCCACCAGGCTGAAAGCAGATGGGGCAGAGAAATTTGCCGGCTACAGTCTACAGCTGGTGGTGTGCTGCTGGCAGATGTGCTGCTAGGACCTGGGACACCCTGTGCTATACCATCATCCCTGTCAGTGGAGGCTGCTGAGAGGTAATGACTCGGTATAGCAGGGGCAGACTGAAGTGGGTAAGGAGAAGGAGGAGGGACAGATTTGTGCCCCTTTTGTGTGGCTTTTAGGTGCTCTTGCCAATGGGCTAAGTGGTTGGACTTTAAATGCCTTGTTAGGCATGTGGTACCCAAATGGTTGATGTTTTTGCCACTTTTGATGTGCCTGAAACACAGTTTGCAGATAGTAACAGCTGCTGCAGATGTGCTGAAAAAGGCCCAGACAGCTGAGCTTTGGGGAGTGGGCCAGGAGATAACAGCTGCAGAATGTGATGGAATAGGGTGGCTACTCTTTACTCTTTCTTGATGTCGGCTTCCTTGGGGTTGTGCCGCCTCACCTTCAGTTTCCTCTTCTGCTCTATCTGGCACCCAAGTCACATCAGTGACCTCATCATCATCATCTCCATCTCCTCCATCTTCATCATCACCACTGGAGACAAATTGGCAATACGCTGCGGCTTGGGGAACATGAATGCCAATTTGTCTACCAGTGTTTTCCCCTTTCTCTAGGCTCATATTCCTGTCATCCTCAACCTCAGAACCAACATCTGAATCCAGTAATGGCTGGGCATCATCAAGGAGCAAGTGGCTGTGGTAAACACTGTGGTAAAATAACTCAGCTGACTCCTCCATAGCTGATGTTGGTGCTATGGCAGGAATAGATGTTGACAAAGAGGTAGGTTTATCCACTCTGGCAACTGAAGGGGACTGCACACTTGTCTCTGCTTGCATGACAGAGGATGAGGAGGATGAGGAAGGTTTAGTAAGCCAGTCCACCACCTCCTCTGCATGCTGTGGCTGGATAGCATGGGCAAACTCACTAAACAGAGGAAATGATGCCCTGCCTGTGGACTGACCACCACGTCCACCTTTGCCTCTGGACACATTTGTTCCTGGCCCTCTTACAGTGCCAAGGGAACGTCTGCCTCTCCTTGTTGTCCTCCCAGACATTATTGGGAGGGAGGGGGCGGTGCTTATAAGCAAATGTAAAGAAGAAGTGGAAATTTGTACATAGATGCACTTTAATCAATGTAAAGTGGTGTTTGGTGCACTTTAATTTGAGTACTCACACTACACAGACACACTCCACGAATACACTATAATATACTGCAATATAATGCGCCAAACGTACAGTGACGCACAGAACTATATGGAGTTAAACAGGCAGTAACTCACACAGAACTATATGGTGTTAAACTGGCAGTAATGCACAAAAGATTTTATGGCGTTAAACTGGCAGTAACGCACACAGAACTATATAGCGTTAAACTGGCAGTAATGCACACAGAACTATATGGCGTTAAACTGGCAGTAACGCAAACAAAACTATATGGCGTTAAACTGGCAGTAACGCACACAGAAGTAAATGGCAATAAACTGGCAGTAATCAAATAGATGGTGTTCAACCATCACTACACTGACGCTATCTGAATTGTCCCTACTCTAGCTATACACTAATGTAAAGATTACTGACATGGTCTCACTACACTACACTGAAACTATATGCGCTGTCCCTACTTCACACTAATGAATAACACGGTCTCACTACACTACAGTGAAACTATCTGAGCTCTCTAGCTGCACACAATGCAAAGCTGAATGATGGTCCTCCTCTTTACTACACTGACACTGTCCCTAGACTGACACTAAACTAATATTCTACACTGACAATTGAAGCAAAATAGCACAGTATAGCACACTAACTAACTAAAATCACTAAACAGAGCCCTGTTCTATCTCTTTCCACGCCGAAATCACACCGAAAATGGCTGCCATTGAAAGAATACTTTTATACTGTGGGGCGGGAATGAGCCATGATTGGATAAAGTCATGATGACAGTGTCCAATCATGATAGTGCTCTGTGCCCTGATTGGCAGAAGCTTTCACTTCCACAGCCAATCACAGCTTGCAATGCGCTGTTCAACGCCGCAATGCATTGTGGTCGGTTCAGGGGGGGGCTAACAAACGGTTGAACAACCCGTTTGTTCGGATGTTTGCCGAATGCCCGAACAGTGAACGTTCGGCTTGAACTTTGCTTGAGCTGAACCGTTTGCCCATCCCTATTTGTAATCAGAAGCTGGAAACTGTGTGCAAGTAGTACAGGAACTCTGCACTGACAGAGGGAGGAGCTGGGGGGGGGGACTCTGCCCCACTTGCTCCTGGCACTCTCTTCCTCTCCTTGCCTCTTCTAGAACCCAGCTGTACGGGTTGTGTTCTCCCTCCCCCTCCTCCTTCCTGCCAGAGCAGTGCTCCTGTATCATGTATACTCAGCTGACGGCTTCTTAATACAGGTGCTCTGCTCTGGCAGAAAGAAGGAGGGGGAGAGATAACACAACCTACATCTCCTCTCAGCTCTCTCCTTGCCCCTTCCAGTGATGGGCTGAAAGGAGTAGCGATACCACTGTCACTACTCCTGTCAGCCTTGTATCAGAATGAGCTCACCACACAGTGCCCCATCCAAACAGTAAACTGCTGCATCCAGGAGAGCCTCCCCTCCTGCCCATCCCTTGCCCTGGCCCTTATCACCGGGAATGAAAGTTAGGGTAAATCCAAAATTCTGAGTTGCCACCAGATCAGTAGAACAGGAGTATTGGGTAAATATTTCAATAGAGAAGTTTGTTCCCACCACATTGGAATGATATGCTCTCATTTCCTGTTGAGTCTATAGGATATAAAGTGAAGGTAAAACTCTCTAATTAGACATAAATGGAGATAACTGACAGCATTTTAACCCTCCCCCACTCTATCCAAAATGAGAAAAATGTCTTTAGATATACTTTAGGCTTAGCGAAGTTCTTCTTTAAAAAATGAAAAAAGCAATATTTTAAAAATAGAATTTTAGACAAAATGTTAGAATGTATTTGTCTGGCTCATTCCCTAATTGATCAGGGCAGTATGTTGTTTGGAAATGTGCAGCCTTTGATTCAAGTCTGTGCAGAGTTAGCTTTGTCCAGTACTCCTAAATAGACATGTGCACACTGAAATATTTTGTTTCACAATTTCGGTTTCGTCTGAAAAATACATTTATTTAGTTACTCCTGAAATTCGTTTTTATTTACTTTGTTTCGTTAAAAAATGCATTAGTACGAAAATCCGAATAAATAAGGTTGAATCTGTCAATTGAAGGCTTATGGGTCTGTCGGATTTTCAAAGAAGATTCGACAAAGCAGCTAAACTGTACGACACCGCGATCGTACATTTCAGGGTCAAATGCTCTGCCCACAAGCTATAGTAGAATTCTAATGTTGTTTGACTAGTAATAATTATAATTATTAATTATTATTACTAGTCAGTCAACATTAGAATTCTTCTATAGCCTATGGGGGAGCATTTGACCGTAAATGTCCGCTCAAGGTGATCGTATGTTTTTAGCTGCTTCGTCGAATCTTCATGTCGAACGGCATTATACATAAAGTAAGTTGGCTGTGTACCTAAAGCACTGTCTCCTATTGCAGTATCCCCCTCTGTGTGTGATTTATAAAAATAAATGCTGCAATTACCTAATTTCACAGCCAAGATTGCAATCACATGACTGGCCAGCTTTCTCCTTTCCTCTTCTGAGAGATACAGTGGACAGGGTTGAGATTCCTCTGCTGATTTCAGTCTGGAGGGGAGGAGGAGAGGAGGAGAGAGCTGGCTGATCATGTGATCACAATCTCGGCTCTTAAATGAGGTATTTACAGCATATATATTTATAAATCATTCACAGAGGGGGACACTGCAATAGGAGGCACTGTTGATGGTGTAGACAGGTTAGTGTTATGAGAGCAGCAGGAGGGAGGAGGGGTGGCTCACACACAGACAGAGGGGGAGGGGGAGGAGGATACAGGAGCAGAGAAGAGAGCAGATATAGCAGGTTGCTGATGACAGAGGCACGTAAACTAACCACAGTGTCTGGTCTCAGCAGCCATGATACACCGTGGACAGTTTACAGATGGGTGGGGAGAATCCGATCAGCCAGGTTTTTTAGGTGTTACAGGGGGCCAAATGACACAGGACAAGCTTTGTGTCATATAACATGCTTTAAAGGAGCAGGATACATTTTTTTTGGGTTAACAATTCCTTTAAGTTCTAGCTATTTTACTGCTCCTCCTCTTTGGTTACAATCAGCCAATAACATTCAACATCATCATCATCATTTTACTTTCCCCACCCATTCCACAGTGACTATTAACAGATCTTTTACTATTGTCTCTATAATGTTGAATCTTTTCTCTCTATGTCGAATAATCTTGGACTAATAGAGTTAGGTTAGGCACATTCAACCACAGGTTCGATAGACACAGACCGCTATTGTCACTGTCATGTCGAATCTTCTATCTATCTATATCGAACTGTTGTCGCAACGATACGAAAATATAATGGATACGAAAATAAAGCATTTTTTTATTTCGGATTTCGGATTCTGAACACTCGTTATCCCATTTTGGTAAAACGAACACGAAAATTCCCGAAATTCGGACGAAAATGCATTCGGACGATAACAAATGCACATGTCTACTCCTAAAGGCAGTGATGACTTTTCTCTCCCCTTCAGTATGGATCAGGTAGAATCTCTAGTGTGGCTATTGGAGGATGACTAGTATTATTTCTTTGAGCATTATTCAGCATGTTCCCAACAGGTGCTAGTGGAGTGTATTAACGCAGTGCAGTCTCTTGTCAGAGAGGCAGCATGTAAACTGAATTTTGTTCAACCATTACTAAAAGCATGGTCAGATATATTGCACTCAGCCTCAGTCAATTTGCACCAACCCATTCCTGCTGCTAGGCACCCGCCTCCTCGAGTATCTCTCTCTCCATCACCCACAGCAACCACAGTCACAGCCCAGTATAATCTGCTACCAACTATGTGTCAGTACGCTGTTTCCACTTGCTGCACCTACCCTGCCTTTAACCCATTGAAGATTACCTCTTCTCCACTGCCTGCGGCAACCCCATAGAAATTCTCTTTAGCAACTGCTCCCTCTTTTTCACCATCCCTCAGCTCTTCTCTTACATCAGCTGCACCCCCTACTTACAGCTCTGCGCTCACATGCAGAACCTCAGTGGCTAAACCCAAAAAGAAATGGAAGTTTTTCCCAACCTGCACAATCCTGCCACTATCCAAATCTGCCTCCACGCCAGCTGATCTGCTCCAGCCTGCCTCCACACTAGCCGATCAGCTCCAGCCTGCCTCCATGCCAGCCGATCTGCTTCAGCCTGCCTTTGCGCCAGTCGATCTGCTCCAGCCTGTCTCCACACCAGCCAATCTGCTCCAGCCTGCCTCCACACCAGTCGATCTGCTTCAGCCTGCCTCTACGCCAGCTGATCTGTTTCAACCTACCTCCACACCAGCTGATCTGCTTCAGCCTACCTCCACACCAGCCAACCTGCTCCAGACTGCCTCCACACCAGGCGATCTGCTCCAGCCTGCCTCTATGATTGCCAATGGGGTTAGGTTAGCTTCTGATGGTCCTGAACCTGATGACCCACCTGACCTTGCCAATCCTCTGCCCTCTGTCCAGCCTGATGTTCTGGTGCCTGCTGTCCAGCTTAATGTTCCTGTGCCTGCTGTCCAGCCTGATGTTCCAGTGCCCGCTGTCCAGCCTGATGTTCCGGTGCCTGCTGTTCAGCCTGATGTTCTGGTGCCCGCTGTCCAGCCTGATGTTCTGGTGCCTCTGCCTTTTGTCCAGCCTGATTATCTGGTGCCCGCTGTGCAGCCTGATTATCCGGTGCCCGCTGTCAGCCTGATGTTCCGCTGCCCATTGTCCAGTCTGATGTTCCGGTGCCTGCTGTCCAGCCTGATGTTCTGGTGCCCGCTGCCCAGCCTGATGATCCGGTGCCCGCTGTTCAGCCTGATGTGCCTCTGCCTGTTGTCCAGTCTGATGTTCCAGTGCTCACTGCCCAGCCTGATATTCCGGTGCCTGCTGTCCTGCCTGATGTTCTGGTGCCCGCTGTCCAGCCTGATGTTCCGGTGCCCGCTGTCCAGCCTGATGTTCCCGTGCCCTCTGTCCAGCCTGATATTCTGGTGCCCACTATTCAGCCCCCGCTGCCCAGCCTGATATGCCTCTGCCCGCTTCCCAGCCTGATGTGCCTCTGCCTGCTGCCCAGCCTGATGTGCCTTTGCCTGCTGCCCAGCCTGATGTGCCTCTGCCCACTCTGATGCGCCTCTGCCCACTGCCCAGCCTGATGTGCCTCTGCCTGCTGCCCAGATTGGTATGCCTCAGCCCGCTGCCCAGCCTGATGTGCCTTGGCCCACTGCCCAGCCTGATGTGCCTTGGCTCGCTGCCCAGCCTGATGATCCTGTCCCTGATACCCAGCCTGCCTCTGATGGTCTGCTGCCTAATGACAAGTCTACCTTTGAAGATCCTGTTTATCTTCTCCCTACCACACAGCTGGGTTCTACTGACTCTATGCCAGCTGCTCAGTTGGATTGTTGCGCAAAGGTTAAGTGTCCACCTACTAATGGGTCTGAAATCTCTGAATCCTCACGTGCCTTATATGGGTTACCTGCTTGGTCTAAGATTCATTTAACAGTTGCCTCGGTCGAGTCCCTCTGGCAGTGTGTTGCTCCTATAGCGCCAAAGCCTGGTGGTCCAGGTATACCCTTGGTAACTGGTAGCTGCATTTGTCTTCATGGCCCTGGTTGTGGTAAGCTCCCAGGGAATGGCAGAGTACGATCCGTGCCTTGCCATGATCCATATGTGACGCCTCAGCTCCGGGTGTACTAGGCGACCTGGGCTGGGTAGCCAGTGCCTCGGAGAGACCTTGGTGGTTTTTGATGTGCAAAGTAAGTCCTGGAAACCAGGCAAACTACTTAGTTATGACGAGACACTTCGATGTCTGGATTCCGGTACTGTCACATGACCCCAGGGCTAAGTTTGCAGATAACCCGTGGGACCCCAGCATTGGGGTATCTGCTGTTCTGAGGGACTTGGAGTGTCGAATGTTGTACATCTCAGGGAATCTGGCCAGCAGGACACTCAGCCAGTCGCTTGACCCCAACAGTGAGACACCCATCTAGTTACCTGACCCGGGTGATGGGACACTTTGCCTATTGATGGATTTTGGCAGTAGGGCATCTTGCTTGGAACCCGGCATTTCTTCAGTCTACAAGGACCTATTTTTTAGGACTTGTTTAAGGGAAGACTGTTTTTTATGGACTGGTTCGGCTATTGCTGTTTGGAGTGTCTTGAGGCCGCTCGTTACGGGGGGGTACTGTCAGGAAAGGACTCACCTACTGGTGGCACTGGGGCACCCAGATCCATGGGCTGCAGTTCCAGTGTCCACCAGCGGGTGTCTCCCAGCAGCCAGAAGCTCATTATTCATCACCTGATGCTTGTTGCAGGAAGTATATTTAAATCCTGTCTGTCCTGCTCTGGTTGCCTTGGTGTTCTGATCTCCATGTGCCCCTGACCTGTGATCCTGCATCCTGCATCTGTTCTTGGACCTCTGCCCTGCAGCCTGATCCCTGTTCGCCTGCTCTCTCCATCTCCTGTTACCCTCTCCTTGTCCTGTCTTGCTCCTAGCTCTATCTGGTTGATCTCCCGTGTATGACCCTGGCTTGTTACAATTATGCTTTGCATTCCACACTTGTATATATTTGGTTTAGGCGGTCATTTATTGTGTGCCACTGTTGTTTGGTTCTTGGGTTTGTTTACACAGTTTGCAATATTGGAGGTGCATTTACTTTTTTTGTTATTCACTTATCCTTTAAATAAATTATATTATTTTACACTACTTGTGCCTGGTATTCTCTGTGACAGTCCACACATTCCTGGTCATACTGGTTACTGACAGTCACTGAGGATTAGGGGACTAAAAACCATTTCTTAAGATCTGACATATGTCTTCCTCTGCTTCAATGACTCCAAAACTGCCAGAATCCTCCTCCTCCCTCTCCTAATGCGTGTTCTGTGGCATCGCAAGAATGGTGTCTGCATAAAGCAGGTCTTGAGAGAAAAGGAAGTCCATCTCTTCTTCCCGTTGCTCTGCCTTGAGTGCTCTGCCCATAATGCCACGCAGAATATGTTCCAGCAGGAACACAAGAGGGATTGTGTCACTGATGCATGCATTGTCATGGCTCACCATCCTTGTCTCCTCCATAAATAGTGACAGTACAGTGCATGCATCCTTTATCAGCAGCCATTGGCGTGGGGAAAAAAAAATGAGGTGCCCCAAGCCTGTCCTTGTGCCATACTCACACAGGTACTTGTTGATAGCCCTCTGCTGTATGTGCAGGCGCTGCAGCATTGTCAAAGTTGAGTTCCGCCTGGTGGGCATGTCACAAATCAGGCAGTTTATGATCGGGTAGAATTCCCACTGAATTTCAGCCAAACGAACACTGGCTGTGTATGACCACCTGAAATGGCTACATACTCTTCTGGCCTGCTTCAGAAGATCTTGCAAACCTTGGCACCTGTTTAAGAAATGTCGCACCACTAAATTGAGGACATGTGCCAGGCATGGCGGACAGAAGGTTAGTGCCATTATCGCATATCACCATTCCTGGCTCAAGCTTCCATGGCATGAACTACCTCTGGGCCTCCCCCTGCAGAGCTGAAAGAAACTCTGCTCTGGGGTGGCTCTTGTCTCATAGACAGACCAGCTGAAGCACTATATCACATACCTGGTAGCAGAGTCTGATACGTGGAGGAAGGCCCCTCTTACACCTCTGACTCGGGGCCCCTGATAGTGTAGACAGAAGGCGCAGGAGTGCAGGTTGGCACGAGTGCCTGTAAGTCTTTGCTAGCAGCAGGGCAGGAGAAGTCGTCAGATGGCTCCAACATGCTGGCGAGCAGGCGGGCAGCTGGAGGATGCCAGACTGAAGCAGGCTGGTACTGGCGACAGCGGGAAGTATGTACTGGTAGCAGACTGAAGAACAGCAGGCACAGCAGGATGTGTCAGGAAGCAGAGTCAGGGAAGCCAGGTCAGGACAGATCAGGTACAGAGGAGCAGGCAATAGCGTGGTCTGGGTACAAGCTGGGTCAGAATCGGTGCAATCAAAGCCAACGGAGCAGACAGAAGCGGAAGTCACGGACAAGCCTGGGTCGGTGCAGATGGAGGTCAGAGAGCGGTCAGACAAGCTGGATCAGTAAATGCAGTAAATGCAATCAGGATACAGGATAACAGGAATACAGGATACACAGGAGGCTGAAAGACAAAGTAGCACTGAACCTGAGCACTGGCTGGGTTTAAATAGCCTGGTTGGAACCAACATCTGTCACAGGTGCATGTGTGGGCTGTCGTGTGCATGCGCGATATGCATTAGCCAATGCCCAATTCCTGCGAGCACAAGAAGGAACCTGATTTAGCCTGTGCACAGAAGGCCTTTTCTTTACACATGCATGAGATGCATTGCACCTTTTAACCTGACTCCTTGAATGGCCCCTTGAATGCTTAGGGGGTACTGGTGGTTCATAGGACAATCCAGCAGAGGAGGGCATGGAGGAGGAGGAGGAGGGGGTGGAGCTGCCAGATCTTGCATCATCACCACCAGCTGTATGGAGACGTGGTGGCAAAACAAGTTCCAACACTGAGCACTGTCCTGCATCCTTCCTAGTTGCAAACAGAGTTACCCAGTGTGCTGTGAACAAAATCTATCATCCCTGACCATGCTTGCTGAACCATGAGTCAGCAGTAGGGTGGACATTTTGGCTGACTGCCTTGCCCAATGATGCCAAAACATTGCTTTCCACATGATGCTACAGAGCTGCAATGGCCTAACGTGACAAAAAATAGCGACTGGGAACCTGCCATTATGATACAGCACTTTCTGCAAATTCACAGAAGGGACAGAATCCACCAGACGGAAAGGCAGGAGTTGTAAAGCCAGCGATTTGGACACGCTGGAATTTAGACGCTGGGCATGTGAGTGGCAGAGAGTTTTTTTTGCACAGCAGAAACTGGGGCAGAGAAATTTGCCTACTATACTCTACAGCTGGTGGTGTGGGGTGGGCAGACGTGTTACAAGGACCTGTGACACCCTTTGCTTTACCATCATCCCTGTCAGTGGAGGCTGCTGAGAGGTCATGAGATATAGCATGGTTAGACATGAAAGGTGACGTGTAAAGAACATGGCTTCAAGATAATGCATTTAATAGTAGAAGATGAACAAATCCAATTAACTGAAATTAAGAGTGAAATTGATCAGAGTGCGCAGACCCTAGAGCCGTAAAAACAGGAACAAGAATTTGAGACGAATAATGAACAACTCAAAAAAGAAGTAGAAAGAGTTAAAAAAAACTTACGTGCAAATAAACAGGAGAAGTTTAGACAAAATATCCTTGATTGGGAGGGTAACAATATATTTGATCTTACCACCACTCGCAGTAAGAGTAGATCCCATAGAGGGAGACCCAAACATCACGCTTCTTCAAAAAATATACCTTCCTCCTCTGAAAGTGACAGTGAATTTACTGACAGGTCAGTCACTTTTTTAGACTGGGTAACATTGATAGAGGATGATCACGGCCCAAGAAAGGGAACAGGGAAACAGGCCAACTCCAAAAAATTGCAACAGAAAGAGAAAAAGAAAAAGAAAGGGGAAATGAGCCCGTCAAAAATCTAAGGGTGACAAAGACGAGAAGTGGCAGAAGATGACTTTGCTCAGTATCGATCATGAAATGGAGGGGAGAGTGGAGAGAGCAGGAGACCTGAAGGTGGTCAACCTATCAGACTTTGCACTTTATGAACATCATCTCTTCAAAAAGGTCTGTCATTCTCCCAAACCACCCCCATGAATGAAATTGAGGTATTCAAAGACCTCAATTTATTTCTGAGAAGAGTGATCTTCAGCTACTGGAATCAAAGTAAAGAGAACCCTAGTGGAGTGGAGAAAAAGAGAAGGAAAAAGAAGCCCTTAAAGCGTTTGTTAACCCAAAAAAACAAAAAAAAAAACAAAAAACAAATCCTGTTCCCTTAAAACATGTTATACAGCACAGTGCTTGTGCTGTGTCATTTGCCCCCCTGTATACCCTAAAAAACCTGGCTAATCCTTTCTGGCTATACCCTGCCCTCTGCAAACAGACCACGATAATCATGGAGGCTGAGCCCTGACATCATGGTCTATGGGCTATCTGTAGCTCTCCTTGTGTCTTTTTCTCCTCTGTCCTCCTCCCCTCCCTGCTTGTACCAGTGCCCGCCCCCTGCTTCTGCTGCTCTCGTATCTGATATTAAATCTTCTTATCCCCTCTGTACCTTAATAACATGTGTCCCTGTGCCTGTGTAATCTAAAAAATCAGCTGATCTGTACCTTGTATGAGCGTGGCTCTCGCCGCTCAGCTGTTTGTCGGCTCTCTCTCTTCTCTCCCCCTCCTCCCCGGCTGACATCAGCGGGAGGGCTTGGCTCTGGCCACTGCAGCTATGAGCCGAGAGAGAAGAGAGGAGAGGAATCAGCTGAGCGCTTAGAGCGGAGCTTATATCAGTACAGATCGGTGGATTATTTACCTGGCACAGGGACACGTGTTATTAAGAAACAGAGGGGATAAGACTATTTGATAGAAGTGGGTTAACAACTACTTTAATAATCTCATCAGTCTTCTGAAGGAAAATTACCCCAATGATACTGATGAGATTGAACAGGAAACAAGTTATAAAAGGCCCTCCAACATTAGGATCAGATCCACTAAGATGCGTTTTCCAAACACAAGTGGATTGGAATGTTCCTGGACCTGGTCCAGAAGGACCTTGCTGCAGTCAATTGGAACTGGAGAGGGATTGACAATCTATCTAGGTAGGAAAGGCAGGCCCTATATGAATTGGAAAAAGCACCCAATTTAGTTATCAGAGCGAAAAGGGTGGGAATATTGTGCTTCTGTCTGAATAGATGTATGAGAAGAAAATTAAGCAACAGCTAAATGATGAACAGACTTACAGGAAACTTCCAGCTAACCCATTCCCCATTCTAGTAGAAAAACTGAACAGAATGTTAAAGTTGGCCTTTGATGAGGGACTTTTGTCTAAAAAGAAATTTGAATACATGACTGTGAAGGAAACAGTCCCACTTTCTATATAATTCCAAAATTACATAAATGCCTGAAAATTCCACCAGGGAAGCCAATAGTTTCTGCAATCAAGGGCCCTTTGGAAAGATTAGGGAAATATGCTGATGCATTGATTAAGGAATTGGTCAGGGACCTCCCTTATTTGTTCAGGACACGAGAGATGTCCTTAAACTCCTGGATAGGATCCTGGTACCACCGCCGCCCTACTAGTGGGAATTGATGTTGAATCTTTATATAGATCGATTCCTCATGTATGGGGCTTAAGGGGGGTGGCACACTTCCTGGGCAAGAAATTCCCACAAATGGGAGCACATAATGAATTAATTGTGGAGATCCTAGAACTCATGCTCAATCATAATTTTTTCCAGTTCCTTGGAATTAGTTATAAGCAGCTGAGGGGGTCATCCATGGGTGCACCTTGGGCCCCGGCATATGCATGCCTCCATTTGGGACTTTGGGAGGAAGAGGTTGTGTACAAGTGCTCGATGTACCTCGGCCACAGTTCACTGTGGCCAAGGTACATTGATGACGTCTTGATGATATGGGATGGGACAAGTACTGAACTGTCCATGTTAATAGAGGAACTTACCAGCAATGATCGCAACATCCATCTGACCTTTTCATAACATGCGAGTACCCTGCCGTTTCTTAACTTATAAATTACCATCCCCGCTCCCTGATCAGAAGAATCCCTGTTGGGCAGTTCCTCAGCATTCAATTAAACTGCTCAACAGTGAAGGATTTCCTTGTGTCAAAAGAAATATATGGCAGATTCAGGGAGAGGGGATACTCCCATCAATTCATCAGATGGGCCAAAAAACAGGCGACCATCTGTGATTGATCTAAACTTCTCAATCCACCACAAGTACAAGATGGTGAACAGACCCAAGTCATTACCCCAGTCAGAATGATAACCAAATTTGGCTCCCAGTGGAACCAGATGAAGGCGATCCTTAATCAACATGGGCATGTACTTACAAGGTCACCACTTTTGAGTGAGATTGTGGGTCCACGTCCTTTGATGGTTGCTAAACATACGATAAACTTAAAAGATAGTGTGGTACATTCAGGGTTCAGACGAACGCCAACTCCCAACTGGATTACTGGACTCCCAAAACTGTGTGGAATGCATCCCTGTGGAAGATGTGGTGTCTGCCGCTACGTTGATAGGACTGATATGTTCAGCAGCTCGGATGGAAGCAAACAGTTTAAAATTCGTGACTTTATAAATTGTTCCACTACACGAGTGGTTTATATACTTACCTGCTCTTGCGGGAAGGCATATATCGGTAAAATGAAGCGACAGCTAAGGATCCGGGTTGGCTAATAAGATATTAAGATAAAAAAACCTTTGTGTGTAGCAGTGTCTCCAGCACCCCCTAATTACTTACCTGAGCCCCTTCTCTCTCCAGCGATGTCCACAAGTGTCTTAGCTGTCCCAGAGACTCCTCCTTAATGGCTGAGACACAGCAGTGGTGCCATTGGCTCCCGTAGCTGTCAATCAAAATCAGTCAGCCAACCAGGGGAGAGAGGGGGCGGGGCCAGGTTGGGGCTCCGTGTCTGAATGGATACATGGAGCTCTGACTTGGCTCGGGTGTCCCCTGTAGCAGGCTGCTGGCTGAGGGTCACTTGATAGGAGGAGGAGCCAGGAACAGCAAAGAGGGACCCGAGAAGAGGAGGATCTGGGCTGCTCTGTGCAAAACCAACTGCACAGAGGAAGTAAGTTTAACATGTTTGTTATTTTTAAAGAAAAAAAAATGCCTTTACAATCACTTTAAGACCTCAATCAACAGCCCCTTCTTGCTCCAAAGTAACTTGCGTTCATTGACAGGTGAAACGCGTAAGTGTGATGTCATCAACATGGTCGGAGAACTGTCTGTGTATGCACCCATGCTGAACTAACAACTGGTGGGTAGCTGGCGGATATGATCCACTTCAAGCTTGGCAACTTAAGCTGTTTTTTGACTGGAATATTCTAACTGAACAGTCCGTCACACTGAACACACAGGATCACTCTGCAGACTGTGAGTAACCATCTTGACATCCCACAGCAGTGGCAGCATCTAATTCACTCACCACTATGTCTGCTAGGGCATGGCCAAGTGACACCTGTGCGGTATATCACCTTTTCCTATGCTCAGAGACATTTGAGCAGTGACTGTGTTAATTGTTTTCCCCTGGAGCCAACCCACTGAGTATAGACACCACTTGACAGCTTTATCCCAGCCTGCACAGCATTGTTTACGCACTGACCCAGCATTACGAATCCACCCTGTCTACATTGACCAGTGACACCCGCTTACCTTTATGCCTTGTTCTGGTTTATTTGACACATCTCTGGGACAATCTCCTTGATGACTATGTGCAATAATTCAATTTTTTCTATTTCTATATTGCCTATACTTTGGACCCCCCCTCAGATTTTAGTCAGATCGGATTTACTGTGCTCTAGCTTTAGCGGTGTGCATGATTGATGTGCATATGTATGATGTACTGCTAGCAGTCTCTACTTTCCTCTTTGACAACATTGTCCTTTTTATCTTTGCATTGGTGGTAGTGTGTCATTTTTGTAGTTTTATTTGTTACACTGTTTCAATAAAATGTATACTTTTACAAACCCCAGGTGTCTCTGTATAAGATAATTATTTGGATTTGTATTCCTCCATTTATATGCTTGCTTTCTTAATGAGACTATACCCCACCCTCACCAGGTGGGGACGGTGATTCATTGACATTCTAAGTATTTGGTAACCCTAATTTACAAAGTTTAGGGGTGTGCTGTGGTGATTTTTTATATTTTTTTCTTTATATCAAATGCTTTGCTGAAATCAAAATAAGCTATGTCCACAGCAACACCCCAGTCCAAAACACTATAGTCTGATATGATCTGCCTTCAGTAAAGCATGCTTCTTTGGGTCCAGCAAGTTGAGTGTTTTTAAAGTGATTGTAAAGGTTTGTTTTTTGTTTTTTTAACTAACAAATGTACTTATACTTACCCTTGCACAGAGCAGCCCCAATCGTCCTTTACTGGGGTGCTCCGGCTGCGCTCCTGGCTTCTCCTCTTTATCAGGTTCCCCCACAGACAGCCTCTTTCCATGGGGGCACATTGACACAGACAGCAGGACTCGGCCCCACCCCGGCTTCCGTGTAGCTGGATTTGATTGACAGCAGTGGGAGCCAATGGCTCCTGCTGCTATCAATCTATCCATTGAGGACCCAAGACAGCGGCTGGAGCCACTGGGCAGGTGCTCGTAGCTGGAACGATCGGGTTCAGGTAAGAAAAAGAGGGGTGGGGGGGCAGCTGAAACACAGAAGGTTTTTCACCTTCTGCATTAGGGTGAAATGCATTAAGGTGAAAAACCATGAGACTTTACAACCCCTTTAAATAATCAACGATCCTTCTATTCAGGAGTGACTTCAATGACATGACTACAACAGATGTTAAACTCCCTGGCCTGTATTTGCCAACTTCTATCCTGCTACCCTTCTTGCAGATATGTACAATATTAGCTGTCTGCCACTCATGGGGAACTTCTCCTATTAGAAGAGATTGATTAAAAAGATCAGTTAGGGGCCCAACAACTATATCTTGAAGTTCTCTTAGAACTCTGGGATGAATACCATCAGGACCCTTTGCTTTATTAACCTGTTTAGATCCGCGCTATAGCCGAATGATGGCTACAGTGCAGATCTGCTTTGCCAGGAGGCCGTCTATTGACGTCCTCCCCTTTCAAAGCTGGCCACGCCCCCCTGAAGGGGGCGCGCAGCGCGCGCTGTGATCACTGAGTCAATGAGACTTGGGTGATCACAGATCTGAGTAAGGGGCCAATCCTGGCCCCTTACCACGTGATTTATATAGACAAATATACCGCGCTGTCTAAACACACGCCAGCAGTGTAGCAGTGTAGAAATAGACAAAAAGAATTAAAGAGAATGTGCAGCGCTAACAAATGACCAATATCAAAAACGTGAATTGAACATGTGGAAAAATAATGACGTTTACAGAAATATTATTATTATAAATATATTGTGACATATACTCAATAAAGAACAGTGTCCATATATATGCATTAGGGACCACAGGAAGGTCCTATAGTGTTCCAAAATGTGTGATCCAATATAAATGACAGTCACTAAAATCTTGAGTGTGCATCAAAAAATATAAGAATGACGTAAAGAATCCACCACCAGAAGTACCAGTCGCTTACCGGAAAGATTGAACTCATACAGGTATACACCTGATGAGTCAATCAAGCTTTATGAGATGACCAGAAAGGCTCAGGTTCACTGTTATGGACACAACCTCCAAATGGACGCTCCAGGGTGGTGAATTCAGCTGGTTAAATATATATAGGCAAGTCAGCCCAACCATGAGGATAAAAAAAGGAGAAGAAGGGGGCACATAGCGTAATTCCGTGAGGAATATTTATTGTATAAACATAAGAGATACACTTACATTTCATGGTAAAAAACAAGCGCTTCAAAAAGGACAGTGACAATGGAATCAGTGCAGCAACCCAACGTGTTTCGCCTGAACAGGCATCATCTGGGGTGCTGATCCATAGTTGTCACTGTCTATATATAGATATAAGGGCCCCCCATAATGAGCAACAGCTCTAACATTCGTTCCAGGCAATTCTGGGATTACTTCCGGATTTGGGCAAGATTGCGCCGCCGCGTGCGTCTCAAGCCTCATTATGGAAAAACAGAAGTGTAACCAGACAATTCATAAACCACTTCCGGTTATAGGCAAGATGGCGCCACCACCTGTATCTCAAGCCTCATTATGAAATATCGGAAAAGGAAATGACCTAATGTCATACAGAACGGCCTGAGAAAAACCTAGGAAAGGCTATACCACTGATAGAGACACAGAACTGGAGAAGACTGTGTCAAATATCAGTATAAATTTGGATAAATAATAGTTTCATTCCAAACTATACTAATGCAGGTCATAACCGGAATGCAAGTTTGAATAAAAACTAAAATATAATAATAACCGAAAAAATGGCGTCCATCATAAAGGAGACATGAATCTCCACATATGGTTTTAAAGTGACACCATAAATAAAAAAAAAAAATAATATTATTGTATAATGGTAATTCTAGTGAAAAATTACAACAAAAAAAGGATAATTTAAAGATAAAAAGTATAATTGATGAAAAATATATATCAGAGCTGGTGCTCACAATGGTTGCCCATATGATATTTTGAACAATAAAATTATGTTTAATAGGTTATGAATATATAAAAAATACTGTAAATATGTACAGTTACAGTATATAAAAATAAGAAATAAACAATAAAAAATGGTTGGTTAAAAAAAAGGGAGATTATTTGTAAGGGGTCAATCGATTGCACCCAGGATAACCGATCAGAACAAGAACACATTAACCTTGATTAATAAAAGCATTTATATCCCACTCTGTGTTTAAACCAAAGGGTGAATAAGTCTGGAGCTGGTATATCCAGTAAGTTTCTAAACATGAGACACCCCTAGTCATAGCCCCCCTCTCCATGGGGGAGTGTATTTGTCAATAATGACAAATTGTGAACCACTGGGGTCTCGACCATGATATTTTGTATAGTGCCTTGGAAAATTATGTTTAATATCGCCACCCTTAATCCGAGCACTATGCTCATCTACCCTTACGGAAAAAGGATGAATAGTACGTCCCACGTACTGTTTTCCGCAAGGGCAGGTGATCATGTATACAACATGCGTAGTAGTGGCACAAGTACAGAATATTTTAATAGGGTGTACCTTGTTAGTAACATTAGATCTAAATTCCAAGCTTTTGCATCTCCCACATGAATTGTGCTGGCAAACTACGCATTTCTTGCAAGGAAAATAGCCAACCATGTTGTGGAAGAAGGAAGGACGTATGGGGGGATTAATGGTGTTGGGGCAATTTTTCCTCGAAGTGAGGGTGCACCTCTAAAAATGACTTTAGGTCGTTCAGGAAGCAACATGCCCAGAATATGGTAATTTTGAGGCTATCCCAATGACGATTAATAATATTTTTAATTTCTTTATGCCGAACAGAAAATGTAGTAAGCATAGAATACTTATAAGAATCGTCTGGTTCACGTGGGGACCATTGCCACCTTTTGTATTTCAGAATTTAATGATATTTCATCATATCCCTTTTCAATAAACCTCTGTTTGAGAGTGGAGGCTTGAGCTAGATAGGTATCGACATTTGTACAGTTCTTTCGCAGTCTAAGGAACTGGCTGTGAGGAACAGATTTAAGCCATGATTGATGATGGCAGCTATCTGTGGGTATGAAGCTGTTTCGATCATTACTCTTAAAATAAGTCTGGAACTTGAACTGTCCTGAACAAATTTCTATCTCAAGATCTAAGAAATGTATTTTTGAAGAACTGGATTCATAGGACAATGAGATGGCACGATCATTGTCGTTAAGAAACGTAAAAAAATCACTGAAAGATTCGGAGGTGCCTTTCCATAGGAGGAGGATGTCGTCTATATATCTGGCCCACAGAACGAGAGACGGTCTGTGTTCAGAATAGACGACATCTTCCTCCCATTTGGCTATGAAAAGGTTGGCAAGGCTGGGGGCAAATTTAGCCCCCATAGCCACGCCCTTTTGTTGCAAATAAACCTTTTGGTGGAACCAAAAATAATTGTGTGTTGTGGCGAATTCTAATAATTCAACCACGTAATCTTTCTGTTGACAAGTAAGGGAGTCATCACGTTGGAGAAAGTGTGTAACTGCCTCTATACCTCTGACAAGTATACAAGGATGCCACATCTGCAGTGGCCATTAATAAATCTCCTCGTATCTCAATGTTCTCCAAAAGTCTAATGCCCTGTACACACGGTTACACTTTCCGACGGAATATGTGCGATCGGAGCTTGTTGTCTGAAATTCTGTGTGGGCTCCAGCGGACTTTTTCCATCGGAATTTCCGACACACAAAGTTTGAGAGCATGCTATAAAATTTTCTGACAACAAAATCCAATCCTTTAAATTCCGATCGCGTGTAGACAAATCCGATGGATAAAGTGCCACGCATGCTCAGAATAAATTAAGAGACAAAAGCAATTGGCTATTGCCCTGTTTATAGACCTGACGTACATGGATTTTGTTGTCGGAATGTCCATTCAATGTTCAACCGTGTGTACGGGGCATAAGAGTGTCTTCAAACACGAAGTGGTACATTTCACAATAGGCTGGAGATAGAAATCTACATAACGACCAATTCGGGAGGTGACTGAGTCAATCCCACTTATAATTGGGCATCCTGGGGGATGGGAAGAATCCTTGTGGATTTTAGGCAAGTGATACATAATCAAGGTCCTAGGTGCAATCGGTACCAAATAATCCATCTCTTTCTGATTTAAAATATGTTGGTTGAAACTTTTTAAAATCAATTTATCCAGTTCCTTTTTGAATAAAGTGGTAGGATTACTGGGCAATTCCCTGTAGGTGTCCTGATCACTAAGTATACGGTACATCTCAGTAACATAATCAGGTCTGTCTTGTACGACAATACCACCACCCTTGTCCGCCGGGCGGACCACCAAATTCTTCCTGTCACAGAGTGAATTGAAACCCGCCATGGGGAACGATTGGTTAAATATTTTCTTAGGGGGAAGTTTGGCTAGGTCTTTTAAAACCAAGTCCCTGAAAATGGTGACAGTTGGAGCCGGTGGTACAGGCGGGCTAAACAAAGACGGGTTAGACAGCCCTGAATATACTGTACCTGAAGTTGCGGCTCTTTCAAAATCGTGTAAAGAATGTGAAGAATTGGAAGCAATATACCGTTGTATATTGATCTTCCTCACGAATTTGTGGATGTCTATAAACGTATGAAATTTGTCTAGTCTCTTCTGAGGGGCAAACTTCAAGCCCTTATCGAGAATGGACAATTCCTGCGTAGTCAATTCTTTAGTGCTGAGGTTGAATACTCCCTTTCCTATCTTCTTTTGTCTCCTCTGGGTTCTCCTCCTTCCTCTAGAACCTCTCTTGGCTCTGAAGGCCTTCTTCATACCAATGAGTCTCAATGAAAATCCTGTTTCACATAGGGGGTATGGTCATCACGACTCTGACTATAGGAGGGTCGATCATAATCACTCCTCCCATATGTTTGGTCTCCTCCATTATGTGTGTTATAAAGAGGAGCATATCTGTTATGAACAGGGACCAAGGGATGATCGTAATATCGAGAGTCTATGTCATGAGGTGCTGGATAATCTCTAGCTCTCCCTGGAGAGTTGTTATATCCATATCCACCATGTTCAGAATAGCAGGAAGTTTGAGGGTGATCAGCTGTCAGCCAATGACAGCTGATCACGTGATGTAAACAGAGGATCGGTAATAGTTTTTTTTTCTTCTCACCCTGACAGCGTGAGAAGAAGAAAAGCTGATGCTGATCACCGGCTTCTGTTTGAAGAGACATCAGTCCTGAAGAGGAAGAGCCTCTGTGCCCACCAGTACCGTCTGCCAATGCCAGCAATTAGTGCCACGAATCAGTGCCCACAGTACATCAGTGCCACCTATCAGTGCCCACAAGTGCCACCTATGAATGCCCTCCAGTGATGCCAATCAGTGCCACCTAGCAGTGCTGCCTATCAGTGTCACCTACCAGTGCTGATCACTGCCACCCATTATTGCCTATCAGTGCCAGCTATCAGTGCCACCTATTAGTGCCCTTCAGTGCCACCTATCAATGCCCTTCAGTGCCTCCCATTAGTGCCACCCATCAGTGCCCACCAATGCCACCTATCAGTGCCCACCAGTGCCACCTATCAGTGCCGCCTATTAGTGCCCATCAGTGCAGCCTATCGGTGCCCATCAGTGCAGCCTATCAGTGCCCATCAGTGTAGCCTCATCAGTGTACATCAATGAAGGAGAAAAATTACCTTTGTGCAAAATTTATTAACAAAATATAAAACGGCTTTGTATTTTTTTTTTTTTTAATCGTTTTTTTTTTATTTTTTTAATAAAAAAATTAAAAACCCAGAGGTGATCAAATACCACCAAATTTTTATTATTTATTTTTTTATTTTTTTATCTAAATTATTTATTATTTGTGGGAAAAATATGATAAAAATTTCATTTGGGTACAGTGTTGTATGACCGCGCAATTGTTGTTCAAAGAGTGACAGCGCTAAAAGCTGAAAATTGGTCTGGGCAGGAGGGGGGTGTAGGTGCCCAGTAAGCAAGTGGTTAAGCTTTACCTAAGCCAGTTCCCATGCTACCTATGTCTGAACATAAAGTACAATAGCCCCATGAAAAACCATTGTATTTCATGGTTGGTCAGTAATACTGCAGATGAAAATCTGTAAATATGTATATAAACACCATTCCTATTACAACAAGTTGTTTTGCATGGAACATGTTAACATAATATTCTTCAGTATTCTTAGTGCCAAACTCTTGGGAAAAAAACAATATGTATTGTAATAATAATTATATCAATTTTGTTTGTTGCCTAATTAGTAATTAGTCTCACAGAGACTAGTAAGTTATCTCTAATAAAAATATAATTTATGAAACTAATTTATATGATGTCAACTGCTGATGCAATGATTTCTAAGCATATTATTTACCACCACTAAACTCTTCTAAACTCATTACATATTCATCTGAGAGAAAAGCACGGAGCTTGTTCTTCAGTGTATTGTTATTATATCTCGTTAAAGTGTTTGTAACCCTAAAATTCCTGTTTCCTTATAGTAGGTTAAACAGCACAGTGCTTGTGCTGTCTAACCTGCCCCTCTGTAAGCTGTCATAAACATGGTTGATCCTGCCTGGTTCTGCCCTCCCTCCTGTAAACTGACCATGGTTTATCATGGCTGCGGAGCCCTGACACTGTTGTCAGTTTACTTGCCTCCATCATCCGCAGCTCTCTTGTCTTCCTCTGTCCTCTCCCCCCTCCCTGCCTGTCAGTTCCTACGTCTGTGTGAGCTGTCTCCGCCCCCTCCCCCCTGCCGTTATTTGTATAAAAAAAGTTAAAATGTCACTGCCAGTCTCTCTCCTGTACACAGCAATAGCACACGCTGTAAGTGTTTTTCTAAAACGGTGTCTCTAAATACCTTTTTTCTGTTATCTTCAGGCCGGTCACGTGACTCCCGACCACTTTGCTACTCAGATCCAGGGCTACAGCAGGAGGGGCTGAGCAGCCAACACAGCGGTCACGTGACCTCCTGACTGATTTGAGAAGGAGATCTTGGCCCCACCCGCTGTAGCCCGGGGATCGGAGTAGCAGAGTGGCTGGGAGTCACGTGACCGGCCTGAAGATAACAGAAAAAAGGTATTTAGAGATACCATTTTTAAAAAAACACTTACAGCGTATGTTATTGCTGTATACAAGAGAAGGGCTGGTAGTGATTTTACCTCTTTGGGTAACAAACAATTTAAAAGAATCATACTTTAAGTTTAAATTCAACAAAGATGAGCAAAAAATCTGAATTGCTAATTTTTTAATGCTACTTTTTATTAGTATAGGCCACTCATTTCAAAAATTGTACCAGGGATAGATATTCAGTTTTTCCCAGTGATAGTACCAGGGATAGTAAAATATTATATTTGGGTCTGGCAGGTGTCAGTAGCCTTGGAGTGACAAGGTCATTAGAGCAGTAGGCATATGTGCACATGTAGCAGGAGCCACTCAGCCTTTTTTGGAACCTAAACCACCAAAAATAACACCAAAATCTGAATTTGGCTCGGAACATCTTGTCAGAACTATTGAAGTTAAAGATAATTAATTTCTAAGGCCTCTGCACATTATTTTATATATGGTTTTATGAGCATATGAGAAACCATTTTGTTGTATCTGTTAGAAAGTTAACGTAAGTTCATTGTTTATGAATAGGATCGCTTACGAGAGATGTTTAAAACCTAATCGCCTATTCTTCCAGGTTATACATTTAAATCGTGGACAACCAAATCAGATAAGGACAGCCACAGTGTGTATGTTATGATGAATCTGATGAGTCATAGCTCAAATTGAACAATGAACAGAGACGTTGATTTTTTTACCTTTCTTTTCATTATTGAGAAAAAGAAAATAGGGTTTATTTACAAATTTGCCTTATGAAACAAGTATTATTCAAAGGCAAGTAATTATATTAGCAATAATTTATATTGTATTATTATTCCATTATAGAGAGCAGTTATATGCCTGCTTAATTTAATAATTTCACATATCTTGTTTATGTATTTTTACAATATACATACATATATTCATGATAGAATGTTTGATGGTACTCATTGAAATATATTAGTATATATATTATTAATATAAACCTATTGTCAAGGTTGTCTAATTTGTGCTCAGTTCCAACCTCAAGGTCCCACACATCGTGCCCCACTTCAGAGAAAGGGTTTCTCATTGCCACGATCCGACATACAGATTGACTTTATAGGTCCTGTCACAAAGTCATCCAGAGGAAACAAATACATGTTAACGGTTAATTGTGTATTTACCAAGTAGATAGAGTGTTTACCGGCTCATAATAACACTGCTGAAACCTGCGCCCATTTGCTTATTAACCATGTATTTTCTAGATTTCGTTTGCCGTTAAGGATTGATTTGGATCAGGGTCGGCATTTCACAAGTGAGATAATGTCTAAAATGTGCAAAATCTTGGATGTGAAACAGAAATTAAACATTGCCTATCGTCCAGCATCTAGTGGGTCAGTAGAGCGCTATAACCAGTCTATTGTCAACGTCCTTAAGAAATTTGTGAAAGAATCAGGTAAAGATTGGGACGTGAAGTTCCCTCTAGTGCTCATGGCAATCAGAGCTACACCAAGGGCTGCTACTAAGATGTCACCCTTTGAGTTGATGACTGGTAGGAAAATGGTACTTCCACAACATCTGTTGTATCGCACATCAGATCATAACCTGATCAATGCAGCCACGACACATCAGTACATGAAAAACCTTTGTCAGCATCTTCAACGCGCTTTTACTTTTGCACAGAAGAATCCCGAGAAAGCAGCAGAAAGTAATAAAACTCATTATGATCTCAAAACCACCAAGAAGGAGTATGAAATAAGTGATAAAGTGTATCTGTACAATTTTGCTTGGAACCAAGTAAAAGAAAAGAACTTTCTTCCATCATGGAAAGGTCCGTACAATATAATAGACAAGATCTCACCTGTGGTTTACAAAATAATAATTGTCAAAAATTATGTTTTTGTGGAAAACCAATTGCGTGCTTGTTATCCTAGGTCCCAACTGAGAATGTTGGAAGGTAATGTAGAAGAAGAGACTTAATAAATATCTCAAGAGAATGTGAATGTAGTGATTTGACATTATGATAATTCTCTTTTAACTTACAGATCTTCCTCTCGAGAGCTTATATGCATTATTATTTGGTCCTGCCAATCAGGACAGAATACCAAAATCTTAAGATCATTGATAAATTTTAGATATCTGTAGGATATTGAACCCATCCCTAGATCATATATATAGCATAGCTAGAAAATGTAAATATCAATTTATAAGAATATCTATTCATACTATCTGTTTTCTTAAATAGAAAAAGATTGACAGTCCAAACCAGATCGTTGATTGGTAAAGATGATGATGACTACCCTTTGGTAGTCATCATCGTCTTTACCAATCAACGATCTGGTTTGTCTTTATCTGGTCTGTCTTTACACAGCGATCGTGTGGATGGTGTTAATCCTTGGCGCCCAGTTCCGGACAAAACCTGTCATCAAACCGGGTCCTTCATCAGGAGTCATGATGCGAGATGCTCCAGGATTTTTCTTAACAGAAAGAAAGATTTTGTCTCAGAAGATCTTTGTATATTTGGATCCAAGGATATCCATTGCGAGGAGAGATAATATATCCCATTTTCAGCTTGTGGAGATTATATCTTGCCCGTGTAACAAAACTCAAGTTTGAGTGCAAAATATTTTAGAACATGCAAGGAACACATT
The DNA here is from genome assembly GCF_042186555.1 of Aquarana catesbeiana. Taxonomy (NCBI): domain Eukaryota; kingdom Metazoa; phylum Chordata; class Amphibia; order Anura; family Ranidae; genus Aquarana; species Aquarana catesbeiana. The sequence continues at coordinate 559,905,483 of NC_133324.1, forward strand.
TCATTTCCAATCCATGTCTAAACATGCACGACTGGCTGTAGAGATTCCTCAGTTTCTTGATTGCCAGCATTGTTTTCATTACACTTGGGATGGTGGCTTCCACCACCCTGTCAATTCTATTTCCATCAGGACTTTGCAAGCAGAAACAGGAACTTCAAAAGACTAATATGGAAAAGTGTCCAAGACAGACAATAACATTCCTTTATCAAAGTGGATGAAAAGAGAGAATCATTCTTTAATTTAAAATAATATGGCCACATCTTTTAGCGAATATGATATTTCTTCTGACCTTGTTCCCAGATAAGGTTGATCACCTGAATACCATGAGGAAACAAGGGGGGGGGGGGGGTTGTCAGAACTATTGAAATTAAAAATAATTAATTTCTGAGGCCTCTGCACATTATTTTTTATATGGTTTTATGAGCATATGAGAAACCATTTTGTTCTATCTGTTAGAAAGTTAATGTAAGTTCATTGTTTATGAATAGGGTCTCTTACGAGAGATGTTTAAAACCTAATTGCCTATTCTTCCAGGTTATACATGAGAATCTTGGACAACTAAATCAGATAAGGACAGCCACAGTGTGTATGTATGTTATGATGAATCTGATGAGTCATGTCTCAAACTGAACAATGAACAGATACGTTGATTTTTTTTCCCTTTCTTTTCATTACTGAGAAAAAGAAAATAGGGCTTATTTACAAAGTTGCCTTATAAAACAAGTATTATTCATAGCAAGTAATTATATTAGCAATAATTTCTATTGTAATATTATTCCATTATAGAGAGCAGTTCTATGCCTGCTTAATTGAATAATTTCACATATCTTGTTTATGTATTTTTACAATATTCATACATATATTCATGATAGAATGTTTGATGGTACTCATTAAAATATATTAGTATATATATTATTAATATAATAGTAGCATGTTTGTGATACTATGAATAAGATTTAAATGTGTAGGAATTATAAGTGTGAAAATACTCGTGAAATAATATTTGGGGTTTTGAGTGCCAAATTACCTAACTCTCAAGGAATTTAGAGGAAAGCTAATTACCCTGTTAAAACTTACTAAAGCCATATATCTCAAGAGTAGACTAAAAGTCTAACATCTAGTGTCTTGAAACAGAACCCTTATCATATTTATGACCTTCTTCTAGACTTAAGTCAAAGGTTATTTGAAGTGATCTCTTGACATTTTAAGTAAGTTTCCAAAATAATTTTTAATACAACACTGCCCCTTTTGGTAACTATGTCAAAATTCCAATATGGCCCCCTAGACAGTGGTGCCATGGTTACATAGTAAACAACATGTCATTTGACGACATTGATTATATGGAAATCACATCCACGCCTGTTTTCTTTGGGGGATAAGAGTGTGGAGTAAGATTGAGAGAAAGAACGAAAAAAACAGGAAGGAAGGAGGTATACTAAGGAGAGGACAAACAGCTGACATATCTCAGACAAAAGAGTTTAAGATTACTGGTAAAGTATAATATTTATTTACCTATAGGAAATTATTGTTTAGACATATACTTAGCTGGGCCATTTAATCTTGGTAGCATTAAATTGAAATTAAAAAGATTTCTAACTGCAGTATGATATTGATTCTTTTTCAGTTATAGAGAAAAATACACATATTTGTATATCTCATGAAACAAATTTCAGTTTCTAATAAATGGCTTAGTTATGATGTATATCTGAACATAAATTCATTCTAAATTATGTTTACCTTAAATAAAGTCTTGGTTAAATCACCAAGTAGGTACATAGTATAACAATTTGGTTCATGTATTGTTAAAATAAACTTTAGCTTGCTAAATCTATTGTCTGAAGGAGGTCACATGTTAAATCAACACCTGGTTGTTGTCACATTCTGTTAAGCCACTGAAAAGCTATTTACAAAACAGTTAAAAGTGTTGATACATTGATATTTTTGAAACAAGAGCTTGTGGTTGTATTATCATCATTGATATTATCCATATTATTGAAATGTTGACATATATGCCACCAGTTATATTTTGATAATATTTTGCACTTTTTTTTTTAATTTTTAGTCTTCAAATTAGCACGAAAAAACGAATTTGAGTTATTTGTTGATTTGTGGAAACAAGTAGGAATCTCCTAAAATATAGATCCTTGCTTATTTGCATAAATATAGAACTGTTTAATATTTCAGTATAAACATTCTGACAATATGAATACAATAAATGTAGTCCAACATTCAGGATCAGCTCTGAAATATAGTATTAAAATATCCCTAATAGGGATGGTCCCGATGTTCGAGTCGACTCGAACATCAGGTGTTTGCCTGCTTGCCAAATAGCGAACAATTTGGCGTGTTCATGGCAAATTCGAAAGCCGCGGAAAACCCTTTAAAAGTCTATGGGAGAAATCAAAAGTGCTAATTTTAAAGGCTTATATGCATGGTATTGTCATAAAAAGTGTTTAGGGACCTGGGTCCTGCCCCAGGGGACATGTATCAATGCAAAAAAAGTTTTAAAAATGGCCGTTTTTTCAGGAGCAGTGGTTAGCGGGTGACCCTATCCCCGTGTGTCAGAGGGAATGGGGTCACCCGGCGACGTCATTGTGTGGCCCCGCCCTCAGTTATAAAAGAGCTGTCACCTGAGAGCAGCCTGTCATTACGGCAGGTGCCTCCCATTGAGGCAGATCGTAGGCGGCGTGTGATTTTTTTGTGTTTTTTTTCGGTCCGTCGGAGCACGCGAAGAAGAAAAAGAAGACTCTGTGGGACAGTCTTATTTTTTTATTTTTTTAATAAAGGATTTGTCCCAAGGCGTGTATTGTGTTTTTTTTACCATTTTCACACATCTTTTGTGAAATGGTAGGGGTACATTTGTACCCTGTTACCATTTCACACAGGGTGGGGCTGGGATCTGGGGGTCCCCTTGTTAAAGGGGGCTTCCAGATTCCGATAAGCCCTCTGCCCGCAGACCCCCACAACCACTGGGCAAGGGTTGTGGGGATGAGGCCCCTCTCCCCATCAACATAGGGACAAGGTGCTTTGGGGGCTAAATTTTGGTTCGGGGTTCCCCTGTGGGGGAATCCCTTGCCGTTTTTATCAATGAACTTGTATGTGTATTGCCGGGACCATTCATTATAGCCGCGAGTACTTGTAAATGACTTTTTTTCCTTTAGAAATGTCATTTTGCTCTCAGACTGTTGTAAACACGGGAAACATGTGCCACTTTACAGGCATACTATAGATACCCCCCAGGTACGAAATTTAAAGGATTATTATACTTTTATTGTTTCACTTTAAGCATTATTAAAATCACTGCTCCTGAAAAAACGTCCATTTTTAAAACTTTTTTTTTGCATTGATACATGTCCCCTGGGGCAGGACCCGGGCCCCCAAACACTTCTTAAGACAATACCATGCATATAAGCCTTTAAAATTAGTACTTTTGATTTTTCATGTTCGTGTCCCATAGACTTTAACGGTGTTTGCATGTTCAAACAAATTGTTTGCCTGTTCGCATGTTCTGGTGCGAACCGATCCGGGGGGTGTTTGGCCCATCCCTAAAATAAAACATTTAAACACACAAGAGAACATGTGAAATAAAAAAATAAGTACATCACAATCTTGCGGTAGTACTCGGCACAAGTGTGGTAAATTGTATGCTACTGGACATATGTGGTATAACACCACCAAATTGTGATGTCAAGAATATGACGATGAGAGTCCATGTATCCGCAGCAGTAACTCGTCCGTACTACCACTACCACACATGTGTGGGACCTCGCTGCCATATTTCTCATATCACAACTTGGCAGTGGTATTTAGCACAAGGGCGATCTCAGAGATTGTTCAACCATCTTACATGTGTGTTATACTATCCCCATATTTCTATCATTATAGTGCCTGCTACTGTGCATAGGTGTGGGTTGAAGGGGCAATATGGTGGTGATGGACGTACATCACTGCAAATGCGAAGGGAGTTCAGGGGGGCAATATGTCAATAATGTACATATACAGTATAATATACAGTATATTGTAGTTAGGTGGGCGTAAAGAAGTGATAGAGAGCATCATAGGGAACTTTCTTCTGAACATAGTTTTACAAAGCATATTAATGGGTTATTAAAATCTGCCATTGGGGGAATGTAGTAAGAAAGTGTCAAAGTAGTAGGGCTATCCAAAAAGGTAATCAATATGGGCCTGTGGAGGAGGTTAAAAGGGAGACATTATATAAGTCGGTGGTGAGTAGATTCAGGAGGTGAGGGCCCATCAGACCTGCTCCAGGTTCCATATTATTGGGAATAGCGGTGATGGAGACAGCGAGTGGTCATGTCACTTGATCGTCTTTTGGCAGTATGCAAGAATTGCCCCTATAGTAGGATGGGATTTCAAATGAGCTCATACATTGTAAGCACAATCAGATAGGCTTTTCAAGGGAGCCTTCATGTATGAATGTTCTAGAGCAGTGTTTCTCAACCGAGAGGTCCCCAGGGGTTCTGCCACCATCTGCCGTTCATCACAAGCAGATGATCGGTGGATCGCATCCCAGCATAGTTGACAGGCTGCAGAGCACAGACCACTGACATCACTGTTCTGTGCCGATCACGGCCGCCCCTCCCCACCATCATAGGTGCCTGCATGTGAATGTGTGATATCACTCAGGAGGGACGAGAGAGCAGGGCGAACGTGAATCTGGCATTCCAGCAGCATTCCGGGTATTGCAGCAGTTTCCCTGAGCTACTCTGCATAAGGAAAATGACTCAAGATGCCAGTATTGTGCCCACCAGTTTACTCCTGGACCCCCTATCCTGTTTCCTCCTGGCCCCACAATACTGTTTCCTCCTGACCCTCCTGAACTATATTGTTCCCTCCTGGCCCCCCTGAACTATACTGTTCCCACCTGGCCCCCCTAAACTGTTCCCTCCTGGCCCTCTGAACTACACTGTTCCCTCCTGGCCCCCCCTATACTGTTCCCTCCTGGCCCCCCTATACAGTTTCCCCTCCTGGCCCCCCTGAACTATACTGTTCCCACCTGGCCCCTTTATACTGTTCCTTCCTGACCCCCCTGAACTATACTGTTCTCTTCTGGCCCCCTGAACTATACTGTTCCCTCCTGACCCCCTATACTGTTCCCTCCTGGCCCCCTGAACTATACTGTTCCCATCTGGCCCCCTATACTGCTTCCTCCCAGCCCCCTATACTGTTTCCTCCTGGCCCCCCTACACTGTGCTGTTTTTTCCAGGCACCCTGTACTGTGCTGTTCTCTTCTGGCCCCCTGTACTGTGTTGCTTTCTCCAGGCCCCCTGTACTGTGCTGTTCTCTCCTGGCCCCCCTGTACTGTGTTGTTCTCTCCTGGCCCCGTGTACTGCGTTGTTCTCTCCTGGCCCCCTGTACTGTGCTGTTCTCACCAGGCCCCCTGTACTGTGCTGTTCTCTCCTGGCCCCCCTGTACTGTGTTGTTCTCTCCTGGCCCCGTGTACTGCGTTGTTCTCTCCTGGCCCCCTGTACTGTGTTGTTCTCTCCTGGCCCCCTGTACTGGGTTGTTCTCTCCTGGTCCCCTGTAATGTGTTGTTTTCTCCTGGCCCCCCCGTACTGTGCTATTCTCTCCTGGCCCCCCTGCACTGTGTTGTTCTCTCCTGGCCCCCTGTACTGTGTTGCTTTCTCCAGGCTCCCTGTACTGTGTTGCTTTCTCCAGGCCCCCTGTACTGTGCTGTTCTTTTCTGGTCCCCCTGTATTGTGTTGTTCTCTCCTGGCCCCCTGTACTGCGTTGTTCCCTCCTGGCCCACTGTCAGGAGACTTAGTAGACCAGACTGTGTGGACTGCACAGAGATAACCCAAAACGCATGTAAAGTGAATAATGATATTTATTAAAATAGATGATAAATCAGAAAATACAAACAGTGCACAACCAACCCAACAAACCCACCAACAACAACAATATATATAGCAAGGGGTAGTACCAGAATCACAGATGTCAGCCAGGCCAGGGTCATACACGGCAGGTTGGCAGGTCAGCAGGACAAGGGATATTCCAGAAGCGTAAACGTTAGCCAAGCCAAGGTCATACACAGGAAGATCAGTAAATGAGGGACAGGGAACAAACGGGATAGAAAGGGGATGGATCGGGCTGAAGGGTACAGGAACACAGAAGGGCCCGGGTCAGGATAAGCTCAGGAACAAGGTCGGATGCAGGCTCAGGATCGGTAAACAGGCAAACAAGGTCAGGGCTCAAGGAGAGAGATACCAAGGCAAGCATATGAGGGCTTGCCGGGTATTTATGGAACTGACAATAATTGTCTTCATGTAACACCTGAGCGCAGGGAGTGTTGTCTGCTCCATACTGCCAGGATCCATCCGCTGGTGGACGTCAGTACTGCGGCCAAAAGATGAAATAACACCAGCAGGGAAAGATTCCCCTGACAGTTCCAAACTGCCAGTAGACACCTGTTGGTGGACCCCAGTAATGCACGCCAAATGATATATCTTACCAGCGGACGGACCCTTTCCTGACAGTACCCCCCCTCAAAGGAGCAGCCTCCAGATGCTCCAACTAGAAGTAATTGTCCAAAGTTAATGGCCTCACACTGAACAATAGATGAGGGCAAGTCAGACTGGGCATCGGGAACTTCAAACCGGACAGCGGGCACATCACAGCAGACAGTGGGCTCCGGGTCATCGAGCTGGGAAGCAGGCTCCGGGTCGTCGAGCTGGGCAGCAGGCTCCGGGTTGTCGAACTGGGCAGCAGGCTCTGGGTCGTCGAGCTGGGCAGCAGGCTCTGGAACATTAGGCCGAACAGCGAGCGCCGTAAGGGCAGGCCGGATCACAAGCACCGGCTCAGCAAGCTGGGTAATGGGCCCCGGCCCAGTGGGCTGGGTAACGGGCCCCGGCTCAGCGAGCTGGACACCTGGCACTGGTTGGGCAAGCCGAATAACGGGTACTGGCTTAACAGGCCGAGTGACGGACTTAGCAGACTGGGTAACGGGCACCGGTTCAGCAGACTGGGTAACGGGCACCGGTTCAACAGACTGGGTAACGGACACCGGTTCAACAGACTGGGTAACGGGCACCGGTTCAACAGACTGGGTAACGGGCACCAGTTCAACAGGCTGAGACACGGGCACCGAAACTTCAGGTTGAGACATGGGCACCGAAACTTCAGGCTGAGACACGGGCACCGAAACTTCAGGCTAAGATACCAATATCACGACATCAGGCTGGAAGGCAGGCAATGAGACACCAGGCTGGACGGCAGGTACCAGGATATCAGGCTGGAAGGCGGGCACATCAGACCAGAAAGCGGGCTCATCAGGCTGAACAGCGGGCACATCAGGCTGGAAAGTGGGCACATCAGGCTGGAAAGTGGGCACCGAGACATCAAACCAGGCAGCAGTTACTGGAACTTCAAACTGGGCAGCAGACACTGGCGCTGGCACATCGAGCAGAACAGCAGGTGCTGGCATAACAGGCTGAACAACAGGTACATCGGACTGGACAGTAGCCACTGAAGCGTCAGATTGGAACATGGGCACTGGGATTTCAGGCTGAGCAGCAGGCACTGGGACCTCAAACTGGGCAGCGGGCACAGGCATTGCCACAAGAGGCTGAGTAGAAGACACTGGCACATCAGGCTGGGCAGTGGACAGGAACACATCAGGCTGGGCAGCGGACAGGGGATCGTCAGACTGGGAAGCGGGCACATCCGACTGGAACACTGGCAGCAAAACTTTAGGCTGGAAAATGAATACAAGGTCATCAGACCGGTCAGTAGGCACTGGGACGTCAGACTAGGTAGCAGGCACTGGGACGTCAGACTGGGTAGCAGGCACTGGGACGTCAGACTGGGTAGCAGGCACTGGGACGTCAGACTGGGTAGCAGGCACTGGGACGTCAGACTGGGTAGCAGGCACTGGGATGTCAGACTGGGTAGCAGGCACTGGAACGTCAGACTTAGGTGGGTCATCAGGCTCAACTGGCGTGAAGGTAGACTGGGGCAGGCTGGTCAGTGTGGAGGTAGACTGGGTTACTGGCAGAATTGTGTGGGTTGGAAAGAACTTCCGTTTCTTTTTTGGTTTAGCCACTGTAGCTTTGTAGGTAACTGCAGGGCTGTAAGAAAAAGATGTAACTGGGCAAAAGGAAGACTAGGGAATAGTGGCTGGAGGAGGGTTGTTGTGGAATTGTTACAGGTGGAAGAGAAGAGGCAGGTGGATTGAAAGCAGGATAGGTGCAGTGGATAGAGACTGGGTAATAGTACTTGGTGGGAAGCTGTGTATACTGGGCTGTAGCTGAGGTTGCCATGGGTGACGGTGAGATAGATTTTTGGGAAGGCAGGTGACTAATGGCAGGGCTGGATTGTTGTGGCTTGGCTAAATACAAGAGATCTGACCATGCCTGTAGAACAGGTTGAACAAAAGTTGGTTCACATACAGCCTGTTTAATCAGAGATTGTACTGAACAAATACAATCAGATAACACCTGCTGGGAGCAAGAGGAATAATGTTCATAAAAAAAACCCCAGATCATCCTCTAACAGCCATACCAGGGATTCAACTTTTGCAATTCCACAATTGAAGGGGGGATAGAAGTCATCACTTCCTTCAGGCAAACATGACAGGGCTGGCTTTGCACATAACTGAATCAAAGGCTGCACATCCTCAAATAACATATGACCCTGATCTACTAGGAAATGAGCCGACCGGATCGTTTCCAGCATCTTTTAACGTCTGGCGACACTATTCACTATCCTCTGCCGCCAGCAGAGAGTAATACACAATTTCATTGAAATCCATCTTTAGCGAGCCCAGCAAACCAGGAGGATTCCTCAATGCAGCCACGTCTGGTCAGGGATGGCCTTGGTATACTGTCAGGAGACTTAGTAGACCAGACTGTGTGGACTGCACAGAGATAACCCAAAATGCATGTAAAGTGAATAATGATATTTATTAAAATAGATGATATATCAGAAAATACAAACAGTGCACAACCAACCCAACAAACCCACCAACAACAAAAATATATACAGCAAGGGGTAGTACCAGAATCACAGATGTCAGCCAGGCCAGGGTCATACACGGCAGGTCAGCAGGACAAGCGATATTCCAGAAGCGTAAACGTTAGCCAAGCCAAGGTCATACACAGGAAGATCAGTAAATGAGGGACAGGGAACAAACGGGACAGAGAGGGGATGGATCGGGCTGAAGGGTACAGGAACACAGAAGGGACCGGGTCAGGATAAGCTCGGGAACAAGGTCGGATGCAGGCTCAGGATCTGTAAACAGGCAAACAAGGTCAGGGCTCAAGGAGAGAGATACCAAGGCAAGCATGTGAAGGCTTGCCAGGTATTTATGGGACTGACAATAATTGTCTTCATGTAACACCTGAGCGCAGGGAGTGTTGTCTGCTCCATACTGCCAGGATCCATCCGCTGGTGGACGTCAGTACTGCAGCCAAAAGATGAAATAACACCAGCAGGGAAAGATTCCCCTGACAGTTCCAAACTGCCAGGAGACACCTGCTGGTGGACCCCAGTACTGCACGCGAAATGATATATCTTATCAGCGGACGGACCCTTTCCTGACACCCCTTGTACTGCGTTGTTCCCTCCTGGCCCCCCTGAACTATACTGTTCCCACCTGGCCCCCTATACTGCTTCCTCCTGGCCCCCTATACTGTTTCCTCCTGGCCCCCTATACTGTTTCCTCCTGGCCCCCCTATACTGTGCTGTTTTCTCCAGGCACCCTGTACTGTGCTGTTTTCTCCTGCCCCCTGTACCGTGTTGTTCTCTCCTGGCCCCCTGTACTGTGTTGTTCTCTCCTGGCCCCCTGTACTGTGTTGTTCTCTCCTGCCTCCCTGTACTGTGTTGTTTTCTTATGCCCCCCCTGTACTGTGCTATTCTCTCCTGGCCCCCTGTACTGTGTTGTTCTCTCCTAGCACCATGTACTATGTTGTTCTCTCCTGGCCCCCTGTACTGTGCTCTTCTCTCCTGGCCCCCTGTGCTGTGTTGTTCTCTCCTGGTCCCCTGTACTGTGCTGTTCTCTCCTGGCCTCCTGTACTGTGCTGTTCTTACCTGGCCCCCTGTACTGTGTTGTTCTCTCCTGGCCCCCTGTACTGTGTTGTTCACTCCTGGCCTCCTGTACTGTGTTGTTCTCTCCTGGCCCCTCTGTACTGTGTTGTTCTGTCCTGGCCACCTGTACTGTGCTGTTCTCACCTGGTCCCCTGTACTGTGTTGTTCTCTCCCAGCCCCCTGTACTGTGTTGTTCTCTCCTGGCCCCCTGTACTGTGCTGTTCTCTCCTCCCCCCCATCAGTGCTCATCCATGCCACATCAGTTCTAATCCATGCCGCATTCTTGCTACTACAGTGCCCATCGGTGTCTAACAAAAGTGTAATAGGTAGTCAAATTAGATTTGAAATGTATGTCCCTGAAGGTGCTCCCTGCATGTTGGGCCTCTCCCACATGTGGTATCGCCATACTCAGGAGGAGTAGCAGAATATATTTTTGGTGTAATTTTTGCTATCTACATGCTATGTGTTAGAAATATGTTTTAAATGGACAACTTTCTGTAAAAAAATGCGTTTTCATTTTCTTTCCATGTTTTCCAAAAACTTGTGGAAAAAAATAACATGTTCAAAAGACTCATTATGCCTTATAGAATATACGTTGGGGTGTTTACTTTTGAAAATGGGGTCATTTCGTGGACGTTTCCATTGTCCTGGTGCTCCAGAGCCTTCAAAAGTGTAAAAGATAGTCAAAAAATGAAATGTGCAATTTATGTCCCTAGAACACCTGATGTTGCTCCCTGCATGTTGGGCCTCTGTATGTGGCCAGGCTGTGCATACTCAGGAGGAGTAGTAGAATGTGTTTTGGGGTATAATTTGTGGTATGCATATGCTGTGTGAGAGAAATAACCTGTTAATATGACAATTCTGTGAAGAAAAAAATAAAAAAGAAAAAAAAAATCTTCATGTTGCAAAGAATTGTGGGAAAAAATTACAACTTTAAAAAACTCACAATGCCTCTTACTAAATACCTTGGAATGTCTACTTTCCAAAAAGGGGTCATTTGGAGGATATTTGTACTTTCCTGGCTTGTTAGTGTCTCAAGAAATGAGGCCGTCAGTACATCAGGTGTGATCCAGGTGAGATCAATTTTCAGTGATTGGCACCATAGCTTGTAGACACTAACATTCACACAGACCAAATAATGTACAGTGATTTGGGTTATTTTTACCAAAGATACATGGCAGTATAAATTTCGGCAAATATTTATGAAGAAAAATGACTAATTTGCTAAATTTTATAACCAAAACAAAGAAAAATGTTTCTTTTTTTACAAATTTTTCGGTCTTTTTTCATTCATAGAGCAAGAAATTAAAAACCCAGTGGTGATCAAATACCACCAAATGAAAGCTCTATTTGTAAAAGGGACAAAAAATTCATATGGGTAGCATGTTGCCTGACTGAGTAATTGTCATTCAAAATGTGAGAGCACTGAAAGCTGAAAATTGGTCTGGTTAGGAAGGGGGGTTAAGTGCCCAGTTGTCAAGTGGTTAAACCAAAATCTCTCACTTCTTTACACTGTTATCTTATATTAGTATATGTATGGGTAGCTTCAGGGCTTTCAATTTGTTAATACTGAAAATACATTATGAAATAAAACTTTAAGACATTTAATTTGCAAATTAAACACAAAGCTCCCTTGTGTAGACCTACAATAGCATCTGTACCAATAGTTTTAAATCCCTTAACACTCTACTGTGTATAAAATAGCAGATCTTTCACTTGCCACTTAAGTTATTTAGTTTAGCGTTCATGTTAGCATGTGCATATGGTATAAAAAATGCAAACACACTGAGTATTTTCTATGTAGAATTGCACTGTGCTGATAGATCACAGGACAAGTAATGCATACTACTTTTTTAATTTATTTTTTTATTTTAAATATAGATGTTTGATATTGATGTTTGGTAAGATCTACATAAGATTTTTTTTCAGTAAAAACCATGACTAGAATATTGTATACTGATAGCACATATAATCATATGTGCAGTTATAAATCTTGTGAAACAGATACAAAGACTAAATTGTTGCTGCTCAATTATTGTCAACCTAGGTGTTATGTACTTGTGACAAAATTAGCCTCTGCTTATCTGCTACAAATGTTTCTTCACCTATGGTAATGTTGCTAAATGTGCTGGGTGCAGGTCACTTTGGCTTCTGTATGGACAATAGAGCTGCACGATTAATCATTAAGAATCAAGATCGCGATTCTTCCTCCCTTCCGATCTTAACAAAGCATTTTTGGATTCTCTGCAGAGTTCTCTGCTCAAGCCAACAGCAATAAAAAAAAACAAAAAGCAGGCAGTGTGCCAAGTTTCACAACATTCCTCAGCAGCTGAGCTAACTATAAACATTGTAACGTTTTTGTTCTTTAGATCAAAGAAATTAGCTTCTGTCTGTAAATGAGGGACATTTAACCACTTAAAGACTAAACCTTTTTCTGACACTTGTTGGTTTCAAGTTAAAATATATATTTTTTGCTAGAAAATTACTTAGAACCCCCAAACATTATATATATGTTTTTAGCAGAGACCCTAGATAATAAAATGGCAGTTATTGCAATATTTTATGTCACACTATATTTGCACAGCAGTCTTTCAAATGCAATTTTTTTGGAAAAAAATACAATTTAATGAAATAAAAAAAAAAACGAAATAGTAAAGTTAGTCCAATTTTTTTGTATAATGTGAAAGATGATGTTACGCCGTGAGAATCGTGAGAGAATCGTGATCTTTATTTTAAGCAAAAAAATTGTGATTATCATTTTTCCCAGAATTCTGCAGCTCTAATTGACAATATGCACATAATTATTTAATATAATTATTTAAAACGACGAATGAAGTTAATATTAGGCCGCATTCACACTGTCGTTCCCGCTTGCGCTTTTTTGCTCTTTATTACCGTTTCTGCATATTGCCAACTTCTGTGTGTTTTGTCTCACATTCAGGAAAGATGAAGCGTGAATAGAGCCTTATAGATTACATATACTGATATAATTAGCTGATGTCCAAAACCTCTTTTAAAGAAACCAGTCAACACTGCTCTAAGACCCTTTTGACTCCTGCACACAACAATGGGTGTGCTCATGAGCCATCTCTGTCTCCAATAGCAATCCACAAAATGACAATCACCACACACCAATATTTGCTTCCGTAGCAAGATCCAAGGCCTCCTTTAGTCTAATGAAAACCTCCAGAGCCAAGAGCTGCTGACATCCTTCTGTATAGCATGGGTTATAAAGCATAGTGGGTTTAGTGCAAGATAGATTCATGGACGCCAGATACTTCTTGAATGCAAAGAGATTTTATTTCTCTTGAACAGAACTTTGGGAGATAGGGTTAGGGCCAGGACACCCTTAGGTAGTTGCAATGGTAATTGGCAGACTTCAAGACTTCTATAGATAGACAGCCATGCAGGGAAAGGCATCCAGCAAGACACCACACCTGCATGTGTAGGAGAGCTGTCTACTATGGCAACAGTCTTAGAACAGTTCCTAACACAAGTTTTAACAAATTCATTTACTCTTATAAAGTTACCTTTTGTAGGTTCTCAACCCACTGAGCTCCCAGTCTCTCTCACTAGACTTGCTGATTCACTGCCACCGAATCCTTTGAGCTCTTCTAATCTTCACTTAAGTATCTCCCTCAAGCGTCACCCCTGCATCCCTGCTGGGTCCCTAGCTTGGCACTCCACATACTTCTCAAGCTTCACCCCACTGGCCTGCTCGATCCCTGGTTTGACACACAAGGTTGCTCTGCAAGCGTCACCTCTGCTGGCTGGGTCCCTGGCTTGACACCTGCTGAAGTCTCCCAATTCTTCACTGTCCCCGGATGGTGAGAATACTGCTCCGGTACTTGCTTCAGCAACTCACTGTGGTCCTCTGCAATAAGGTGGTTGGTCCCTTAGTGACGACAGCTTCCCCTCTACCTCCGACCACGACAGGTTCTCCGGCCGGCAAAACCGTCCCTTCTGGTTGGACTGCAAGCCGCAATCCCAACACTGCGCTGCCCTCTTGCTTCTGGATAGGCCCTCTGACAGTCTAGAAGCCAGATGTGCCCGGGATAGGCCCAAACTCTGGCCTAGCAGCCCGGGCAACACAACGCACATCCACCCAGACAGCTGTCCAGGTGGCACAGAACCCCGATCACCTAACCCCACCCAAATATATAGGCTCTCCCAGCAGGCCAAGGTATCCAAGAAAACCCCTGCCCATTGGCTGAGATACCCCATATACTCCTAATCTGTCCTTGCTTTGCCCTTTTCTTATCTAATGTCACCAGGTGCCCGGCCAGACGAATTAGGGTGAACTCAATTGATCCCTAACAATGAGCCAAGGTAACTACACCTACCAGGTAAATTTAGGAGCAACGCTGCCTAAACATCAGGGTGCTACATCTGTAATAGTCTGTTTATTTTATATAATTTAATATATATAAAAATCTCAATGGGACAAATGCAAAATAAAGCTGACATGGGTTATGACGATCGGTTACTCTATAAAAAAAAAAAAAAGCTTTGCCTTTTTATCTTTACTATGATGAAATTGCATAATCAAACAATGTCACCCTACCTATTAGGACAGTCACAGTGTCTGTGCAAACCTTACCCCTTGACTTGCTTCTCCACCACTCCTCAACTGCTTTTTCCTCTGTCTAGTTTAATTTCGATCTATTGCCATCTATGTCCCTCCTGTGTAAAAGAGAAAACATTATAAAAATGTTAACTTCATACATAATGTTCTGAAGTGAAATTAGCTAGTCGATAGGTAGTATATTCTATTTTTTAATACTTGTCTTTTTCTATGAGCTGTAATAGAACCTGAAATTCTCTAAATGTTTTCCAGCAGGTGGGAGCACCGTCTACCTAAAGGTGGACTGAATGTTGGAACGAAATGCATTGTGTAAAGCATGCTGTCCAAACGTCACAAACCCAAGAATTTGTCTGAGTCGTGTTTCATTTTTTCCAAAAGCTTGAGACCCTTGAAAAACATTATTTTTTTCTTCCAAATAATGCATCATTTTTATTAAATATTAACTGATGAATTTTAGTTTTTTTTCTAATAACATTTATTTACCTAAGTATTTTGTGGTTTACAAACACTTGGATAATATAAAGTATGAGAGGAATGATACATACAATCTGGTCTTTCTCCTAACAGTAATGGGTTTACAGAACAGAACTGCTGTCACGGAGTTCCTGCTTGCTGGGTTAACAGAAATCCCCAAATTAAAATTGCCATTGTTTGTCTTGTTCTTTACCATTTACACCATGACAGTGTTCCAGAATTCAGCACTTATAATACTCATCAGTTGTGATAAACAGCTTTATACTCCTATGTATAGTTTCTTACGCCAATTATCGTTCATTGACATCTGCTACTCTTCATCTGTCACAATAAGGATGCTAATGGATTTTGTGTCAGATGAAAGGTCAATATCTGTAGCTGGATGTGCACTTCAGATGCTCACTTATGCTGGATTTGGAGGGAGTGAGTGCCTTCTTCTGGCTGCCATGTCTTATGACAGATATGTGGCCATTTGCCACCCACTGACATACATATATATCATTAACAGGCAGATCCTCATGATCCTACTACTACTCTCCTATGTGGGTGGCTTTCTCAATGGCTTAATTCAGACTTGCTTCTCATTCCTTTATCTGGATTTTTGTGAGCAACGACAGTACGTTCAACACTTTTACTGTGACGTAATTGCGCTTATTGAGACTTCTTGTGGTGACACAAGACTTAATGAAATAATCCTCTTCTCTTTTGTAGGCTTTATTGAGCTTTCTTCCCTGTTTGTAATCCTGGTTTCTTACCTATGCATAATTGGATCTGTTCTGAGAATCCGTTCTTCCAATGGGCCTAAGAAAGCTTTTTCTACTTGTGCGTCTCATCTAACAGTTGTAACTTTATTTTATGGAACTATCATATTTATGTACCTTAGACCTTCATCTGCCTACAGTCCAGAGCAAGACAAAGTAATTGCTGTGTTTTACACTGTAATTATTCCTTTCCTTAACCCATTAATATACAGTCTAAGGAATCGTGACGTAAAGGCTTCTGTAAAAAAGTTTGGGGTTTACTTCATTCAGAAAATGTAAATCTTTGCTGTATTATGCCAGTCAAATTAATTTGTTTTTTTAGAATGTGAAACTATGCAAGGGGACCATTTCATTAAACCTTGAGGAAAAAAATAGCACAAAGCTTTTATTGAATTAGTCCCAATGTATTCTTTTTTCTTTGTTACATAACTTTAGTCAATGGTAAAATTTGTTTACCTTCACAGAAATATATTTCAACACTTCCGGAGACACAGGTGATGTCATCACACTTTACCACTGCCTCCTGGGATAGCTGGGTGCTCATCCTACAATATGCTGGAGTGCATTCTCATGGAATTTTGAGCACCCAGTTATCTCAGGAGGCAGTGGTATAGCACCATAGCATCACCCCTATGCCTGATACTTTGGAAGCTAAAACAGAGATATCAGAAGAAATCATCTATATGTGAGGTGAGGGACTTTAATGGTGACAATAGTGGAACATTTCTGTGCATCAGTACAGAGGCTTATAGTTTCCTTTGGGATAGCTTGTGACAAGGTGATTTAACCACTTGACCACTGGGCACTTAAACCCCCTTAATAACCAGACCAATTTTCAGCTTTCAGTGCTCTCACACAGGGATGAGCTTCGAGTTCGGGTCGAACTCATGTTCGACTCGAACATTGGCTGTTCGCAAGTTCGCCGAACAGCGAACAATTTGGGGTGTTCGCGGCAAATTCGAATGCCGCAGAACACCCTTTAAAAGTCTATGGGAGAAATCAAAAGTGCTAATTTTAAAGGCTTATATGCAAGTTATTGTCATAAAAAGTGTTTGGGAACCTGGGTCCTGCCACAGGGGACATGGATCAATGCAAAAAAAAGTTATAAAAACGGCCGTTTTTTCAGGAGCAGTGATTTTAATAATGCTTAAAGTCAAACAATAAAAGTGTAATATCCCTTTAAATTTCGTACCTGGGGGGTGTCTATAGTATGCCTGTAAAGGGGCGCATGTTTCCCGTGTTTAGAACAGTCTGACAGCAAAATGACATTTCGAAGGAAAAAAAACATTTAAAACTACCCGCGGCTATTGCATTGCCGACAATACACATAGAAGTTCATTGATACAAACGGCATGGGAATTCCCCACAGGGAAACCCCGAACCAAAATTGAAAAAAAAAAATGACGTGGGGGGTCCCCCTAAATTCAATACCAGGCCCTTCAGGTCTGGTATGGTTATTAAGGGGAACCCCTGGCAAAATAAAAAAAAAAAATGACGTGGGGTTCCCCCTAAATTCCATACCAGACCCTTCAGGTCTGGTATGGATTTTAAGGGGAACCCCGCGCCAAAAAAAAAAAAAAAAACGCCGTAGGGTCCCCCCAAGAATCCATACCAGACCCTTATCCGAGCACGCAACCTGGCAGGCCGCAGGAAAAAAGGGGGGGGGACGAGAGTGCGACCCCCCCTCCTGAACCGTACCAGGCCACATGCCCTCAACATTGAGAGGGTGCTTTGGGGTAGCCCCCCAAAACACCTTGTCCCCATGTTGATGAGGACAAGGACCTCATCCCCACAACCCTGGCCGGTGGTTGTGGGGGTCTGCGGGCGGGGGGCTTATCGGAATCTGGAAGCCCCCTCTAACAAGGGGACCCCCAGATCCCGGCCCCACCCTGTGTGAAATGGTAATGGGGTACAAATGTACCATGGGGGGAGGCTCCCGCTCTTCTCTTCATCTTCTTCTTCATCCTCTTCTCTTCTTCCTTCTTCTCTTTTTCATTTTCTTCTCCGGGCCGCTCCGCATCCATGCTGGCATGGAGGGAGGCTCCCGCCGTGTGACGGCGTCTCCTAGTCTGACGGTTCTTAAATAACGGGGGGGTGGGGCCACCCGGTGACCCCGCCCCCTCTGACGCACGGGACATGACGGGACTTTCCTGTGGCATTCCCCGTGACGTCACAGGGAAGTCCCGTCAAGTCACCGTGCGTCAGAGGGGGTGGGGCCACCGGGTGGCCCCGCCCCCCATTATTTAAGAACCGTCAGACGAGGAGTCGCCGTCACACAGCGGGAGCCTCCCTCCATGCCAGCATGGATGCGGAGCGGCCCGGAGAAGAAAATGAAGAAGAGAAGAAGAGAAGAAGGAAGAAGAGAAGAGGATGAAGAAGAAGATGAAGAGAAGAGTGGGAGCCTCCCCCCATGCCATGGGTGTGGAGCGGCCCGAGGAGAAGAAGATAGAAGACGCCGCGGAAGAGATGCTGGACGAGAACGCCGGAGGAAGAACCAGAAGAGCCAGAAGAACCAGAAGAAGAAGAAGATGAAGGAAGATAGAAGAAAGAAGAAGCATTTAAATAAAGGAATTGTCAAAAACTGTCTCTTGTCATGTTTAACATTTTTGACAGTTTTTTAGTGAAATGGTAGGGGTAGGTACCCCCTTACCATTTCACACAGGGGGGGGGGCCGGGATCTGGGGGTCCCCTTGTTAAAGGGGGCTTCCAGATTCCGATAAGCCCCCCGCCCGCAGACCCCCACAACCACCGGCCAGGGTTGTGGGGATGAGGCCCTTGTCCTCATCAACATGGGGACAAGGTGTTTTGGGGGGCTACCCCAAAGCACCCTCCCAATGTTGAGGGCATGTGGCCTGGTACGGTTCAGGAGGGGGGGGCGCACTCTCGTCCCCCCCTCTTTTCCTGCGGCCTGCCAGGTTGCGTGCTCGGATAAGGGTCTGGTATGGATTTTTGGGGGGACCCCACGCCGGTTTTTTTTTTTGTTTTTTTGGTGCGGGGTTCCCCTTAAAATCCATACCAGACCTGAAGGGTCTGGTATGGAATTTAGGGGGAACCGCACGTCATTTTTTTTTTAAATTTTGGCCGGGGTTCCCCTTAATAACCATACCAGACCTGAAGGGCCTGGTATTGAATTTAGGGGGACCCCCCACGTCATTTTTTTTAAAATTTTGGTTCGGGGTTTCCCTGTGGGGAATTCCCATGCCGTTTTTATCAATGAACTTCTATGTGTATTGTCGGCAATGCAATAGCCGCGGGTAGTTTTAAATGTTTTTTTTCCTTCGAAATGTCATTTTGCTGTCAGACTGTTCTAAACACGGGAAACATGCGCCCCTTTACAGGCATACTATAGACACCCCCCAGGTACGAAATTTAAAGGGATATTACACTTTTATTGTTTGACTTTAAGCATTATTAAAATCACTGCTCCTGAAAAAACAGCCGTTTTTAAAACTTTTTTTTGCATTGATCCATTTCCCCTGGGGCAGGACCCGGGTCCCCAAACACTTTTTATGACAATAACTTGCATATAAGCCTTTAAAATTAGCACTTTTGATTACTCATGTTCGTGTCCCATAGACTTTAATGGTGTTCGCGTGTTCGAGCGAACTTTTTTCCTGTTCGCATGTTCTGGTGCGAACTGAACAGGGGGGTGTTCGGCTCATCCCTACTCTCACATTTTGAATGACAATTATTCAGTTATGCAAAACTGTACCTATATGAAATTGTTGTCCTTTTTTTCACACAAATAGAGCTTTCTTTTGGTGGTATTTAATCACCACTGGGTTCTTTATTTTTTGCGCTATAAAAGAAAAAAGATTGAAAATTCTGTAAAAAAATGCATTTTTCTTCATTTCTGTTATAAAATTTTGCAAATTAGTAATTTTTCTTCATATATTTTCGCCAAAATTTATACTGCTACATGTCATTGGTAAAAATAACCCAAATCAGTGTATATTATTTGGTCTTTGTGAAAGTTATAGAGTCCAAAAGCTATGGTGCCAATATCTGAAAATTGATCACACCTGAAGTACTGACGGCCTATCTAATTTCTTGAGACCCTAACATGCCAGAAAAGTACAAATACCCCCCAAATGACCCCTTTTTGTAAAGAAGACATTCCAAGGTATTTAGAAAGATGCATGATGAGTTTTTTGAAGTTGTCATTTTTTCCCACAATTCTTTGCAAAATCAAGATTTTTTTTTTTATTTTTTTTTTTTCACAAAATTGTCATATTAGCAGATTATTTCTCACACACAGCATATGCATACCACAAATTACACCCCAAAACACATTCTGCTATTACTCCTGAGTATGGCGATACCACATGTGTGAGACTTTTACACAGCGTGGCCACATACAGAGGCCCAACATGCACGGAGCACCTTCAGGTGTTCTGGAGCACCCAGGCCAATTCCGACATTTCTCTCCTACATGTAAAAATCATAATTTATTTGCTAGAAAATTACATAGCACCCCAAAACATTATATATGTTTTTTTTAGCAAAGACCCTAGAGAATACAATGATGGTCATTGCAACTTTTTGTCTCGCATGGTATTTGTGCAGCAATTGTTCGAACGTGTTTTTTTTGGAAAAAAACAGTTTTTCGCTTTAGAAAAAAAATAAAACAGTAAAGGTAGCCCAATGTTTTTGCATAATGTGAAAGATACCTCACATGTGTGGTTTGAACACCATTTTCACATGTGG
Source organism: Aquarana catesbeiana (assembly GCF_042186555.1). Classification (NCBI taxonomy): domain Eukaryota; kingdom Metazoa; phylum Chordata; class Amphibia; order Anura; family Ranidae; genus Aquarana; species Aquarana catesbeiana. The sequence goes on from NC_133324.1 coordinate 559,926,054, forward strand.
GCGGGACTTACGTATGCGTTCGCTTCTGCATGCGAGCACACAGGGACACAGGGAATTTTTTTTTTTTTTTTATTGTTCATTTTACTTTATTTATGTTAGTTTGATGCTTTTTTCCAAAAAATAAATTTTTTTATCACTTTTATTCCTATTTCCTATTACAAGGAATGTAAACATCCCTTGTAATAGGAAAATGGCATGACAGGTCCTCTTTACAGTGAGATATGGGGTCAATAAGACCCCACATCTCACCCCAGGGGGCGCGCGAGAGCAAGATTGTGGGAGGACGTCACTGTACGCCCTCCCAGAGTTATCCAACCACCCTGCAGCCGTCATTTGGTTATGGGCCGGTTGGTAACTGGTTAAAGTGTTACTAAACCCACAACAGTAAAATCAGTTTGTATATACAGTGATGCATGCTTGTTATACTCACTGTGGAACCTAAGGAATCGGCGACGGCACTGGCAGAGCACCGTTAATCCTTTGCCTTATGTTAAAAGGCTGTTTGATCCTGTCTTCTCTGTTTCTCTCCTTCTTTCACAGTCCCCAAACCATTTCCTGATAAAACAGAGGCTAGGGGACAAGAGCTGCACATGCTCAGTTTGGTGTGTATTGCTAGAGTTTTTTTTGTTTTGTTTCTTGGGAGAGTGCATGTGATCAGCACAGGGCCAAATAGTACTGTCCAGATAGAGGGTCAGGGTTACTGCAGCCTTATAGGACAGTCAGAGCAGAATAAAAACTCCCCCAACAAGATTTAACCAGCCACTGGTAGAAGTCACAAGATTGCTCTAACTGCTGATGAAAAAAAGATACAGTGGAACCTTGGATTACGAGCATAATCCGTTCCAGGAGAATGCTTGTAATCCAAAGCGAGTTTCTCCATAGAAGTCAATGGAAACGAAGATAATTAGTTCCACATTGACTTCTATTGTATGCAGTACCTCATGTGGCCAGAGGTGGGGAGGCCACCGGAGAGACTTGGAAATACTCGGAGATGGTTCGGATGCACTCGGAAACCCTCAGAAAAGATCAGAAACACTTGGGAATGGAGTATTTCCGAATGTTCCTGAGTATTTCCGAGTGTAGCCGAGTGCATCCGAACGGCTCAGAGTGTCACCGGCGCCCCAGCCCTTTGGTCAAATGCGGTACTGTACACCTCAGAGGCTTGAATCCTGCTTGTTTTCCAAGACAACACTCGCAAACCGAGTCGGGATTTGAAAAAAATAATAGCTCGTATTGCGAAACACTCGTTAACCGCGTTACTCGCAATCCGAGGTATTACTTTATTTAGCAGTTTATATTTACTAAAATGATTGCATTTCCATGTCCTGTGTACTGTGGAAGACTAGATATAGTGAATACAGGGTCCTGGGTTAAGTACACTTTAAAGACAGGCGATTGTGGGAGACAGGGACAAAGCGTTATCACCCTATAACACAAAGTGCCCAAAAAAGGACCTATTTATCAGTATTACCAACTGTTATTTTCACAAAAACTAGCAATTATAAAAAAAAAAAAGCTTTCCAAATTAAATTATCATGTTAAAGCTTATATGGGATTGTATTGGTTAGGTTTACATCTACTATAACAAACTATGCTTGAGTTCATTCCTCTCTCTACTCTCAAGGTGGTATACCTCTGCTAGGTGAGTGGCAGCCTTATTTTCAAATAACTCATTTTTGTTTTTGAATAGGGAAAAGCCAGTGTTGAAGATTACGACTTCCTTCTTGCCCAAGGTGGTACCCAGTGTGCACTGCTGTCCCTGCCTGTTTGCTTGACCAGGACAGGAACAGCCTTACATAGACAAACAGGGGTTGATTTACTAAAACTGGAGAGTGCAAAATCTGGTGCAGATGTGCATGGTAGCCAATCAGCTTCTAACTTCAGCTTGTTCAATTTAAGCTTTGACCAAAAAAAACAGGAAGCTGATTGGTGGGGTTGATTTACTAAAATGGGAGAGTGCAAAATCTGGTGCAGCTTTGCATAGAAACCAATCAGCTTCCTGTTTTTTTGTCAAAGCTTAAATTGAACAAGCTGAAGTTAGAAACTGATTGGCTACCATGCACATCTGCACCAGATTTTGCACTCTCCAGTTTTAGTAAATCAACCCCACAATTAACTAGGTAAATTAAATAAAATGTGCAAACATGTAATTATTATTATGTGAAAAAAAAATAGTATATATCTGCCACAAACAGAACACACATAACCTCCATTCTATGATGGTGGATATCCTCCAGCAGACTGGTTCATATGTTTGACCACTGAAGGAAGGGCGGGCAGCCTATGACCATAGAGTGCTACGCTTATCTTTTTGATGTTGTCATCCTTTTCTCGTGGTTGTAGAATTTTCATCCTTTTTGCTGGTGCCCACATTTCTCCTGGCATTGTGGAAGGGTGGGTAGCTTCAGACCGTTGGTTCCCCCTGCAGCTATGCCTCCAGTGCCCTGTTTATCATGAAAAAAAGAATTATCATTATTAAGTCTGCTCTGTTTCCTTCTTTCACTGCCAGTGCCCCAACCCTCCTCCTCCTCTTTGTATTCTGATGTAGTCAGCAATCATCTGGTTCAGGAACTGTCTGCCTGCAGCTGGGCCTGGCCACTGTGGTTTAAAAAATCTCCTTTTAAGTATTAGAGGTTCAGAAGCATGTTGACCATCGGTAGGGATCCTGTCGCTATCAGGAAATGCAGCAAAGAGGTTCTTAAATAGCACCCCTCCTTGCAGGTAAGTGACTACTCTGCACGTAGGAGGAATAGATGAGGAGGAAAAAGGCACAATAGCAACATTTGCAGACAACTGGCTTCTCTGTGCCTGGGAGAAGGAAACAGAGAAAGGCTTTGTCAGCCACTAACTCTTTTGTGTACAGTGGCTGTACAGCATGGCTACTCTGAGGCAAAAAAGACAGACTTCTTCTGATGCTAGATGGTGTGGCCTGACTATTGCTTAGACCTGCAGAACCTGCTTACCCCCTACTACAAGTGATTAACATCTGCCTCTCACTTTACGCCTGTCTGGCCTTTTTTTTTAATAAAAGAGATTTACTACATTAAATGGCAGCTATAGAAATATGGGGGATAAATATGTGGTGCTTTGGTGCACACTACTTTACGGCACCTGACATGATGATCTCACAACTGTGGGCATACTTGTACTGGATGAAGTCATATGGCACATATGGCAGGGAATATAAAGAGCATCATCATCTCCCTCTAACCTTATGCCTGCTTGCTGTGTTGATACTGTTACCCAACATGCATTCTACATCTGGTTGATCATTGCCATCTGTGCTGCTCCGGGTGTCTTCATCCCTTAGGTCTCAGTCTCTGATCACCCGCCCCATGGATGATCTGTGTGTACCAGGACCTATGTGCACATCTCGGTTCCCCTGCTGCAAAGAGGAAGCGGTTTCCAGTACAGTCTGGTAAAAGCTTTTCCACCACTCCCCTTCCTCACATGACAAATGTATTGTAAAGGTCCATAATTCTTTGATTGATGTTTCAGATTACAATTCCCATGATCCTCAGCATTCTGCAAAGAAGTCAATAGGCTTTCCTGGCTATAGTTCTGATGGGTCAGCAGAAGTGTGGTCAGGTCCAGGCTGGAGGCAGTACAGATGAGCAGGTCAAGAACAGAAGGGACCGGCAGAAGCCTGGTCTGTGCTATCCCACCCCGTGGATAATCTGTGTGTACCAGGACCTATGTGCACACCTCTGTTTCCCTGCTGCAATGAGGAAGAGGTTTCCAGTACAGTCTGGTAAAAGCTGTTCTTCCCATTCCTCGTATGGGAAATGCATTGTAAAGGTCCATATGTGCCATTCCGTGATTGATGTTTCAGACTACAATTCACATGATCCTCAGCGTTCTGCATAGAATTCCAAAGGCTTTACTGGTTATAATTCTCCCTCTGCTGACTGGAGGGGATAGTGTAACATTCAGCATAACAGCATCAAATTAAAGTAAACTGACTGTAAAGAGGGAAATGTTTCCTTTTCCATGTTTCTGTAGTCAAGCACCTGGCTACATTTAGGTAGGACTGAATGCTTAACATATATAATGGACTACCACTTTTATAGAACTATGCGTGTTTTGGGATCAATGGTCCATGTTAATAGCGTTGACAATTTTGGATGTTGACCATCATCATAAATGGCAGGTATATATAACAAGAAGTACCCTTAAATTGAATGTTTACAACTTTTAGGTGACTGGCTATAATTAAACTCACAGACCTAAAGGGACTTACATTATCATGCATCTCCAGCTCAGAGCCCCTGGTAAAGTGAACAGGTGGTGCAACAGCACAGAGTGACATGAGTGCCTCGTAGTTCTTGCCAGATGCTGGTATAGGTAGACAGATCCTCACAAGGCTCAGTCTCTCACTGGTATAGCAACGGGTTTCTCTAGCTTTGTTCCCAGTTCAGCAACAGATCTTTCTGTGGCTCAATTTTCAGGCTCTCTCTCTCTCTCAGGCTCAGTTTCTCAGCTGCGCAACGCACAGACCAGCCATAGGTCTGCACTGTTCCATTCCCTGCACTGGTTTGCTCTGTCTTTTGTAATTTCGCCTGGGAAAATGCTATGCTCTACTCCTCCTTGTGTCACATAGAATCCTGGGTATTGTAGTTCAGAGCCCATCTGTCCTCATTTGCTTGCATTGTACTACGCTCCTTTAGGGAATACAGTTCCCAGTGTCCTTTGTGTCACTTGCCTATGATTGGATCCAATCTGCTACTGCAAGAGGGAGGGGGGGAGGGAAGCAGGAGCCATTTGGGATCTGACACACAACCTGCACTGCAGCTGTACTGCAGGGAAGCTCAGGAAGAGGCGGGTGCATACAACTCCTACTGTTTACACCAATCCCAGCAGTGGGGGGAAGGAAACCTACAGACAGCAGCAGTGATAGAGAAGAGCCAGCACAGGAACACAGACACTCAGTGTACACAGCAGACCGGCCGAGGGGAGGAAGATCACACAGCAAGCAGCAGCACCTGGCTACACTAGCCTCCCCTCAAGTGATGACAGATAAGGGATTGGTCACAGGAATATCAGGCAGGAACACCACAGCAGCAAGTAACAAGAACAGGCTCAGCTGTGACTTGGGACAGGTGTGTAGGCAAGAATGTCATCTGAGAGTCTGCAGATTGGTTATTTCAATGGCACAGAAACTCTGGACTGAAGTCAGGTAAACCAGATCAGCAACTGGCGATCAAATCAAGTACAATAGCGTAAGCAGAAGTGTGGTCAGTGTCCAGGCTGAAGTCAGTAACAGATGAGCAGGTCAGGAGCAGAAGGGGCAGGCAGAAGCCTGGCCAAGTGCAGACTGGGGTCCGTACAGGTGGATATCAGGAGAAGTTCATGGCAAGCTGGGTTGACAACGGATAGTCAGGGTCAGGCACAAAGTCACAGATCACAGATTCACAGGGAACACTGTAGACAAGAGAACTCTGGCTTTGTGCACCCAATCAGTTTAAATAACCCGTTTGGCACCTGTTCTGACTCAACTACAAGGCCATAAACTTTATTTCCAGCTTCATATAGGGCTTACAGGGCCCGGTGATCAATTTATCCCTTGCATCAATTCAGACAGCTTAACTCAATGAATAAATTTACTGTTGGAGAGACAGATGATGAATCCTTTTGAATGTTCCATTTAATGATGGACATTCATAGGTAGAAAAACGTTAGTGTTGTAAGCCACATGGAAAGATGTTACAGCATGGAGGTATAGTGAGCAAATGAATTAGAGACAGGAGGAGGAGGGGAATATACAGAACTGCAGTCGGGGAGAGATTTCAGATAGACTGAAGGGAACAGAGTTTAAAGACATAGAGCAATAATAAATCACATAATGTAACACAACACTCCCCGTCTGAAATCTTTAGATTTCATAACCATAAACTAATATATATGTTCATTAAGTCCAATACTGATAAATGTCCTGGAACCTATAATGAAAAACATGCAACAAGCAAGCATAAACATAAGTCCAACAGGATTGAAGAATATGTAGTCCGACGCATAACGTCTTCAAAGAATTCCAAAGTTCCGAGTAGAACCTGTAGATAGCAGCAATGTACTCCCGGCTGTGCCAACAGCATGGCTACTCCTTGCATAAGTTACTCACCTGGCAAAAGGAGTACTAACTCTTGGTTACCTTGACTTCTACCTTCTGGACCTTGTTATGGTCACTGGGCATAACTTAAGTAATAAGACCCATAGGCCTCTCATTCCGACAAACTTCCTTGTCTTTTAAAAGGATAAGATCTCCAACCTTAAGATTAGGCTTAGATATTTGCCATTTCTTACGACCTTGAAGGTGATGAAGATACTCCTTCCTCCAGCGATGCCAAAACACATTGGCTAGATGCTGCACCTGCTTCCATTCATGCCTGTAGATATCCTTGGGTTCAATCTCACTTGAAGATATCACAGCAGTCCCAATATTTTGAGTAAGAAGTGAAGCTGGAGTAAGGATGACTGGAGCATCAGGATCTGAAGATACCGTCACTAAAGGTCTTGCGTTCACTATGGCAGACACTTCAGCGAGAAAGGTAGACAAAGTATCATGGGTGAGTGGTAAAGACTTGTGAGTCTGCAACATGGAGTCAAGAATTTTTCGTGCTACTCCAATCATTTGTTCCCAGGATCCTCCCATGTGTGAAGAATGTGGAGGATTAAACAACCAAGTACATCCATTGTTGGCCAGGAAATTGTCCAATTGTAGCTCTTTACATTGCTCCAACAAAGTTGGTACCACAGTCAGATCTCAGCTGCTTAACTGGTCCTCTGACAGAAAAGAATCTTTGTGGGGCACAGATGAAGGAAGAAGAATTCATAGACTCGATCACTTCTATGTGTATTGCTTGGATGCTGAGACAGGTAAACAATACAGCCCACCTTTTACTATTGGCAGCTCCACCACGAGTTCTCCGGGTGATGATGAACCATGGGCCGAAAACATCTACTCCAACATAGGTGAAGGGTGGATCTGTACTTAAGCGATTAGCTGGAAGACTTGCCATTTGTTGCTGTTGATGTTTTTCTCTTAACTTGTGGCACTTGATGGACTTAAAGAGCAAAGAGGAGACACACCTTTTCATACCAATGAGCCACAAGCCAGCTGACCTGATGGCACCTTCTGTAAACTGAAGGCCTTGATGATGTACCAGTTCATAGTTGTTGATGAACCAGAGGAGTAGTAACATGATGTTGACCTGGTATGATTATAAGATTCTGTTCTTTGTTGCATGAGTCAGACTTTGTTATACGGCCACCAACTCTCAGCACCTGATTGGCATCAACTACAGGGTTTAGATTGAAGAGAGAACTGGTTTTAGACAAATCGGTTCCATTTCTGATTCTCCCGAATTCTTCCTGATACACCTCTTGTTGCACACAATGGATAATTACCTCTTCTGCGTGTGAAATATCTGCTGCTGTAAAGTATCTAGAACAGTTGTGCCAACCATGACACACTGCCACAGAGTTCTTCCCAAAGCAACGAGCAAATTGAATTAGGCAAGCAATAGCTCTTACAGCAGATGACCAGGTGGAAAAACGCTCAAAACGGTGTGACTGCAGCTTCTGTTTTGTATTTACAGAAGTGTGGAGTGAGTTGTTCACAGTTCTTATTTTCTTATCATCTTCAGGACTTACTAGCTCATAGGGGGTGTCGGTAGGAGGTGAGTAGGAGTCCTCACACAAAAACCTTGGAGGTGACAGCCATAAACTGTCCTGAAGAAAAGCAGATGACACAGCTCTGGTCCCACAGTCAGCTGGGTTGAGTTCAGAGGGAACGTGATGCCATTGACTTGGTAAAGAGAATCTCTTAATACCTTAAACCCTGTTGCTGACGTACACATAAAATTGTTTTGTTTGGATGTATATGTAATCAAGTAACCAAGCTGGTGTGACTGCAGCTTCTATTTTGTATTTACAGCTGTCACACCATAAAATTGTTTTGTTTGGATGTATATGTAACCAAGTACTACTTTACTGTCTGTGTAGAAAGTGAAAGAATCAATTCTAGTGTCCATTTCACTTTGTATGACTTTGGCAATTTCTACTGCTAGCACGGCTGCACAAAGTTCAAGTCTTGGTATGGTATGGTATGTGCAGGTTTGGGAGTGAGTTTTGCCTTGCCTAGGACAAAACTACAGTGTGATTCTACATTCATTTCAGAGGTCTTCATAGAAACATAGCAATGGGAGATCTGGAGTTTTTCCAGTGACTTCAAAGAATATCTCCACCTTTCCCACTTGTGTTGATTCAAGGGAGTATCCCAGTCTATGTTCTCAGTAGATAACTGTCTTAGCAGAATCTTACCTTGAATGGTAACTGGAGCAAGGAAACCCAGTGGGTCATAGATGCTATTCACCACCGACAGGACTCCTCTCATATGAAGGGTTTGTCACAAGTTGACACTTGGAAGGTGAATATGTCTTGTTTGATGTTCCACAACAAACCCAGACTTCACTGTACGGGAGGAACATCTGTACCTAAATCAAGGTTTTTTAGACTAGTGGCATAATCCTCAGAGTGAAAGGCATTCATAAGTTCCTGGCTGTTGGATATAATCTTATAGCATGATTTGACACATAAATGGAGTCTGAGAAGCTGCACACCCCTATATGGTAAGTCTTAAACAAGCAGGAAGTTCCCCGTGGGGTTTTCAGGCAGCAATTTGAGAGTCACAGACAGTATTTTATAAAAAAATTAATTAGTTTTATTTTTAATTAGACAAAGGACAAATGAACAACACTATATTAAAGTTAAAACATGAGCTCTGGTTTACAAATACATGAGACTACTAGAAAAAGGAAAAATGAATGGACAAGGATAATAAAATACAATTATGTCAACTTGTTGTATTAAAGTTATGGTGATGCCGTCCAATGTACAGGAGAAAAAAAGCCCCAATGCATTTCAACCTTAGAAATTTTGCGGTCTTCTTCAGGGGGTTTAGATATTTCCTCTCCTTGAAATAGGCTCACTTAACCAGAGATTGCTTGTTAAAATACACACATAACGATTGCAAATAGTTTTCCCTTGATGATCCTGGAAAATGCTGAGAAAAGTCACGCTCGCCCCCACCTCCACCCTGAAGGGAGTCGCCCCCGAGTATAGAACTTACAAGTGTTCACAGGTGTTTGGGCGCCCCGCAAGGAGATAAAGGCTAGACCTGTTTATTTGGGTAATTTTTGGGGGCTATATATCCTCTAAAGTATGACAAATCCAGCCTGCACATCACCCAACTACTCAAGAGTTGCCAGCCCTGGGTGCGATGCAGGGTGGAGGACTCCATGTTGCATACTTTAGAGGATATATAGCCCCCCAAAATTACCCAAATAAACAGGTCTAGCCTCTATCTCCTTGCTGGGTGCCCAAACACCTGTGACCACTTGTAAGCTCTATACTCGGGGGGCGACTCCCTTCAGGGTGATGGTGGAGGCGAGCGTGACTTTTCTCAGCATTTTCCAGGATCATCAAAGGAAAACTATTTGCAATCATTATGTGTGTATTTTAACAAGCAATCTCTGGTTAAGTGAACCTATTTCAAGGAGAGGAAATATGTGAACCCCCTGAAGAAGACCGCAAAATTTCTTAGGTTGAAATGCATTGGGGCTTTTTTTCTCCTGTACATTGGACGGCATCACCATTATTTATTTTTCCTTTTTCTAGTAGTCTCACGTATTTGTAAACCAGAGCTCATGTTTTAACTTTAATATAGTGTTCTTCATTTGTCCCTTGTCTAAAAATAAAACTAATTTATTTTTTATAAAATACTGTCTGCGACTCTCAAATTGCTGCCTGAAAACCCCACAGGGAACTTCCTGCTTGTTTAAGACGTTGGATATAATCTTGCGCAGTCTAAGGTTTGCTGTAGTCAGCATCTCCTTTGTTCTGGTGAGAAGATCAATCGCTTCTTTAGCGGTTGGAAAAGACTTGAGTGCGTCATCAACGTAAGAGTTTCTTTCAACAAATTGACGAGCATCAGATCCATATTCTTCTTTTCTAGTCTGAGCTGTTCTCCTTAGCCCATAAGTTGCCACTTCAGGGGAAGGACTGTTACCGAAGACATGTACCTTCATTCGATAGTCTATAACTTCCTTGTTGATGTCATTGTCTTTCTGCCATAGAAACCTGAGGTAGTTTCTGTTGTCTTCTCTGACAATAAAATGGTGAAACATCTGTTGATTGTCGGCCATTACTGCTACAGGCTCTTGTCTGAAGAGAATCAAGACTCCTATTAGACTGTTGTTTAAGTTGGGTCCTGTAAGGAGCATGTTGTTAGGAGAAACACCTTCATGCTGAGCACTAGAATCAAAGACAACTCTGATTTGGTCTGGTTTGCGTGGGTGATACATGCCAAAGGATGGAAGGTACCAGCATTCTTCTCCCTCCTTTAGTGGGGGTTCTGCATGATCTCTGTCAAATATATTTTTCATAAGGTCCACAAAGTGCTTTTGCATCTCTGATTTCCTGCTTAAGTTTCACTTTAAGGAGGAGAATCTACTGATGGCCTGCTGCAAGTTGTTGGGCAATCTCTCTCTTGGGAGACGAAAAGGTAGGGGTGCTACCCAGTTATTGGAGTCGTCTTGAAAGAACTCATTGTCCATTACCTTGATGAATACTTTGTCTTCCATTGAAGGAGCCAGTATGTCATTCTCACTGGTTGCATTAAACACTGTAGAGCCGAAATCGTCATCGTGGCAGGAGAAAGGGTTTGTGTTACCTGAGATACCATGTTGCCATTCGTGGCTGGCTATCTTCTCTTTCACCCAGTAGTGACGTGGTCATTTTGCCTATACAGACATTGCCTATGATGACCCAACCTAGATCCGTGCGCTGGGCAAATGGGGCATCTAGGGGTCGACTGACCTGTCTGTTTACCTTGTGAACTCTTAGAATGTCTCTTCCTAACAGAAGAAGGATCTGCGCATCTTTGTCAAGCAGCAGTATCTCATTTGCTATTACCTTAAGGTGAGGGTGATGGAAAGCAGCAGCTGGAGTAGGGATTTCTTCCCTGTTGGCAGGTATCTGATTGCACTCAATAAGTGTAGGTAGGGGTAACTGCAAGTTACCTTTGAGAGAAGATACCATGAGTCCATGAGCCCTTCTTCCAGAAACCTCTGTAGTTCCACAACAGGTGCCCAAGGTGTAAGGATGAGCTTCGCCTTTTATTTCAAATAGATTGAACAGTTATGATTTTGCAAGTGATCTATTGCACTGATCATCTGGGATAGCATACGCCTTAGAGTCTTTTCTGGTTGATCCTTGTGGTATATGTTCACCAAGCATATTTTAGCACAGGACTTATCACAGCGGTCTTATCCACAAACTTCAGTGCAGGATGAAGAAATGATGGTAGAATTAGGCACTTGGTCTGTATTCTCCCTGCCATGCGTTAACCTGGGAGGAGAGTTAGCAGGTTGTGCGGAGCTGGGCTCAAGCGGATGGAGGGCTTGAGATGTTCTTCAGAGCCACACTTCTATGCACTTGATGGACACATTACAGTCCCTTGCAAAATGTTCTGTAGAAGCACAGCACCTGAAACATACCCTAAATGTCTTTAAAAGCCCCTTCAAGAGGCTTTTTCCTAAAGCCGATACATTTTTTGAGGGGGTGTGGCTCTTTGAATGGGACACTCTCTGTTAGAGTTTTCAGTTTTCTTACTTTGTCCGTGGTCACAACTGTGGTAGGGTGGGGAAGGATGTCAGTCTTTTTCACAGATACTGGGCCTCTATGGCTTCTATAGTTGCCCTGAAGACTGGTACTCTTAGGAAAGGGTGAGAAGAGACTGTACTCACCATAGGAAAAACTTGGATCATTCTTGGTCTCTGCGATTTTCCTGATGAATTTGCAGAAGAAAGAGAATGGAGGGAAGGAAACCTTGTTCTCCTTTTTGTATGATGACCCTAGTGCTGACTATTTCTCTTGTAAACCATACGGGAGCTTGAAGACAATTGGGTTTACGTGCAGTGTCAAGGTAACTGAGTCCAGGTAGTTTTGGGTCTGCCTTGGCTAGCTGAAGCTCAAGGAGAAGGTCACTCAGTCTCTGGAACTCTTTGTTGCCCTTACCAGATATCTTTGGGAAAGTTTCCAGATGCATGAACAAGGCATTTTCTATAGCTTCTGGACTGCCATAACTTTTCTCTAGTCGATCCCATGCAGCTGTGAAGCCTGCTGTAGGATTGTCCATGAAAACTGATCTTAATGGCTTAACACGTGCAGCAGATAGAGGACCAAGCCATCTGATCAGCAGATCCAATTCTTCAGCAGCTGTAATGCCAAGATCACTGATTGCAGTTCTGAAAGCACATTTCCAACTTCTGTAGTTCTCAGGTTGGTCATCAAAACTTGTAAGACCAGTCTTTGTGAGCTCTCTGCGAAGCATGTATCTCACAAACTCTGCTGTCTCAGTTGTCTCTGCCTTTATGCGAGATGTTGGCTGAATGGTGCTGATTGCGCTATCTTTGACATTGTTGTTAAAGGACACAGGGAAATATGGTGTAGCAGATGCTCTCAGGTGAGTTGCTTGCTTGAAGTCGGTTGTTCCAATGTTACGTTGATTCAAGGCTGTACCGATGACCAGAAATTGATGACTTGCTTGCAGCTTGCTCTGATGCTCTGTGACATAAGAAGAAAGGTTAGGTAGGCAGGCAGGAAATGCACCAGAGTGATTTTGCGTGCAGGAAGTTGCTAGAACCTCTTTAACTTGAAGCTGTGAAGGTGTCTCTATGTTGTCAGGAGTATTGGAGACAATGGAGTGTACACTGCAGTGTCTTAGGACATAATCTTTAGTGCCTTTGAGGGGATCTTCCATATCTGCTATGTTTAGGTTGACGCTGTCTTTCTCACTTGCACCTACGTCTGCACTGATAGCTTGCTCTGGGACCCTTAGCTTTGCCATAGCTGCATCATGTTTACACTGTTCGTTTAAGATCTCTATTGTTGCTCTTTGACGTGCTGTCTGATGCACTGACTCGGTTTCCAACTCTGCTCTCTTTTCTGCACCTTGCTAGCTTCTGCTTCTGCACGGGCACTAGTAAGTTGCTCACTGAGTGTTGAGTATCTTGAACTATGGGATCTAGAAGACTTATTTATTTTTTTATTTATTTTAGGTACTTATATAGCGCCGTCAATTTACGCAGCGCTTTACATATACATTATACATTCACATCAGTCCCTACCCTCAAGGAGCTTACAATCTAAGGTCCCTAACTCACATTCATACATACTAGGGACAATTTAGACAGGATTCAATTAACCTACCAGCATGTCTTTGGAGTGTGGGAGGAAACCCACGCAGGCACAGGGAGAACATGCAAACTCCAGGCAGGTAGTGTCGTGGTTGGGATTCGTTCGCGATTACTGCTAGGTGAGAGTGCTACCCACTACACCACTGTGCCACCCATTAGACTTTTTAAAATGTTTGGTGGAAACAGATCTGTGAGATGCAGTTTCCTGTAGCAGCTCTATCTTTTGCTTCTGCCTTTAATTTGGTTTGCTGAATAAAACTGTCGCTTTCTAGATTAAGAACCTTGAAGCTATTTAATTCCTCCAGTGAACCTTCCGTTTCATAATTTGTAAGACATTAATGAACTTGTTATTGTAAACTGATAGAGCTCATATGAGGCAGAAAGTTGTTTAATGGTGTCCTCTAGTGTCAGTAGTTCACGTTCAATAAACACTGTATTCGATTCAGAAACAATCTTCTCCCAAAATAATTTCAAGCTATTTGACAATTCAGTTCTTAAAGCTTCATAATTCTCCATTACTTTCCAAGTTGGTTTGACTGAGCGTTTGGGTAACTCAGTTGGCTCAGGATCTTGTGCTGGGGTTGCTGTGTGTTCACATACAGAGTCCTGGTAACTCATGGCAGATAATGACTGAGTGATAAGCAGGCAGGATCTGTGTACTGCAATATGATACCATGCAGCCTGCACTCAGGTTATGAGGCTTCCACATGCTGCTCTCTTATTCTTTCTTGCAATGAGGGCAGTAAATCTTGTCTGTATCAGTACTGTCATGCAGAAATCTTGTAATTAGGCTGTGAAACTCCATTTTTCTACTGTTCTTACTCAACTGCAAGGCCATAAACTTTATCTCCAGCTTCGTATAGGTCTTACATGACCTGGTGTTCAATTTATCCCTTGCATCAATTCAGACAGCTTAACTCAATGAATAAACTCACTGTTAGAAAGACAGACGATGAATCCTTTCGAATGTTATGTTTAATGATGGATATTCATAGGTAGAAAAACGTTGATGTTGTAAGCCACATGAAAAGATGTTACAGCATGGAGGTATACTGAGCAAATGAATCAGAGATAGGAAGAGGAGGGGAATATACAGAACTACAGTGGGGGAGAGAGTTCAGATAGACAGAAAGGAACAGAGCTTAAAGACACAGAGCAATAATAAATCACATAGTGTAACACAACAGCACCAGCATTAGAGACATACTTGCATGCACATTCTCATGCACATTTACCCCCTTGGACACGCATATTTGCACCCCGGCATGCATATGCAGGCTACTGGCCAGCCTGCTCCTGTGCACGGATATTCACCCAGATGGGCTAGTCTTCATACTGGCATGACTTTCCTAACAGCTGCCTATTCAAGTGATAATGTACTGTCCTGAGGCTTGTAAATTTCTACCAAATACATATCATATTTAGAACTTTTTGGCAATAATTGGGGATTTGGGGATTGCAGGGGGTACGGGGAATGTGGGGTTGTGCTTTTTAAGTATTTTTGTACACTCTGTTATTACATTTTAACAAACAATTAAGACATTGCAGTGTGGTACTGCAAAAAAAGCTCACAAACTATACTGGTTTTCCACTGGCCAATTTATACAAAGAATACATTTCTGTAGCTTTTAAAACTACTAAGGCTGCTTACTTCTACCTTTCAATTTAGACCTATTACCTCTGGATAAAAAAACAGGTGCTGTAGCCAAAACTACTGAAAAAAGGCCTTTTTTTATATTGTTCAGATTGGGGTGCTGCTGTTGTATTTAAGCCAAGCTATATGTAAAAAAAAAAAAAATGACACATCCGAAATATGTAATACTATATTTATCAAAATTCCAGGATGGCCCGCTGTATTTGTAAACTTGTCTGTGTGGCATCTTTCTTGTGAGTCGCATGCCTTGTATATTTGATTGGCTTGGTCTATTATTGGATGGGGGGTTGCAATTAGATGAGGTCTGTTTATTATGGATGTGGAGAGAGCCAGTATGAGAAGAGAGAAGGATGGAGGCCAAGCCAGAAGGGAGCCAGGATCAGCTGCCTGTCTTTTCATGAAGCAATAGCAATCAGTGAGATAACTGGACACTTAGATTAGTAATTTTAAGGCTGATGGCAAATTGCCAGTAAAATGAATTTGTGTTAAATCAAGCCTCTCTGTACAGAAGTCCTTACATGGTCATGTGATCTGGCGAATACCATGGCATTATCACTATTGCATCTTCCTGTCCTCTTAACTCATTGCCCTTTATCCCAACTCACGGTAACTATACTCAGGTTACAATTTATCCTTGTGGTTGGCTGGGTCTTGTAGGGCCTCAGCTCCTGGAGCTGTATGTCTGGCTGCTATAGAAAGAATAAAATTGTCTCAGTCCTTTTTTTTTTTAAATCTGTATTAACCGTGGAGCTATCCCTTAAGCCCCTCCCACTTTTAAGTCCAATTTAGCCATACCCATTATTTGTCACACTGTGCTACATCTTCATTCTAAGGAATTGTGATTTTCAAAATTTTCCTTGTATGCCAATGTGTGAAGTGAGGCAAATTCCTGTGAAGTAAACGTATATCCCACTGTACATGATTTAATCTTTGTGTTCAATTTGGCTTATTTCACTTTAAAAAGTTAGATCAATTGTGCAATATTCGAAGGGTAGGTATTAAGAACACTTAACTTGTCAAATGGCAGTTACAAAAAAAATCAAATACTTGCAGCATAATGCCCCGTGCACACGGTCGGACATTGATCGGACATTCCGACAACAAAATCCTAGGATTTTTTCCGACGGATGTTGGCTCAAACTTGTCTTGCATACACACGGTCACACAAAGTTGTCGGAAAATCCGATCGTTCTGAACGCAGTGATGTAAAACACGTATGTCGGGACTCTAAACGGGGCAGTAGCCAATAGCTTTCATCTCTTTATTTATTCTGAGCATGCGTGGCATTTTGTGCGTCGGATTTGTGTACACACGATCGGAAGTTCCGACAACGGATTTTGTTGTCGGAAAATTTTATAGCCTGCTCTCAAACTTTGTGTGTCGGAAAATCCAATGGAAAATGTGTGATGAAGCCTACACATGCTCGGAATTTCCAACAACAAGGTCCTATCACACATTTTCCGACGGAAAATCCGACCGTGTGTACGGGGCATTACAGTTTTGTCCTGACAATGGTTTCAGCTTGTGACATCTTTGCTGTTGTGGTTCTGGCACTTCTTCCTCTCACCAACCAACAACAGATGGCTTCCTGACAGATTATTTACAGTCTTCTATCTGAGATTCCCTACACTGGCAGGGGCAGCACTGGCCCTTCCTCGCTACCTATGGTATACCCCACTCACTACTCTAGGAAACTCTAGCAGCTACTTAGACACCTACACTGCCTACTAATACTACAGGGTTCCCAAAACTAACTATGGTGACACCCTTTTGTGCCTCCAGCCTACACCGTCTTTTTGTTACCTACGTTAATGTTGCACATATGATAAATAATAAACAAAGTGAACCCCTGCACTACCTCTGTGTATGGATCCTCCAATCTAAAGTGCAAAGTATGTCAATATATAACAAAAAATTATATGGTATGAGGTTGCTGTAACACCTAATGTGTTCCCACAGTGTAAAAATAATTTTAGTTAAAATGATGTTGCGCATCCTATTTCTAAACAGAAGTAGTAAATTAAAAAGTAACCATTAATGTCATTACTGTATAAACACTCAAAACAATATATAAAATAAAATAGAAAAGTGTCCGTATCAGCTTAAGTGAGTAGTGCTAATGATCAAAACCAATACACAATAGTAAGAAGTCAATACTTCAGTGATAAACACAGTCCACACTTCCTGTTAAAAAAAACCCGTGCTGTTGTTCTAAACTCCACTTGTCACCTCAGTGCTCACAGAACTCTCACCTTAGTATGTAACCATATGCAACAAATAATAAATCCAAGCTGGGATCCAGATCACTATTGAACTCTGAGTAATATACAGTATATGTCCTCCCCGATAGGACTATCAAGGTGGGTTGCTGACCTCTTTAAGATGCCATTTGCCTTATGCGTTTAACAGCATGTTAGAATAGAGCATATAAAGTGCCTCACATTGTGTAGTAGTTAAAATTCCAAAGGTTTATTACAGTTAAAATTGTGCTTATGTTTAAAAAAACTTTAAGATCCCTTTCACACTGGCACCACTCCGTGTTAGCAGTACTTTTAGCAGCACTTTACCGTCATTTTAGCGGCGCTTTTCGGCCAAAGAAAGGGTTAAATGAGCTCGAAAAGCGCCGCTGCCGAAATGCTTTGCAGGCGATTCGGCAGAGCTGCCCATTCATTTCAGGGGCAGTGGAGGAGCGATGTATACACCACTCCTAAACCGCTCCAAAGATGCTGCTTGCAGGACTTTTTCTAACGTCCTGCAAGCGCACCGCTCCAGTGTGAAAGCACTCGGGGCTTCAGTGGAGGCATTTTAGCGCTTGAAAAACTCCTCGGTGTGAAAGGGGTCTAAAATCGCCTAAAAAATATATCAAGATACACAGCAATAAAAGCCTCTCATGTCACTGCCGGTCTGCTCTCCTCTTGCCCTAAGTGTAACGTCACACCACGTGACTTCTTCAGAATGGTAATGGTTACTCTTTAATTTACTATGTCTGTTTAGAAATAGGCTGTGCAACATCATTTTCACTAAAAACATGATAAATAAACTCCAAAATGCAACAGGGGTGGATAAAATTGGGAGCGTTAATACCCGCAATGAAATGGAGAACATTCTTCCTGTTCTCTCTCAGAATTTTAGATCCAGGTTATTTTTACTGAGTATATTAGGATTTAATGTTGAGAGGTGTCTATTTTTACACTCTTCTTCAAAAAAATGTTATGTCCTCCTCAGCATCAGCAGATCTTATATGGTAAAATATAATCTTCTTGTAGCCTGACAGTATATTTAGGGAAAAAAAAAGG
The DNA here is from genome assembly GCF_042186555.1 of Aquarana catesbeiana. Taxonomy (NCBI): domain Eukaryota; kingdom Metazoa; phylum Chordata; class Amphibia; order Anura; family Ranidae; genus Aquarana; species Aquarana catesbeiana. Next base: position 559,944,260 of record NC_133324.1, read on the forward strand.
GGGGGGGGGGGGACTGCGCTACGGTGAAATACACAAAAAAATAAAAATTACAGCTGCAATTCATCTATGTAACACAAACACAGTGAAATCAAATGGAATAAAAGGGGGGTTGAATTGCGCTAGAAAGGATTAGCGATCATACATATCATCGCCAAACCAAATAATTAAAAGATGAGTGAAAGGATCCCCATTAGTGCATTAAACATAAAATTCAAAACACATCAACACATTGATAATCACTCAAAAACGATAAACCAAAGATATTATATAAGAGTCCATATACAAAAATGTGAATCACCCAAGTGATATAAAATATATATAAATCTCAAAATGTTCCAAAAAACATGGAATCTTGCTGTGAGAAGAAAAAAGTGCTTGTTCCACCACCGTAAATGAGACTGGCCGCTTACCAGAAACTCATGATCCCCCGTTACAGAGGATCAGAGAGAGCTGTTTGTCAATACTGATTCGAATCACGACCAATGGACCAGAAGCCTTACACCGAGATGAAACATCAGAGACCTTGGTATCATACTAGGGATGTTCACACTGACAGGTACTCAGATCTCAGCCCACAGCATTACGGATATGGCATGAAAGAAAAGAAGGCTCCATATAGTGTAAAATCGTTGACTTTATTAAAATAAGTAAAGGAATTAAACTCACATGTTAGTAGACAATAGTAGGCGTTTTGTGTGGTCTGGAGCTCCGGCCGAAAGCTCACAGACAGCCCGTCCTACTGGAAACAACAGCAGCAACGGGAGGTGACGAGAACACGTCGCTCTGCCCTACGTGGCGTTTCGTGATAGAGTCACGTCATCCAGGGGCACGGGCGGCGCATCTCGTCACCTCCCCTTATAGCACATAGAGCCTGACCAAGCCTCACTTTGAATTCCGCTCCATCGGCGGACTTGCGCAGAGGATCGAATAGTCCCAAACGCTGAGTGGTGCCTCACTTGACCAAGCCTCACTATGGGTGCCGCTCCATCAGCGAACTTACCCAGATCGAATAATACCAGACACTGAGTACTGTCGAGTGTGCAGGTGCGTACGCAATCAATGGGGAAACGATCCTATACCTAAAATGGTAAAACCCCACTGACTGGAAGTGGAATGTAAGGTCAGGTACCTGGGAACCATAAAACTCATATAGAGTCAGGTACCCCAGAGATGAAGTAAAAATGCCAACCAGGCATTAAATAATCGTCAAGTCAGCAAGCACGATCCGTGTCACAGACCTGATTTGATATAGACATAAGGGGACATACTAAAAATAGACAATGGCCACCCAGTGGCCATATTGGAAAATTACAAAGTAAAAGTAAAGGTAAACCATAAATAATAAAATTGTGAAATCATAGGAGCACACAAATGGCAAACCTATATTACACAAATAAAAATCAAGGCAGAAAAAAGGGGCCTTGATATAGTCCTAAATATGTAGGTCCTATCTTCCAGCACGGTCCGTGTCACCGACCGGACCCGGCTTAATATGGACATAGGGGGACATGTCGGAAAATGCACAATAGCCACCTAGTGGCCATATTAAAAGTGACACAGCACTATAAACCATGTCAAAAAACAAGTCACGATGGATTAATATATTAAATTGACTGGAACCAGTGAACATAGTTGTAGTTGATTCCAAAATTTATCTTAGGGAAAAAAAATTTTATTTTGAAAAACAGTCATGCCAAATCGAACTGAAATTGAACCAATAAAATTGGAGAACATTCCAAAAATGAATCCCAAAGACAAATAAATGATATTCTGAGTAGAGGTCAAGTGGGCCATCAGAAGGTAGTGGAAGTGAAGAACGGTGTTTTTACCCCACCCCCTCATTACTAGAGCTAACTAGATGGTCTAGATGGATGGGAAGTTAAAGCGTAGGCTTTCACAAAGGTTCTATAGGACCACAAGTTAAACATCAAAATGCATTACCATCTTCAAGACACAACACACCCAAGACCTAGAGGATAGAACTGCCCACATCCTATATAAATGATAAATGGCAAGAAGTGTACCCCTCATTAGGCGTTATTAATAAAAGCATTCACGTCTACGTCCACGTTCATGCTGTATGGTACATAGCTTTTAAGCCTGTAGATCCAGGACATCTCACTCTTGGAGATCTCCCTAACAGGCTACCTCGCCAATGTGGTCTATACTTATCGATACCCACAAACAGGGTGTTAGAGGGGTCCCTGTTATGTACCTGGTCGTAGTGTCTGGAAACAGGGTGCTTGTCATAACCTCTCTTTATATTCCCTATATGTTCATTCAAGCGAACCCGCAATGCCCTTTTCGTCCTCCCCACATACTGAAGCCCACAGGGGCACTGTAAGAGATAGACCACCCCTACCGAGGTGCATGTAATGAAGGGTTTAATTTGATATGATCTCAAAGTGCTAGTAGATGTAAACATGGTAATTCGCCTAGCTCTATTAGCGTTTAGAGAACAGACTTGGTATTTTCCACATTTGTAGTAGCCAGTGAGATTCTGGAGAAAATTACGATTCTCGCATTGAGGATCTTGGACAGCGGGAGCTACTCTACTCCCAAGGGAGGCCACCCCCCTAAAGACCACTCTAGGTCTGGCTGGCAAGACAATGCCCAAGACCCTGTCGCTACCCAACAGGTGCCAATGTTTCTGTATCAATTGTTTGATATTACGATGTTGTACCGAATAGGTGGTAATAAACGGCACAACATCTGATACAGCAGCATTGCGTTGGGGTACATCGGACAAAAGTGAAGATCTGTCTCTGTCTCCTGCCGTTTTCACAGCCAGAGACAGAGACGCTCGATCATACCCCTTCTCAATGAACCTATCCATAAGGATAGATGCTTGTTTGTTAAAGGTGTTAATGTCTGAACAATTACGTCTCAAGCATAAAAATTGGCCCTGGGAAATAGCCCTGAGCCAAGGTTCATGATGACAACTATCTACAGGGATGTAAGAGTTCCTGTCGGTCGCCTTAAAGTGAGTTGATGTCACAAAGTGATCATCCACTATCTGGATCTTCAGATCCAGAAAGTGGATAGTATCGCGACTCAAAATTGAACTTGATACCCCTGTTGTTGTCATTTAAGAATGTCATGAAATTCTGTAACTCCAATTCACAGCCATCCCACAGGAGGAGGACGTTGTCGATGTATCTAGCCCACAGGAGCACCTCCGGTCTCCTGGGTGCATCAACGACGTCCTCCTCCCACTTGGCCATAAAAAGGTTGGCCAAGCTCGGAGCGTATTTTGCCCCCATGGCAACACCACGGTCTTGACGGTAGAGCTGGTTCTCAAACAAAAAGTAATTGTGGCTAGCAGCATAATGTAGGAGTTCCATGATAAAATTAATTTGTGCAGGAGGTAGGCCAGAATCGCGGGTAAGAAACAGCTCTACCGCTTGGAAATCCAGGTGGTGAGGGATAATAGTGTACAATGAAGACACATTGGCCATCACCATCCAGAGTCCCTCCCACGGGGAAATGTTGGAAAGCAAATTGATCACATGTTTGGTGTCCTTAATGAATGAGGGTATCCTAGAGACCAAAGGTTGCAAGAAGTGGTCAATATATTTGCCCACCCGGGACGTGATGGAATCTATCCCACTCACAATGGGACGTCCTGGGGGCAAACAAGATCTTTATGGATCTTCGGGAGGTAGTAGATGACCGGAGTGCGAGGAGCACTAGGAACCAGAAATCGTTTTTCCTTGTCATTCAGTATGCCTCTCCGAAAAAAAACAGTTCTACCCTCTGTCGGATCTGGACACCCCCAGACACCGGAGAGTTAATACCGAGGGCTATAGACAAAGTTACCCCATGAGGAATCAGAGTACACATTATCCTGTAGATTCCCGACGGGATTATGCATATCATGGCCCACCACAACACCCTGGTCCTCCTGATGGCAGAAATAATCAAAATTGGGGTTTTCCCAGGGATTCACGGGCAGTCAAACGTCCCGTAGAACGAAAAGAGGAGTCAGAGGGGGGAGGCAGGTCCAGGTATCCAAAAAGAAAAAGGACCTAGGAACTGGCATTTTCAATTTATCCAAACAGACTCTAACTGATTCTGAGACGAGACTGTTGGATAAAGGTTTGAAGTTTGCTCCGCCTAGGCGCCTGAGCAAGTTCCATACCTATATGGATGTGCATAAGTTCACTTGAAAGTTGCACATTAAACGTTATATGTTATCTAACCCTACGAACAGGGCAGGTAATGTGAAGAGAGGAGAATACCAACATTCCAATCTCTCCAATACCTCTCTTTTCAATCCTCCTGGCCCTGTGACTCCAGCCATTCGGGATTTCAGGGATGTTGTCCTACGTGACCTTGAGTAGATCAAGGTCAAGAAGGCAAGTTTTCATGGGGATCTACAAGCTGGATTAGAATCCCTTTGCAACAACAAATCCCTTGTCATTAGACCAGCTGACAAGGGCGGGGGGATTGTAATCCTAGACCGTTGCGACTATCAAAGGGAAATGCATCGGTTAGTCGATGATACCGACACTTATACGGTCTTGCATAGAGACCCTCTAGTCAAATATAAAAAGGAGCTTGAGTCAATTGTAGATGTTGGTTTTCAGGAAGGCATACTGAATGACAAGGAAAGACGATTTCTGGTTCCTAGTGCTCCTCGCACTCCGGTCATCTACTACCTCCCGAAGATCCATAAAGATCTTGTTTGCCCCCCGGGACGTCCCATTGTGAGTGGGATAGATTCCATCACGTCCTGGATGGGCAAATATATTGACCACTTCTTGCAACCTTTGGTCTCTAGGATACCCTCATTCATTAAGGACACCAACCATGTGATCAATTTGCTTTCCAACATTTCCCCGAGGGAGGGACTCTGGATATTGACGGCCGATGTGTCTTCATTGTACACTATTATCCCTCACCACCTGGGTTTCCAAGCGGTAGAGCTGTTTCTTACCCGCGATTCTGGCCTACCTCCTGCACAAATTAATTTTATCATGGAACTCCTATATTATGCTGCTAGCCACAATTACTTTTTGTTTGAGAACCAGTTCTACCGCCAAGACCGTGGTGTTGCCATGGGGGCAAAATACGCTCCGAGCTTGGCCAACCTACAGAAACATACAGAAACATTGGCACCTGTTGGGTAGCGACAGGGTCTTGGGCATTGTCTTGCCAGCCAGACCGAGAGTGGTCTTTAGGGGGGTGGCCTCCCTTGGGAGTAGAGTAGCTCCCTCTGTCCAAGATCCTCCGTGTGAGAATCGTAATTTTCTCCAGAATCTCACTGGCTACTACAAATGTGGAAAATGCCAAGTCTGTTCTCTAAACGCTAATAGAGCTAGGCGAATTACCACGTTTACATCTACTAGCACTTTGAGATCATATCAAATTAAACCCTTCATTACATGCACCTCGGTAGGGGTGGTCTATCTCTTACAGTGCCCCTGTGGGCTTCAGTATGTGGGGAGGACGAAAAGGGCATTGCGGGTTCGCTTGAATGAACATATAGGGAATATAAAGAGAGGTTATGACAAGCACCCTGTTCCCAGACACTACGACCAGGTACATAACAGGGACCCCTCTAACACCCTGTTTGTGGGTATTGATAAGTATAGACCACATTGGCGAGGTAGGCTGTTAGTCAGGGAGTTCTCCAAGAGTGAGATGTCCTGGATCTACAGGCTTAAAAGCTATGTACCATACGGCATGAACGTGGACGTAGACATGAATGCTTTTACGAATAACGCCTAATGAGGGGTACATTTCTTGCCATTTATCATTTATATAGGATGATGTGGGCAGTTCTATCCTCTAGGTCTTGGGTGTATTGTGTCTGGAAGATGGTATTGCATTTTGATGTTTAACCTGTGGTCCTATAGAACCTTTGTGAAGGCCTACGCTTTAACTTCCCATCCATCTAGACCATCTAGTTAGCTCTAGTAATAAGGGGGTGGGGTAAACACACCGTTCTTCACTTCCACTACCTTCTGATGGCCCACTTGACCTCTACTCAAAATATCATTTATTTGTCTTTGGGATTCATTTTTGGAATGTTCTCCAATTTTATTGGTTCAATTTCAGTTCGATTTGGCATGACTGTTTTTCAAAATAAAATTTTTTTTCCCTAAGATAAATTTTGGAATCATAGTCCTATTATAGTTACAACTATGTTCACTGGTTCCAGTCAATTTAATATATTAATCCATTGTGACTTGTTTTTTGACATGGTTTATAGTGCTGTGTCACTTTTAATATGGCCACTAGGTGGCTATTGTGCATTTTCCGACATGTCCCCCTATGTCCATATTAAGCCGGGTCCGGTCGGTGACACGGACCATGCTGGAAGATAGGACCTACATATTTAGGACTATATCGAGGCCCCTTTTTTCTGCCTTGATTTTTATTTGTGTAATATAGGTTTGCCATTTGTGTGCTCCTATGATTTCACAATTTTATTATTTATGGTTTACCTTTACTTTTACTTTGTAATTTTCCAATATGGCCACTGGGTGGCCATTGTCTATTTTTAGTATGTCCCTTTATGTCTATATCAAATCAGGTCCGGTCTGTGACACGGATCGTGCTCGCTGACTTTACAATTATTTAATGCCTGGTTGGCATTTTTACTTCATCTCTGGGGTACCTGACTCTATATGAGTTTTATGGTTCCCAGGTACCTGACCTTACATTCCACTTCCAGTCAGCGGGGTTTTGCCATTTTAGGTATAGGATCGTATCCCCATTGATTGCGTACGCACCTGCGCACTCGACAGTACTCAGTGTCTGGTATTATTCGATCTGGGTAAGTTCGCTGATGGAGCGGCACCCATAGTGAGGCTTGGTTAAGTGAGGCACCACTCAGCGTTTGGGGCTATTCGATCCTCTGCGCAAGTCCGCCGATGGAGCGGAATTCAAAGCGAGGCTTGGTCAGGCTCTATGTGCTATAAGGGGAGGTGACGAGACGCGCTGCCCGTGCCCCTGGATGACGTGACTCTATCACGAAACACTGCGTAGGGCAGAGCAACGTGTTCTCGTCACCTCCCATTGCTGCTGTTGTTTCCAGTAGGACGGGCTGTCTGTGAGCTTTCGGCCGGAGCTCCAGACCACACAAAACGCCTACTATTGTCTACTAACATGTGAGTTTAATTCCTTTACTTATTTTAATAAAGTCAACGATTTTACACTATATGGAGCCTTCTTTTCTTTTATGCCATATCCGTAATGCTGTGGGCTGAGATCTGAGTACCTGTCAGTGTGAACATCCCTAGTATGATACCAAGGTCTCTGATGTTTCATCTCGGCGTAAGGCTTCTGGTTCATTGGTCGTGGTTCGAATCAGTATTGACAAACAGCTCTCTCTGATCCTCTGTAACGGGGATCATGAGTTTCTGGTAAGCAGCCAGTCTCATTTACAGTGGTGGAACAAGCACTTTTTTTCTTTTCACAGCAAGATTCCATGTTTTTTTGGAACTTTTTTGAGTTTTATATATCACTTGGATGATTCACATTTTTGTATATGGACTCTTATATAATATCTTTGGTTTATCGTTTTTGAGTGATTATCAATGTATTAATGTGTTTTGAATTTTATGTTTAATGCACTAATGAGGATCCTTTCAACCCCCCCTTTTTTCCAGTATATTTAGGGAGCCAAGGATATGTACCATTCTAGGATACATGAGAAAATATCTGCTCTGACTTTTTCTCCCATATTTGTAAAGTCACAGTTTCTTACTACGCCCATTGCAAACTTCTATGAAGCAAAGGAGGATAGGTGCAGGACTATTGGGACTACTTACATATCTTGGGTATGGGATGTAGGACTCTGACAAAATTCCTTAAAGGTATGGGCTGCTCCTCAACCCAGCTATTTGCTCTGCTGTTATCTGTTTTCAATTAAAGGATCATTTGTGATGACTGTAAGCAAGCAAATATGTGGGGGGGTGTGGCCTAGCGTGGGATGTGAGTGGACGTGTGCCTGCGTAGCTCCGGTCTCTCCCTCTGCAATCCTGCTCCATCCTGATCGACCATAGCCGGCAATGAATTCATTTTTCGCCTAATACCTCCTGGTGTGTCTTCTGCATCTCCGGGGGGTGTTTTGGTGGATGGGAAAGCAGCGAGGGAAGAAACAACCCTTAGCAAAGATGAGCATCACCACGCACTCCTGCCAAGATGGCCGCCACACCACTGTCCATGCGCCCAGCGCATCGGCAGCCTCCACTCCGGATGTCTTTGGAGATGGCCAGGACGTCTCCTCACCACCTTCCCCAGAGATTCCAGACCCCGCGGACGTTCCCTTGCAAGCGACCCCGGGTCCGGCGGTCACGGATGGCGCTAAAAAACCCACTCTGGCTGAGGTCCTAGCCACCATTAAGGTAAACCACGCGGACATTATGGGAAAGGTGGATGGGCTTAAGATTGACTTATCTATTATGCGGCAGGACATGCATAAATTACGTGGCCGGGTTACTGAGACTGAGCAACCTATTAGTGACCTGGGGAACATTGTTACTCCCATCCTACCCACACTGAATACATATGGGGGAAGATTACAACCCTGGAGGATAAGGTTGATGACCTTGAAAATCGCCTATGCAGAAATAACCTGCCCTTGGTTGGGCTCCCGGAGCAGGTGGAGGGATCTGACCCTGTAGCCTTCCTTGATAGCTGGCTTGAGCAAGAATTCGGCTGCAAGCAGCTATCTCCCTGTTTTGTCATTGAGAGGGCCCACAGAGTACCTGGACGCCCCCTCCCTGAAGGTCACCCTCTGCGTACAGTGGTGAGCCCTCTCCTCAATTACAGAGAACGGGACACTATTTTGGGGCTGCCAGGAGGAAAGGAAGTCTCCGGATCAACAACGCCGTGGTGTCCCTCTTCCCAGACTACTCTGCGACAGTCCGTAACCATAGAGCCAGCTACCAGCGTGTCAAGCAGAAGCTCCAGGAGCAGGATATTCAATATCCCATGCTTTTCCCTGCTACCCTCCGGGTCACCTTCCAGGGGAAAGCCCATTTCTTCCAGTCCCCGCAAGATGTCATGTCATGGTGGGAGTCACTACCCCATCCTCCTAAGCCCCCTGCCTGATGCTTAATCCCACATTTTGATGGTACTGCTGCTGAAATTGAAGTTTCCTCCCTCCTCCTGGGGTTTTTCTTTGATTCATCCCTTGTTTTTCACCATTGAAACTTTATTTAGTTGCTCTAATATGTGCTAAATATGGCTGATCATACTTGTCTCCGGACCTCGCTCCTCGACCGTGCCTGAGCTGCCTGGGGGTTCACCCTACCCCACTTTTTTGTTTTGTTTTTGGAACTATTGTTTTTGCACACTGACTATTTTGTTCTGACATTTTTTCTGCTTCCTGTTGCAGGCCATGCGCCCCATGCATGGCACAAGTTTGGGGTATAGGCCCACTCCCCTTTTTTGGAGCTGGGCATGGGAACTGTTGCCCTCCTTGGGTAATGAATATGTTATTGTACATAGTTGTGTTGCTGTATGTATGGTGTGTGTATGGATGTTTGTCTGTTTAGCACTGTGACCCTTATCTTCTTCTGTGGCTGTGACCGAGGATGGGGAGCTATCTGGGGCCCCCCTCTCCCTCCCCCCCTCTTAGACCTAGTACTTTTAACACCAGTCCCATGGCTGAGGTAATTGTTTATTCGTAGAATGTCCACGGGCTGAATTCTAAATTCAAGAGAGCATCGGTTTTTGAGGCCCTGAAACATAGTAAAGCACAAGTCCTGTGCCCCCAAGAAACTCATCTCATGGGTTCCAAGGTGATGGCCCTCAAAAAACACTGGGTGGCCAATCACTACCAGTCTACCGATTCCAACTTTGCCTGGGGGGATGCAATCCTAATCCGTAAGGGGTTACCTTTTGTGTGCCACCAAGTCATTCTTGATTCTAAGGGGCAGTATGTCATCCTACATGTGTCAGTGCATGGAACCCCCCTAATTTTGGTCATGGTTTATCTCCCTCCCCCGGTCACAGCTGTGGTGTTCTCTGAACTCAGTGTCCATTTTGCCACCTTACCTAGTTGCCCTATGCTTATCCTTGGGGATTTTAACTCGGTCCTGCAACTGGAGTTAGATAGGTTGAAATCCTTGAAGTCTGAGTCCAAACTGTTTTGTGCGTGGTGCAACACGTATGGCTATGTAGATCTGTGGCGCTGGAAATATCCCAGTGTCAGAGTGTTCTCCTGGAAGTCTAGGTCCTGTGCAGCCCTCTCCAGAATTGACTATGCCCTGGCCACTATGGATTTTTTACCCCATGTCCGGTCAATTTCGTATCTCTCCCAGATGGAGTCTGATTACTCTATGATACAGGTGGGTTTGACTGTGGGACACAGGCCGTCGTTCCAGACCTGGAGACTCAGTCCTCTCTGGATCTCTACGCCAGAGATCTCTGAGGCTATCCCGACTGATATTGCCAACTACTGGTCTCTTAATGCGAACTCTGCTGCGGTGGGCTCTGTCTGGGATGCCTTTAAGGCTGTGGTCAGAGGTTCCTACATCTCACGAATTAAGAGCTACAGGTCTGCTGGGTGGGTGACACAGGAAGCCCTTTAAAAAGCTTTGGAGGAGGCCCGCACCCGTCATGCGGGTGCTCCCTCCTCTGAGACACGAGGCATGCTGACAGACGCCCATAGGGCGCTACAGCTTTACATGGTAGATTTGACCATGAAAAAGCAGCTATACGTCTCTGCTTGCATTCATGAGCATGGGGGGGAAACGGTAGGCTCCTTGCCTATCTTGCCCACGCGGACTTTCAGGTTGCCTCGATTGCCACAATTCAATTCCCAGATGGGTTGACTACATCTGACGCACTAACTATTAACCAAACCTTTGCAGATTTCTATGCCACATTGTACAGGGAGACTGCTCCCCCTTCAGAATCAGACTTTATGGGCTTCTTTGAATCCCTTGACCTCCCGGCACTCACTAACTCTTAGCAATCTCACTTAGATAAACCCATTACACTGGAGGAAGTCACTACAGCCATACACTTATTACCTTCCAATAAAACTCCGGGCCTAGATGGCACTAGAAGCACTCATTGTCGTTATACCCAAACCTGGTAAAGATAAGCTGAAATGTGGGTCCTACCATCCCATTTCACTTTTAAACAATGATGCAAAAATTCTAGCAAAGTACTTGACCTTAGACTTCAGACAGTCATCCTATCCCTCATACCGCTGGACCAATCAGGTTTCATGCCTGGCAGGAGCATATTCGATAATATTAGCAGATTGTACTTGCACATCCATGATGCAGCACGTGCGAGGCGCAGTGGATTGGTCCTCTTGCTGGATATATTAAAAGCCTTTGACACTGTAGGATGGTCCTTTCTATGGGAAGCTATGGCACGGATGTGTTTTGGTCCTTACTTTATCCAATGGGCTCGCTTATTATACGCAGACCCGAAAGCTAGAGTCAGAACGAATAAGGATATCTCTGGACCATTCTCTCTGAAGAGGGGTACCAGGCAGGGGTGCCCCCTCTCTCCACTTCTGTTCGCATTGGCCATTGAGCCACTGGCTCTGGCAGTGCGGCAGACATCTGAGATTGGGGGCATCCGATCTGGGCCACTGGAAGAGAAGATCTCTCTCTATGTGGATGATGCCCTTGTATACTTGGACAGTAGAGAGAGCTCTTTTACTAAATTACTACAGGTTGTTGAGGAGTTTGGTGCAGTCTCGGGGCTTCGGGTGGGCTGGGAAAAGTCTCAGGCTTTTATCATAGGCCCCCCTCTCCCGCTGAATATCTACAGAGGTCACAAATCCAATTAACTTCTTCCTTTAAGTACTTGGGTATTCAGATACATGCTGACCTCTCTAGATATGAAGACCTTACTGTCGCTCCTATAGTTCACCAAATGACGGATAAATTCTGTACGTGGTTGTCATTGCCCCTTAATTTAATTGGTTGCATAAATATATTTAAAATGATTTTTTTACCGAAATTTCTTCATTGCTTTAGAGCATCCCCGGTTTTCCTCACTAAAAAATTTTTTGCAAAACTTGACTCCACCCTTTTCACCTTTAGATGGAATAGCTGCCAACCTCATATAGCCAAGTCCTCCTTACAAGCGGCAAAGGCCATGGGTGGCCTGGCTTGCCCGAACTTCAGACATTATTTCCTCGCCTCCCAACTCACATATATTCATGACTGGCTGCACTCTGACCCCCAAACTCCTGCCACAGCCTTCTTATTGACCCTATTCGAACCTCCTACCTCATTACGGGATGAATTGCATAGATCAAGGAGGTCTGGTGGCTCCAGATTCTCCCCTGTTGAGGTTTGCTTTATGGCCTGGAGGGAGAGGGGAAAAATGCTGACACAGTCCCCATTGGGTGTCTCACCGCAGACTGCTCTGTGGTGAAATCTGAATCTTCCTGAGCTCTTTAGTCATCTGAACTCGTCGTGGTGGGCCCGTTTTGGAATCACACATATCTTCCATATAGTTGAGGAGAATACTTTACTATACTTAGAAACACTCAGACTAAAATATGGTCTCGACAACAAATTCTTCTTCAAATATCTTTTACTACGACACGCCCTCCGTGCACAGTTTGGGTTGTTGACCATAGAGCTCATGGAATCTTCTATTGAAGACCTACTGTCATTTCCAGAAATTGCCAAGTTGGTGACGACCTTCTACGGACGACTTCGGGTGAAGGGAGCAGATCCCTTCCAGAATTCTCAGCGTAAATGGCTTATGATTATGCCTGAACTTTCTGAGAAGGATTGGGAAGAGGCAACTGAGATATCTTTCCAAGATATCTTTAGCACTGCAGATCTTTTAGTACAGTTTAAGTTTATACATCAATTGCACTATACACCAGCTAGGTTGGTTAAAATGGGTCTGGGCCAAGATATGGCATATACTAGATGTAACACGATTGTTGCTGACTTCTTTCATATGTTTTGGACATGCTCTGGACTTTCAACCTTCTGGAAAGAATTGTTTGCTTTTTTCAACCACAGATTGCACCTACCGATACCTCATACCCCGGAAGTTGGACTTTTAGGGGTGCTGAACGACCACGTTCCTCATACTCATGCCAGGACTCTGCTACATATTTTGTTATTTTTTGCACGTAAAACCATCTTACAACATTGGAAAGACTAGGGCCCCCTTTCGGCCCACACTTTTTTCCGCATTGTTCAGGGGGTCCTTCCCAAATTCAAATTGATATATAGAAGTTCACTAAAATATGGCAACCATGGCTGGACATGTCGGAGGACTTCTGGAGGGATGTCTTATCTTCACAGGTCTCTCAGTGAGAGTTAGGCTAACGTGATTCAACAATCACTACTTGGTAAATGTCTATATAAAATGGATAGAGTTCAATTTATATAAAATTCTATTGTACATGGGGTTTTGGAATTATACTGCTGATGTGAGGTTGTATGTGCTACGTGTTTGAATGTGTGTGAGTGTGAATGGTGTGGTTTTCTTGTTTTTGGGTTACTTAGGGTTTTTGCAGACTGCTTAATTCGAACCTTTTAAACATTGTCTGACTTATGCTGCTAAATCGCACCTTGCATGCATATAATGGCAGTCTGTTTGTTTCTTTTCTGTTGGTTAAAATTAAAAAACAAATGCCTTTAAAAAAAAAAAAAAGCATGAAAATATGTACATCAACTGTATTCAAGTAACGTGTTAACAGCCTGTCATTGTATTAACTGTTCCTTCTCTTAAACCTATAATGGAAAGGAAAGGAAACTTGTGCTGGAAGAGATGCTGCTAGGGTCTATTGCTGTAAGGCCTGAGAATGGTGACCCTAGTCAGATCATGTCAGGTTCTTCCAGGTCGATGCCTCTGCTACTGTGCCCAGGGAAGTATCCCGTGCCCATAGCGTATCAGTGAGACTAGGGAGCAAATTTATGCCAAGCAGGCAAGTACAAGTGCTCCCCCACTAAGAGGCTGTGTTCATGGAGGACATGCAACCAGCATTGCTGCACAATATGTATATATTCTGACTCTGATTGTTGTGAAGTGATTTATCCTTTGTGAGACCTCTATGCCTGGCCTGTATAAGGACAGTTCTCATCGGATAGCTTGAACTCACCAAATACCAATTCCATCCACAAATGTGCTTTTATTCTGAACATCAGGTTACAGCAGATGACAGGATACAAAAGATGAATAGGTTGTGGTATTTATGTGGTCAAAAGATGATATTGTCTGTAGCTTACTATGCAGAATACATGTGCTCTGCTACATGTGGCCTGTTAGCTGCATCCATGACTCAGGAAGTACAATCTCAGGAAGAAGGATGGAGCATTACATACAAAGGAAGTGTATCATAACATCAGGAAAGGGAACATGAGAAAACAAGTGCACTGCCACAAAGGGTCACTAGATGGCAACATGTGAACTAAATATAAAACATCCATAGAAAATGGTTAGGAAAACAATCTATATAAATTATATGCCCCGTTGGGGTGGCACACTCCCCGTCTGGCATGGTAAATGTCACTATATGCATCAGAAAGGTAGTTATGCAACTGCAAATAACAAACAGTGCACTTTGCTAGATGTCTTAAAGACCTGAAAGACATAAAAAGAACATGCATATGTTTAAGGCTTCAAGTTATGTCAACTAAAGTTCAACTAAAGTTCAAGACACTTTCTTCTTGAAATCATGGGTAAGATGAGCAGCGTAAGCAAACAAGTTCATTCTCCAAAGGGTAAGAGCAGAATAAGTTCCGTGATAGGTCTGATGAAGGTCTTTACAGTCCCTTGTCTTAAAATCTTCACCTCCACCTTACGTACCTTACAGTCATCACTAGGAACGCTCTTTACAATAAGTCCCATGGGCCTTTCAATTCCTTCAGCTTGCTGGTCCTTAAGCAGAACGAGATCTCCAACTTGTATGTTAGGGTTCAACCATTGCCATTTCCTGCATCCTTGCAGAGTAGAAAGATACTCCATCTTCCGATTCCAGAAGCAGTTGGCGAGGTGTTGTACTCACTTCCACTGGTCATAGCACAGATTTCCTGCTTTAAAGTTTTCAGGTGGAACAGGAACATACCCAAGCTTCTGGGTAAGAAGAGTAGCTGGGGTAAGGATACTTGGGGTTTCTGGATCGTTGGACATTGGAACAAGTGGTCTTGAATTGATTATGGCAGATGCCTCTGCCAGGAAGGTGGTTAAAATCTCGTGGGTAAGTCTTGTGGAGTTAAAGTCTATAAGCATAGAGTCCAATATTTTACGTGTGATGCCTATCATTCTCTCCCATGAGCCACCCATGTGGGAAGAATGAGGAAGATTGAAAATCCATGCACAGCCTTTTTCAGCTAAAAGGTCTTCGATTGGCCTAGAGTTGAGCTGTAACTCTCGACAGGCTCCAACGAAATTAGTTCCACAGTCAGATCTTTATGTATTGACTGGTGCTCTGATGGCTAGGAATTGTCTTAAAGTATTGATGAAACTTGAGGAATCCATAGAATCTACAGTGGGGACGGAAAGTATTCAGACCCCCTTAAATTTTTCACTCTTTGTTATATTGCAGCCATTTGCTAAAATCATTTAAGTTCCTTTTTTTTTCCTCATTAATGTACACACAGCACCCCATATTGACAAAAAAACACAGAATTGTTGATATTTTTTCAGATTTATTAAAAAAGAAAAACTGAAATATCACATGGTCCTAAGTATTCAGACCCTTTGCTGTGACACTCATATATTTAACTCAGGTGCTGTCCATTTCTTCTGATCATCCTTGAGATGGTTCTACACCTTCATTTGAGTCCAGCTGTGTTTGATTATACTGATTGGACTTGATTAGGAAAGCCACACACCTGTCTATCTAAGACCTTACAGCTCACAGTGCATGTCAGAGCACATGAGAATCATGAAGTCAAAGGAACTGCCTGAAGAGCTCAGAGACAGAATTGTGGCAAGGCACAGATCTGGCCATGGTTACAAAAAAAATTCTGCTGCACTTAAGGTTCCTAGGAGCACAGTGGCCTCCATAATCCTTAAATGGAAGATGTTTGGGACGACTAGAACCCTTCCTAGAGCTGGCCATCCGACAACACCTTTATTAGGTTAAAATCCAGTGTACAGCAGTCAATCCATACAGTACAAAAGGGGGGATGCAAACAGCTTACATGTTTCACACCTGAATCTGGTGCTGAAATATTATGCAGACAAGAAGTCAATTGGGTATTCGATTTTAAACACTAGAAAACCGGCTAGCCTCAACTTTAAGTGGGACGTGTCCCACTTCTATGAATAAAGGACCGTGTAGAAAATGCATGTTCATTTGATTCTGACTTTGCGTTTTTCTACTAATAATAGTGCTTGGTTTCTCATGGTTTTCGTCCTTTTTCATTAGCGATCGCTTCTTTATCTTGTCCTATTCCATGCTCTGTCAGCTGGTGTTGTGCCTCTGTCTTTCTGTCTTTTTGCCCTTTGCCTCTCATCTTTCTCATTTGTTTCCTGCCCCTTCGCTGTTGGCTCTCTGCCCTTTGACTTTTCTGTTCTCGCATTTTTTTGGTCTACTCGATATGTGCATATTTTCAGCATCATGAAACACACTATACTGATATTGCACCGATTGTTTTCCTTTAATCGGCAAAACCATAGCCGATCATTGGTGATTACAATCTTTGACAATATTTGGTATGTTGTAGAACAGTGGACAGGATTTTATATACATCCTTGTCCGCTTATGTGTACCATGCACATTGACTTATTGCTTCCCCCCAAAATTATATGTTTGTTTCAACATATATAGTATCTCACATAAGTGAGTACACCCCTCACCGTTTTGTAAATATTTTAATATATCTTTTCATGTCACAACACTGAAGAAATTACACTTTGCTACAATGTAAAGTAGTGAGAGTACAGCTTGTATAACAGTGTAAATTTGCTGTCCCCTCAAAATAACTCAACACACAGCCATTAATGTCGAAACCGCTGGCAACAAAAGTGAGTACACCCCTAAGTGAAAATGTCCAAATTGGGCCCAATCAGACATTTTCCATCCCCGGTGTTATGTGACTCATGTTACAAGGTCTCAGGTGTGAATGGGGAGCAGGTGTGTTAAATTTTGTGTTATCACTCTCACTCTCTCATACTGGTCACTGGAAGTTCAACATGGCACCTCATGGCCAAGAACTCTCTGAGTATCTGAAAAAAAGAATTGTTGCTCTTCATAAAGATGGCCTAGGCTATAAGAAGATAGCCAAGACCCTGAAACTCTGAGCTGCAGCACAAAGAAGGTGAGTGCACCTGCTCAGTGTCATATCCAGGTTGAAGATGTTGGTGGTCAGCCTGTCAGTGCTCAGAACATACGCCACACACTGCATCAATCTGGTCTGCATGGCTGTCATCCCAGAATGAAGCCTCTTCTAAAGATGATGCACAAGAAATCCTGCAAACAGTTTGCTGAAGACAAGCAGACTGAGGACATGGATTACTGGAACCATGTCCTGTGGTCTGATGAGACCAAGATAAACGTATTTGGTTCAGATGGTGTCACGCGTATGTGGCAGCAACCAGGTGAGGAGTACAAAGACAAGTGCGTCTTGCCTACAGTCAAGCATGGTGGTGGGAGTGTCATGGTCTGGGGCTGCATGAGTGCTACCAGGACTGGGGAGCTACACTTAATTGAGGAAACCATGAACGCCAACATGTACTGTGACATACTGAAGCAGAGCATAATCCCCTCCCTTCGGAGACTGGACTGTAGGGCAGTATTCCAACATGATAATGACCCCAAACACACCTCCAAGATGACCACTGCCTTGCTAAAGAAGCTGAGGGTAAAGGTGATGGACTGGCCAAGCATGTCTCCAGACCTAAACCCTATTGAGCATCTGTGGGGCATCCTCAAATGGAAAGTGGATGAGCGCAAGGTCTCTAACATCTAACAGCTCCGTGATGTCATCATGGAGGAGGGGAAGAGGACTCCAGTGGCAACCTGTGAAGCTCTGGTGAACTCTATGCCCAAGAGGGTTAAGGCAGTGTTGGAAAATAATGGTGGCCACACAAAATATTGACACTTTGGGCCCAATTTGGACATTTTCACTTAGGTGTGCACTCACTTTTGGTGCCAGCAGTTTAGACAATAATGGCTGTGAGTTATTTTAAGGGGACAGCAAATTTACACTGTTATTCAAGCTGTTCACTCACTACTTTACAATTGTAGCAAAGTGTCATTTCTTCAGTGTTCTCCCATGAAAAGATATAATACACTTTTTTCAAAAATGTGAGGGGTGTACTCACTTTTGTGAGATACTGTATGTATACGAACTAAAATCTATATGGATCATTTATAGTAACACTGAGATTATAACAGCAATAAATGATGTGGAGGAACAATAATAATAAGCTGTAAATTCAATAATATGGAATTAGGGTCCTAGTATGTGAGAGGTGAGGAGTGATCAAGGTAGAGTATGTGAGCTTTTCAGTGGAGGGCAGGAAATGATAGGGGACTAGCTATGTGTAGTGAGCCACAGGGATCAACATCATACATATGAAACTTATAAACATACAATCATGCGACTTTAATGTTCCGTGGCTCTTCTTGCTGATGAGTCTTTCTTCTTTTACTTTTTTTGCCATATTTTTGCTGTTGTTGTTTTTTTGCTCTTTTTGGTGAGCCATTATAGGGTCTCTTCATCCACATATGGACCGATTAGAATCAATATCAATAATTTTTTTTACAGCCTTCCTGACATATATATGAATAGAGAAAATTCTCTTGTTTTTGCTTTTTGTTTTTATAAACGGTCTCGGAGTGACTACTGTATCGTTCCTTAGTCCATGTGTTCGTATGTACACGCTTGTTCAATTTTTTTTGTTCTTTGTTTTTTGATTTGATATGTGCATTTTTACGGTCTTGCGTTTACATCTGACACATGGAAGGTCCTTGGTGTGTTTTTGATAACTGAACATACACATGTGTGAATTTTTTCACACATGTGGTGTGGATAACAATACCAATTTGTAAACTAACATTATGATTTTATGTCTCATGGGTTATACCCAATGTACATGGTAATGTGGTGATTTAATTTTAACATGTTATTTGTAATTGGTTTGGGTTTGTGTCAATGTGATTGTGAGTATTTGTTTTTTTTACCTGCCTATGTGAGAGCTGTGGACTGGAGGGTTCTCCGGTCACAGCTGTTCCATATTCTTTGATTAACTTTTATGCATGTGGGCGTGGCCCTCCGGATACTTTATTTCCCATTGGCCACTACCATACATATATTCACATCCATTTTGTCACTACACTAGCTATGATTAAGCACCAGATTCAGGTGTGAAACATGTAAGCTTTTTGCATCCCCCCCTTTTGTACTGTATGGATTGACTGCTGTACACTGGATTTTAACCTAATAAAGGTGTTGCATCGGAGTGTTGCCGTCCAGGCTTATTTGTTTGTTCTCAGAAACCCTATGTGGGCTTGATTAGAAGAATCTCTTACCTTGAGGTAACCAACAGCTGCTATGGCCTCAGTAGATGCATCTGAGAAGATGTGAAGCTCTTTTCTCTGACTTGTGGCAAGGGAGGCAGAAGTGTAGCAGCATGGTATGTGGATTCCTTCTAAGGCATGTAGAGATTGTTTCTAGGACTCCCACTTTGAAAGCTGGTCTTTTGGTAGTGGAGCATCCCAATCTTTAATAGTGTCTGAGAATTGTCTAAGTAAGGATTTACCTTGTATGGTCATGGGAGCTACGAATCCCACTGGATCGTATAGGCTGTTCACTACTGACAGAACACCACGTTTGGTAAATGGCTTGTCTGCAAAGCTGACTTGAAACCTGAAGGTGCCTTTTAATAAGTCCCACCATAGGCCCAGGCTTCTCTGTACAGGTGGTATGTCCATTCCCAGATTCAAGTCTTTAAACCCTGTGGCATGATCGCCAGGTTGAAAGGCTTTCATAACAGCAACACTATTTGAGGCAACCTTGTGTAGTCTGAGGTTAGCCTCAGAAAGCATACCTTGTGTCCTTTGGAGCAGGTCTATGGCTTCTTCGTCTGTAGGTAAAGGTTTAAGTTCATCGTCCACATAGGAGTCTCTCTCAACGAAGTGTTGAGAATCCATGCATTACTCCTTTTCTCCGTCAAGGGCAATCCTTCATAAACCGCAATGAAACATTTGTTCAATGTCAGTAGTTATGGCAACTGGCTCTCTTCTAAGCCTCATAAGTACACCTACAAGGTTGTTGGTTAGGTTTGGGCCAATGAGAAGAACACCGTTCAGGGATACGCCTTGATGCTTGGCACTAGAGTCAGATACTACCCTGATTTGCTTTGGCTTACGTGGATGATACACTCCAAAGAAAGGCAGATACCAGCACTCATCATGTCTTTGAAGTGGTGGAGTTGGTTTGGCGTGATCATTGTCAAAGATCCTTTTCATAAAGGCGATAAAATGTTCCTTCATTTCAGGCCCGTTCTTTAGTGTTCGTTGAAGTGAGTTGAATCTGGATAGAGCCTGTTCATGATTGTTTGGGAGTTTAACCCTTGCAGCATGAAGAGATAATGGTGCAACCCAGCTGTTAGACTCATCCTTGGAGAATTCTTTGTCCATTATTTTAATGAACTCTCTTCGACTGACAAGGCTATTTTGTTGTCATCGTTTGTAGTACAAAACACTGCGGTACCTAGGTTGTCATCGCAAAGGTTAGGAGTGACATCAGTTACTTGGATGATGGCAAGAGGCTTCTCTTTTACTTCATAATGGCAAGGGCACTGTTTGTAGTGGGATGCACGCCCGTTTGCTATGCACGTCAGTTTTGAAGGAGTGGATCTCGGATGACGTATGCATTCTTTCCAAGCACACGTCGCCCATGATTACCCAGCCTAGATCTAGTTTTTGTGCGTAAGAGGCATCATCAGGTCCATTGCACTGCTTGCGTACTTTGTGTACTCTGAGAATGTCTCTTCCTAGCAAGATCAAGATTTCAGCATTCATGTCCATTGCAGGAATTTCATTAACAAGGTGCCTCAAGTGAGGATGGTAATATGCAGCCTCTGGAGTAGGAATTTCTTCCCTTTTGTCTGGTATCTGGTCACACTCGACTAATGTTGGTAGGGGTATGCCCTCTCCCTTATTGATATGAGAGACCATGAACCCATCTGCACTTCTTCCTAAGGTCTCTTCACGACCAGAACAGGTTCTGAGAGTATACGGTGATGCGTGTCCCTCTATACAAAAGATCTCAAAGAATTTAGGCTTAACCAGGGATCTGTTGCTCTGTTCATCTATTATGGCATACATCCTAATAGCTTCCTCGGGTTGACCCTTTGGGTATATCTTGACTAGGCATATCTTAGCACAGCATTTGTGATCTAAGCTTTCTCCACAGACTTCTGTGCATGAAGAAGAAACGTTAGCTGTGGCTGAAGAATGACCTTGTTGCTCCCCGCCATGACTTGAGACAGGGCTGGAGGTAGGAGGCTGCTGTGAATTGTGTGAGGGTGGGCCCGGATGCATAGCTGTAACATGTCTGTCGCTACTGCATTCTGTGCACTTGATGACAACTTTACAGTCTTTAGCAAAATGTCCATAACAAGCACAGCACCTGTAGCATATTTCAAGTTTATGAAGAATCTCCCTGCGCTCTTGTAGCATCTTTGCCTTAAAAACCCACAACATTTCTTTAGGGGGTGAGGCTTCTTGTGAATAGGGCACTGACGATTAGAGTCTTTATCTCTGTCAACCAAATTGCTCTGGTGAGCAGGAGAGGATATGGGTGGTAAAATGTCTGTCCTTTTAACAGATATTGCTCTAATAAAGTCTCTACGTTTAGCTATGGTATGTTATCATACCTTGATGAAGATGATGGTGATGATGAAGCAGGCAAGTTGGGTTCACTGAAGCTGGGATCGTTTCTCATCCAGACTTGATCACTGATGAACCTGCAAAAATATGCGAATGGGGGAAAAGATACGTTATAGTCTCTTTTGTACCTTGAGCCTTGTTGTGCTCATTTCTCTTGCAGGCCGTATGGCAGTTTAGACACCACTGGATTGACACCATGAGCAGTGTCCAGGAAGCTTAGTCCAGGTAAACGCGGGTCTGTCTTTGCCAACTCCAGCTCCATGAGAAGATCACTCAGATCTTGGAGCTTGCGATAGTCATTGTTCCCTATTTTTGGGAAGTTTTGCAATCTCTTGAATAGAGTGCTTTCTATGGCTTCAGAGCTACCATAGGCTTGCTCAAGTCTTGCACATGCAGCAACAGGACCTGCATCTGAGTGGTCAACATGCACTGTTCTCAGTCTTTTAAAACGATCTGCAGATTCTGGCCCCAGCCACTTTATGAGCAAATCAAGTTCCTCCTTGGTAGTAAGGTTGAGATCAGTAATGGCAGCTTTGAAGGTTGATCTCCAGGCCCCGGGCAGCCGTCAAACCCTGAGAGGGTAGTGTTAATGAGCTCACGGCATACCATATATCTGGCAAAGTCAATCAAGTCTGATCTCTCACTCTTCGGTGCCAAAGTAACTTGTGGAACTCCTCGGGTGTGAAAGTTCTCTGGTGAAGTAGGATGAGGTTTACCAGGATGAAATGATGTTGCAAGAGCGTTTAACTGTGGTGTAGTCCCTAAGGCTTGTGCTGGCTGTGGCCTGAGCTGTGGCTTGTTGCTGGACGTCACCTTGTTGTCAGCAAGAGGTGATGCGGTTTGCTGCATAGGTGCACTTGTTTTGCTTGGTTGATGTGGATCTGTGAGATCTGGTCTCCTGCAGTTGAGCAATGCGGAGTTCTGCCTTACACTGGGCATTTTGCACTAACAGATCCCTTTGTTGGTTTAGTGCATCAGCCCTGGTCAGTTATGCTGAAGAGTCCTCTATATTACAGTCCTGCAAGAAAGCTGTGTATTTTGCAAACAGCCGGCAGACAAGCTATCTATAGAGTCTCTTAGTTCAGCTGGTTGATCATTAAAGTGTGACAAAACTGACATGCAGTGTGCCATAGGTCTGACAGATTGATGGATAACTCATCTCTAGTGGTTTCATAGTTTTCTCTGAGTTTCTGCATAGGTTTTATTGTACGCTTGGGTCTTACACTCTGTTCGGCAATATCTGCAGAATCTGCTCCCTGTACATCTGTGGGTTCAGAGGCATGATGAATCTGCGTTGGTTCAGCCACAAAAGGGTGCTCAGAGCCTTGTCTAGACATTTGTCACATTTTTGCAAGAAATGGTACTGTCTCTTTAAGAAGACGAACAGCAGCTTAGACAGGTGGGGTAACGCAGTTCAATGTAGAGAAACAGTTTTTAACATTCACATGAGGTGCAGTAAACTCGTGCGACCATGTGCTTCACAAGATGGCGGATCGCACTGAGCTTGATTGCAGATCAGGCACACACATATACAAGTAGGCTGTGGAAATTCTATCATCTTTTGACTATTCTGACTCCGATTGTTGTGAAGCGATTTATCCCTTGTGAGACCTCTATGCCTGGCCCATATAAGATAATCACTGAGGACAGTCCTCATCAGATAGCTTGAACTCACCAAATACTGATTCCATCCACAAAGGTGCTTTTATTCTCAACATCAGGTTACAGCAGATGATAGGATACAACAGATGAATATGTTGTGGTATTTATGCGGTCAAAAGATGATATTGTCTGTAGCTTACTATGCAGAATACATGTGCCCTGCTACATGTGGCCTGTCAGCTGCATCCATGACACAGGAAGTACAATCTCAGGAAGAAGGGTGGAGCATTGCATACAAAGGAAGTGTGTCATAACATCAGGAAAGGGAACATGAGAAAATAAGTGCACTGCCACAAATGGTCACTAGATGGTAGCGTGTGAACTAAATATAAAACGTCCATAGACAATGGTTAGGAAAACAATCTATATAAATTCTATGCCCCGTTGGGGTGGCACAGTATGCCTGATTGTACATTGGATCTATGTACTAATATTAACCTTTTCCTATATAAGGCTTGTACTATTTCCATACTGGTGTACCTATATAATTATGGTTAATATTATATGCTGGTTGCAGTAGTTCTTCTGCTCCCAATTACTTTGATTAGAGTATTGGTTTATTTTCTAAGAACAGAATGTGCTCTGTTCACCAAGGCCCTGTCCTCTTCTGTTCAGCGAAAGGTTCTCGCTCTCTTTTATACCTACAATTTAGTGCAATATCCTATTTGGAGAGAGCTATTTGTCATAACCCTCCACCCAAAAGAGGGCTACAAATTCCATGAATAATAATTACTGGATTAGCTCAGATTTAGGTGCTCTAGTGGTTAGTTCAAATTTGCAGAGTCCTGTAATCTGTTAAATGAATGACACCAACTAAATCTGGATGTGCACATATTTTGTTTTGTACAGCACGATAAGCTGAATGTCAGCCAAAAGCACTTTTTCTGTTCACATTTAAATCATTTTAGATGTTCCAGCAGAGATTATGCAATGAGTAGAAATGTAACCTTTCCAAAACTGAAAGCAAAGATGATTGGCTAGTTTTTTTTTTAGCAATGAATTATTATTGGTGTATAATATTTGATTCAGTAATGCCGAACCTTTGACAAAAAATGTTGTCATGCTATTGCATGGCAATAGTTAAAATTGGAACCACTAGGTGACAGCAGATAGGCATTACTTTCAAACACTTTCTAGCATAATATCTTTAGAACTATGCCAAGATACAGTCAAAACATACTTACAATAAAATGTACTGTGTCCAGACTATGGTCATTAAACAATTTACATATCTTTAACAAGCAGTAAAAGAGCATTAAAGCAAGCTATCCCTGACCTCTTTCTATAATTTTAGGGCTTGTTCACAACATGTGCATGTGCATGTGATGCAGGTTACTGCAGGGTTAGATAAAAAAACTGAAAATTCCTGTCAAAATACTTACCGTAATTTTCCTTTCCTGATGGACTCCATGGCAGCCAACGTGTGGGTTTAGTCCCGCCTCTACTACCCTATCGGACACTACTCCCATAAATCTTTGCTCCTCACCAGCAGCCATGTTTGATAACTAGCCTACTCCAGCCAATTGGGAGGGAACTCCTGCTGCCACGGAGTCCATCAAGAAAGGAAAATTATGGTAAGTATTGTGACAGGAATTTTCCGTTTTCCTGACAGACTCCATGGAAGCCAACGTGTGGGAAATAACTCGCCGTACACACCCGGGTGGGCAAAATGCTGAAGAAAACAAAGATTTATTTAATACTGTCAACCGACAGTACTTTAACACCAAAATCAACTGAAGATAGAGCAGCTGGCTCAAAACAATAATGGGACATAAAGGTATGGATCGATGACCAAGAACGCCGCCCTGCAAATCACTTCAGGTGCAACATGACGTGAGGCTGCCCACAAGGTCGAAAGACTTCTAGTTGAGTGCGCTGTTACCGCCCCAGGAGGAGCCAAGCCCTTCTCTCTATATGCCCATTGAATTGCCTGTACAACCCATGCAGCAATGCATCTGACTGAGGCTCGGAGCCCTTTGTTCTTCCCGTAGAAACAAAAAGATAGTCCGACCGACGGAAGGGAGCCGTTACTCTCAGATATTGTCTCAAGGAGACACCAACATCGAGTGGATGTATTCCCAGATTTCCGGCAGATCTAAAGGTAGGAAGTGAGATCTCTTGGTTCTCATGAAAGATTGAGGTGACCTTAGGGTTTGACCCTAGCATCGGAATTAGAACCACTCTGTCCGGAAAAAAGGTTAAGAAAGGTTCTTTTGATCCTAAAGCCTGGATTTCGGACACCCTCTTTGCCAAGGTGATGGCAATCAAAAAGGCAGTTTTGATAGTAAGCTCTCTGACAGACAGTGGTTTATCGAGTTGTGAGAAGAACTCAAGAACTAGAGGAACATCCCATTTGGGGAATCTGGGTTTCCTTTGAGGACTCAGTCTAAATGCTCCTTTGAAAAATTGTTGAATAAGGGCATGTCTGGCCCACGACACCCCAGTAAAGGCTGAGATCTCTGAGACCTGTACACGAAGTGAACTGACAGATAAGGGCAAATCCAGGCCTGATTGCAGGAAACTCAAGATGTCCTGAACTGCAGGTGTGCTACATGACTGAGCTCTAGAAGACATATGGGTCGAGAATTTAGTCCAAATTCGCTCATATACTCTGTTAGTGCTTCGTCTTCTTGCATTCAGAAGTGTGGGAATAACTTCCTCAGGGCAACCTAGTGCTTCCAACCTTCCCCTTTTAAAAACCAAGCCCTCAACTGTAGGTGAGCTGGACACAAGTGAAGAATTGTGCCTTGGGAGAGTAGATCCAATCTGGTCGGAAGAGGAACAGGTTTTCGGAAGATGAGAAGGGATAGGAGAGGAAACCAAGGCCTGTTGGGCCAGTAAGGGATTATGGCTATTATCTCCACCTCCTCCCACCTGAGCCTCCGCAGGAACTGGAAGACAATAGGTGTCGGAGGGAAGGCATATGCTCTGTGAAACCACCAACGTTCTGTCAGTGCGTCTATCCCGTAGGCTTGTGGATCCCGGAACCTTGCGTAGTACCTCGTTAGCTTCTTGTTGCATGGGGAGGTGAATAGATCGACTTCTGGAGAGATCCCCAATGTTAGGATCCATTTGAACACATCCTCGTGGAGAGACACTCGTTGTTGTCCAAGTGGACTCGAGAGAGAAAATCCGCTTGGACATTGAGAATCCCCGGGACATATGTTGCCGTTAAGTTGACCAGATTCTTCTGAGCCCAGACCATTATTGGTTCCACCTCTTGTAGCAGAGACAGGCTTTTGGTACCCCCTTGTTTCTTTATATAGGCTACTGCCGTCGTATTGTCCAGTCTGAGTAATACAGATGCCCCTGCTATCAGATGGCGAAATGCCAACAGTGCCTGGAAAGCTGCACGTAACTCTAGGATATTCGACACCAATCTCGGGGCTGGAAAATCCCAGGAGCCTTGAGCCACTTCCGTTAGGCAATGAGCACCCCAACCTCTGTTGCTGGCATCCGACCTCACTGTGATCCACGTGATGGGAAGGATGGAGTGACACTTGCATAGATTTTCTCTTTGAAGCCACCAGAGGAGGGAACCCCTCATGGTCTGAGTGATGTAAATGCGCTGATCTTTGCCGCCCGTCCATTGAAGAAGAAATCCCTTCTGGAAAGGACGCATCCTCCACTGAGCCCATTTCACCATTGGTATTGTGGACACCATGGTGCCAATGATCCTCAGACACTGGAGGGCATGGAGATGAGAAGAGGAGAGGGCCAGGCGAATCCTGTCTCGAACTATTGTAACCTTCTCCTCGGGTAGGGAAATTGTGCCTCCTATTGTATTGAAGAGGGCTCAGAGGAACACCAGGGACTGTGAAGGCTCCAACTGGCTCTTCTCCAGGTTCAGGAGCCAACCGAATTCCCAGAGAGTTGAGATGACTTGATCTCTGTGTTTCAGGAGACAATCTCTGTCTTGAGCCAGTAGGAGGAGATCGTCCAGGTAGTGATGAAGACGGATCCCTCTGGTTCTCAATAGAGCCACAACAGCCAACAAGACCTTTGAGAAGACTCGCGGAGAAGTCGACAGACCGAAGGGAAGGCATGTGAATTGTAAATGTAGTTGGCCTATGGAAAAGCGGAGAAAGCGTTGGAAATCTGCTGCCACTGGGACGTGAAAATAAGCGTCCTTGAGGTCTATAGAGACGAGCCAGTCTCCTGGTTGGACTGACTGCTGAATTGTGGACAGGGTTTCCATCTTGAACCTTTCTTTTTTGATGAAATGGTTCAGGTGCGTCAGATCTATGAAGAGAGGAAAATACATCCCCATGCCACGTTGGTCGTCTGGGACAGGAATGGCCGCGCCTTGATCTAATAAAGATTTCACGTAAGCTGAAAGAATTTGCCTTTTTTCTTCTGTGGATGGAAGAGGTGTGGGGATACACCTGAGCCTGGGAGCACTGCTGAAAGTCCAGGTGTGACCTGAGGAGATCGTTCTGATAGTCCAAAAGTCCTGGATCGAGGCCGCCCAAACACGCCGAAAGCGGAGAAGACGAGCCCCCACCCGGCCTGCCTGGGCGGGCCCAATCTCAAAAAGACTTGGTCGGTTCCTTCTCACCCGTCGTACTACTCTTAGCAGTTTTCTTGAAAGATGACTGTCTAGCCTTCCAAGATCTGGAGAACTCATGGCCCGGCCTGTAACCACGTGCCTCCCTGGCACGATCCTGGTTCTGTTTCCTTGGAAATGATCTTCTTTGGCCTTGTAACCGTCTGTCCTGAGGGAGGAACCCCGACTTACCTCCGGTGGCACGTGTTATGGCACTATCCAACTTATTGCCAAAAAGAGAGGACCCATCAAAGGGAATACGGCACCATACCTGTTTTGATGCTGGGTCTGCCAGCCAAGGACGAAGCCATAGGGCACGCTTGGCGGTGACTGCGGACAACATAACCAGAGCCACCAAGCGGATAATGTCAATAGAGGCCTCCCCCAGGAAAGCTGATGCTAACCTCAATTCCTGGATGGGTGAACTCTTGGCCACTTCTTCCGAGACATTTCTAAGTGTCTCATCCACATTGTCTGACCAAATCTCCATAGCCCTTGACATGGCGGCCAGAGCCAAGGCTGGCTTACATGCCATGCCTGCCGTGAGATAGACCCGCTTCAAATCAGAGTCTATCCGTCTATCCAAGGCATCTCTGAAAGAGACCCTGTCTTCCAGAGGAAGGGTCACATGTCTGACCAACCTCATCACAGCCGCATCCACTAGAGGAGCAGACTCCAATTGCTTAACTTCCTCTTCCTTGAAGGGATAAAGCCTTTGTATTTTTGAGAGAAGGGAGCTCTTCTTCTCTACCTTTCCCCACTCGTCCGTGATGACTTCACCTAATTCAGAGAAAAAAGGAAAGTTGACACGCTCCTTCTTCAGCTGTTTGAATTATTTCCTCTGTTTTGCAGGGGCTGTCACTGGCTCTTCCCAGTTTAACGTTTCCTTTATGGCTTTAATCAGAGGAGGAAGCAAGGCAAAGTCAAATCCAGTATAAGGGTCTTCTCCTTCAGAATCACTATCTGAGGAGACAGCAGACGGATGACTGGGTAAAGAGGACTCCCAAGTGTCCTGAGCCTGAGTATCCCTCTCTGGTGGGCATGGAGGCTCTGTAGGAGAAACATGGGGTTGGCTGGACCCTATCTCTTTCAGATTTTCTTTAACGATC
The DNA here is from genome assembly GCF_042186555.1 of Aquarana catesbeiana. Classification (NCBI taxonomy): domain Eukaryota; kingdom Metazoa; phylum Chordata; class Amphibia; order Anura; family Ranidae; genus Aquarana; species Aquarana catesbeiana. The sequence continues at coordinate 559,973,379 of NC_133324.1, forward strand.
CTTTCTATCAGAGACCTCAGTTGCTGGTCCGTACCACCTCTTTCTCCTGATGCTTTTGCGTAGCAGGTATCACAGAGGGACTTGCCTATAGGAACCTTTGCCCTACACCCCCAGCAGGCTCCTTCGGCTGCATGACTGGAGTGAGACTTGGAAGGGCGAGATGGTTCCCGGCTACGGTGTCTCGATTTCGAGGAGGAACCGTGATGTCCAGATCTGGAAGAGGAATGCCGGTGATGCGATTTTGAGGAACCACTTCTGTGCGAACTACGTTGCTGAGTAGACCTAGAAGGGCTGACAAAAAAAAAAAAAAGGTATGTCTGTGTTAATGGAGACAACAGGTAACTGATGCTCCCCCCCCCCCGCAGGCAACACCCAGGTAGGACCCCCTACCATGTACCTGTTGCGAGGGGGCTGGCCACTAGCAGGCGGTGAAGCATCCATGCTTCTGGAAGGATCCATCAGGGCTGAAAAAAACAAGCAACCAATCAAAAAAGAGAGAAAAAAAAAAAAGCAGTAAAGGACAGGCAATTATACCTGTCCCCTAGATGCCCCCTTACCTGACACAAAAGATCCAGAGCCAGGGGAAGACACTGCTATCAGTCTGCAAGCATTCCCAAGCTTGCAGACTATTTTCTCAATTTAAAAACTGGCGCCCCTGTGACGTCACTGCCGCGTCAATCTTTTTGCTAGTGCGCACGCGTGGTTACCTCTATGCGCGTGCGCGAACCAAGCCTCGTTCTCGTGCCGGACCCGCGCATGCACAGAACGGCCGCGAGAACGAAAAACCAGGAAGCGAACGGCGGCTGGAACGCAAAAGGAACCAGCCACCATGCCTGCCAGCCACGCTGTACCCGACAGCATGGGGGGAGAACACAGGAAAGAAATAGACATAACTATTAATAACATAGATAACTATAAATAACATATAATAGACATAACTATAAATAACAGGGAAAGAGTTACACAAAAACTGCTGCCATTAGCAAAAAAACGGAATGAACTCACCACTCCTGCCGCGATCGAGACCAGGCCCATCAGGTAAGACAACACAAAAAAACGGACTTTTTCTGGGCAACAAGGGCCACCCGCTAGTAGCTAGGCTGTATGACCAACGCGCGGTTTGCCCACCAGTGGCTGGGACTACACCATCATCAGCGCCTCTTCCATATGCCCCTTCCATACCCTGCTAGTAGCTAGGGCTTATTGGAATAATGCGATTCCTGTTCCTCAAGGATCGCTCGGCCAGATCTAAATGCAGGGGAGGAAAACAAATCTTCGGGTAGGAAGACCATTTTAGCTAGGTCCTTCGGAGGAGGACAAAAAAAGAACATGGCTGCTGGCGAGGAGCAAAGATTTATGGGAGTAGTGTCCTATAGGGTAGTAGAGGCAGGACTAAACCCACACGTTGGCTGCCATGGAGTCTGTCAGGACACATTGGTTTTCAATGTTTCCTGTTCACATCATAATACAGTTTTAAGGTAGGTTGCAGGGTGTTGTGTAAAAATTATAACAATGCAACCAGCATAGCTATACAACACTGTCACATAAAGAGATTGAGGAAAGGGAAGAGTGAAGTCTCCATGTGTAGTGTATTGGGTCATAAAAATACAGGGATTATATAGGCACTCAAGTTGCCACTATGCATACAAGGAAGTGGGGAAGGAGTTATGACATATCTAGTGTAGAGTACTTGCACGTCCACAGCAAGTACAGTTGTGCTCATAGGTTTACATACCCTTTCAGAATTTATGATTTCTTGGCCATTTTTCAGAGAATATGAATGATAACACTAAAAATGTTCTTTCACTCATGGTTAGTGTTAGCCTGAAGCCATTTATTATCAATCAATGGTGTTATCTCTTTTTAAATCATAATCACAACAGAAACTACTCAAATGACCCTGATCAAAAGTTTACATACCCAGTGGTATTTGGGGATGAGGCTCTTTATCTTCTCAGATGTTAAAGCTGTCCATTCCTCTTGGCAAAAAGCCCTCACGTTCCTGTAAATTCTTGGGCTGTCTTGCGTGAACTGCACATTTGAGATCTCCCCAGAGTGGCTCAATGATATTGAGGTCAGGAGACTGAGATGGCCACTCCAGAACCTTCACTTGATTTTGCTGTAGCCAATGACAGGTTGACTTGGCCTTGTGTTTTGGATCATTGTCATGTTGTCAAGTATGTCCCATGCGCAGCTTCCTGGCTGATGAATGCAAATGTTCCTCCAGTATTTTTTGATAACATACTGCATTCATCCTGCCATCAGTTTTGACCAAATTTCCTGTGCCTTTGTAGCTCACACATCCCCAAAACATCAGCCACCTCCGTGTTTCACAGTAGGAATGGTGTACCTTTCATCATAGGGCTTGTTGACTCCTCTCCAAATGAAGCGTTTATGGTTGGGGCCAAAAAGCTAAATCACTCCAAATGACTGTACCAGAAGGTTTAAGGCTTGTCTCTGTGCTGTTTGGCGTATTTTAAGCAGGATACTTTGTGGCATTTGCATAGTAATGGCTTTCTTCTGGCGACCCAACCATGCAGCCCATCTTTCTTCAAGTGCCTCCTTGTTGTGCATCTTGAAACAGCCACACCACATGTTTTCAGAGAGTCCTGTATTTCACATGAAGTTATTTGTGGGTTTTTCTTTGCATCACAAACAATTTTCCTGGCAGTTGTGGCTGAAATTTTAGTTGGTCTACTGGACAGTGGTTTGGTTTCAACAGAAGCCCTCATTTTTCACTTCACAGTCAAAATTCAATTTATCTCAAATTTTCACACATCTCACCTCATAAATGATAAATATCTGCCCTACAAAAAATACCACAAAAAGTGGTTTCATTGTGTTTTTAGGGATTTGTGTGGTGGGGTGAGAGACTGACTAAAGCCTAGTACACACTACTAGTTTTTTTCCATTCAACCCAGCGGGCTGAACGAAAAAACCTCACAGCTCAGGTCGGAGCCGCTGTACTAACAATCCAATGTTAGTACAGCAATATCCCCTGCTGTGCTATTGTGTTCTCACAGGGGGACAGCCCCCCGCACATTGGCTGAGAGTGCTGATCTGGAGCTGGTCGGCAGATCATTTTCGGTCATGACTCTGCGACAGAATCCAGCCATGCACACGGGCCGTACTAGGCTTAAGGCTGGAAAATGTGGGTGGCAGAATATTCACATGTTACTGATCTATTTTGCAAGCCCTAAAATTCATGCAGTTGTTCATAAGGCATTCAATATAAGCCATAACTACCCTGTCCAGCCACTATAAATATTTAATACTTTTTCAGAGAATCTCATCATCTATATCATTACCATTGAGGTATGAAAAAACTCAATAGAGTTCACAAAGTCCAAAGAACTGACACTATCCTAGTACTGAAGCAAATTGGAATGTTAGGGTGTAAGGTAAAAAACTGACACATTTTGAGAGGCATTTACAAAGTGAATGACATTGAGAGTTAGGAGCCCTATACAGAAAACTACCAGCACAAGGCTTCCAGCACAATGAGTAAATGTATCACCTGTAAGGATCTGCTGCACTCTATTGTTAGTTGCTAATATCCTATGTATGTTTATGTATTAGCGCTTCCTGTCTGTGGAAGGCTGGCTTTAAAGCATTAAAGGAAAGTGGAAAGATGGATTTTCTTGGTTCCAAGACAATCTCACAACATGGTTAAAATGTATAGTTTTAGAGGGGGCCCTTCTAATACTATATCATTTTTGTAATCTCTTGTTTCTCAGCATTCAATTTGCTGCTTTATTTTTCCTACACCTGTCCCAAGGAGAGACAGTGTGTACATTTTGGCTGCAAAACTGTTCAACTCTCTGGGGTGTGGACCCCCAGATGGTTTGGTGAGGTTTATGTACTGCTAAGCTATTACTAATGGTGACATTGTTATTCATAATTTTGCATTGTAATTGTGTTTTATTGTTAATTTCAGTTTGTAAAAGCAATCTCCTATTCTTTGTGAAGAAGTGTGGTTCCCTGTGAAATGCGTTGAGGTGCACTGTCCTCATTGGAGACATCTCCAGCAATTTTAAATCATCTGAACTTATATTTTGAGGTTACTGCTCAACACTGGGGTTTTCGTCTCTGCGGACAATTAGTAAAGGGAGGTTTTGTTTTGCATTTTGTCAGCCACATGCCCTGTCCATGCTGTTAAATTGAGGCCAGAAGGAACTATTATGCAAGTATTCCTATGTTCTAGTACAGTGTTCTCCAAACTGTGTCCCAGGGGCCGGATGCGGCCCTCTACTTGCTTTGGACCAACGATGATGCACAATTCCTCTCAGTGACAGAAACAATGGGGCATAATTCCTCCCAATTGCACAATGGGGCCCAATGGCACTAATGATGTGACACAATTCCTCCCAATGACGCCAGTGATGGGGCACGATTACCCCCAATTACCCCAAAAATGAGGCCCAACGACACCAATGATGGGACACAGTTCCTACCAATGAAACCAATGATGGGGCACAATTCCTACCAATGACACCAACAATGGGACCCAATGAAGGGGAACAATTCTTACCAATGACACCAACGATCGGGGGAAGTTCCTCCCAATGACACCAATGATGGGGCACAATTCTTCTCACTGACACCAAAGATGGGGCATTGTTTACTCCAACTGATGCCGGGGACATTTCCTACTCCTGTTTGCCACAGTCTGGCCCCCCTAAAGTCTGAATGACAGTAAACTGAACCTCTTTCCTCTGACTTGTGGCAAGGGTAGCAATGTGGTATACCGATTCCATCTAAGGCATGTAGAGATTGTTTCCAGGACTCCCACTTTGAAAGCTGGTCTATTGGTAGCGGAGCATCCCAATCTTTAATAGTCTCTGAGAATTGTCTAAGTAAGGATTTACCTTGTATGGTGATGGGAGCTACGAATCCCACTGGATAATATAGGCTGTTCACTACTGACAGAACACCACTTTGGGAAATGGCTTGTCTGCAAAGCTGACTTGAAACCCGAAGGTGTCTTTTAATAAGTCCCACCATAGGCCCGGACTCTGTACAGGTGGTATGTCCATTCCCAGATTCAAGTCTTTAAACCCTGTGGCATGATCGTCAGGTTGAAAGGCTTTCATAACAGTAACACTATTTGAGGCAACCTTGTGTAGTCTGAGGTTAGCCTCAGAAAGCATACCTTGTGTCCTTTGGAGCAGGTCTATGGCTTCTTCGTCTGTAGGTAAAGATTTAAGTCCATGGTCCACATAGAAGTCTCTCTCAACGAAGTGTTGAGCATCCATGCCATACTCCTTTTCTCCATCAAGGGCAGTCCTTCATAAACTGTATGTTGCAACAGCGGGTGAAGGACTATTTCCGAAAACATGTACCTTCATGCAGTATTCAATCATCTTTGTCCATGTTGTTGTCACGGTGCCACAGAAACCTTAGGAGGTTTCTATGGTCTTCACGCACAATGAAGCAATGAAACATTTGTTCAATGTCAGCAACTGGCTCTCTTATAAACCTCATAAGTACACCTACAAGGTTTTTGGTTAGGTTCGGGCCAGTGAGAAGAACATCGTTCAGGGATACGCCTTGATGCTTGGCACTGGAGTCAGAAACTACCCTGATTTGCTTTGGCTTACGTGGATGATACACTCTGAAGAAAGGCAGATACCAGCACTCATCATGTCTTTGAAGTGGTGGAGTTGGTTTGGCGTGATCATTGTCAAAGATCCTTTTCATAAAGGCGATGAAATGTTCCTTCATTTCAGGCCTGTTCTTTAGTGTTCGTTGAAGTGAGTTGAATCTGGATAGAGCCTGTTCCTGATTAGTTGGGAGTTTAACTCTTGCAGCACGAAGAGGTAATGGTGCAACCCAGCTGTTAAACTCATCCTTGAAGAATTCTTTGTCCATTATTTTGATGAACTCTTTGTCTTCGACTGACAAGGCTATTTTGTTGTCATCGCTTGTAGTACAAAACACTGTGGTACCTAGGTTGTCATCACAAAGGTTAGGAGTGACATCAGGTACTTGGATGATGTCAAGAGGCTTCTCTTTTACTTCATAATGGCGAGGCCACTGTTTGAAATGGGATGCACGTCCGTTTTGAAGGAGTGGATCTCGGATGACGTTCGCATTCTATCCAAGCATACGTCGCCCACGACTACCCAGCCTAGATCTAGTTTTTATGTGTAAGGGGCATCATCAGGTCCATTGCACTGCTTGCGTATTTTGTGTACTCTGAGAATGTCTCTTCCTAGCAAGATCAAGATTTCAGCATTCTTGTCCATTGCAGGAATTTCATTAACAAGGTGCCTCAAGTGAGGATGGTAATATGCAACCTCTGGAGTAGGAATTTCTTCCCTTTCGTCTGGTATCTGGTCACACTCGACTAATGTTGGTAGGGGTATGCCCTCTCCCTTATTGATATGAGAGACCATGAACCCATCGGCCCTTCTTCCGAAGGTCTCTTCACGACCAGAACAGGTTCTGAGAGTATACGATGATGCGTGTCTCTCTATACCAAAGATCTCAAAGAATTTAGGCTTAACCAGGGATCTGTTGCTCTGTTCATCTATTATGGCATACATCCTAATAGCTTCCTCAAATTGACCCTTTGGGTATATCTTGACTAGGCATATCTTAGCACAGCATTTGTGATCTAAGCCTTCTCCACAGATTTCTGTGCATGAAGAAGAAACGTTAGCTGTGGCTGGAGCATGACCTTGTTGCTCCCCGCCATGACTTGAGACAGGGCTGGAGGTAGGAGGCTGCTGTGAATTGTGTGAGGGTGGGCCCAGATGCATAGCTGTAACATGTCTGTCGCTACTGCATTCTGTGCACTTGATGACACCTTTACAGTCTTTTAGCAAAATGTCCATAACAAGCACAGCACCTGTAGCATATTCCAAGTTTATGAAGAATCTCTCTGCGCTCTTGTAGCATCTTTGCCCTAAGCCCACAACATTTCTTTAGGGGGTGAGGCTTCTTGTGAATAGGGCACTGACGATTAGAGTCTTTATCTCTGTCACCCGCATCACTCTGGTGAGCAGGAGAGGATATGGGTGGTAAGATGTCTGTCCTTTTAACAGATATTGCTCTATTAAAGTCTCTACGTTTAGCTGCTATGTTATCATACCTTGATGAAGATGATGATGATGAAGCTAGCAAGTTGGGTTCACTGAAGCTGGGATCGTTTCTCATCCAGACTTGATCACTGATGAACCTGCAAAAAAGATGCGAATAGGGGGAAAAGAGACGTTATAGTCTCTTTTGTACCTTTAGCCTTGTTGTGCCCATTTCTCTTGCAGGTCGTATTGGCAGTTTAGACACCACTGGATTGACACCATGAGCAGTGTCTAGGAAGCTTAGTCCAGGTAGACGCGGGTCTGTCTTTGCCAACTCCAGCTCCATGAGAAGATCACTCAGATCTTGGAGCTTGCGATAGTCTTTATTCCCTATTTTTGGGAAGTTTTGCAGTCTCTTGAATAGAGCGCTTTCTATGGCTTCAGAGCTACCATAAGCTTGCTCAAGTCTTGCACATGCAGCAACAGGACCTGCATCTGGGTGGTCAACATGCACTGTTCTCAGTCTTTTAACGCAATATGCAGATTCTGGCCCCAGCCACTTTATGAGCAAATCAAGTTCTTCCTTGGTAGTAAGGTTGAGATCAGCAATGGCAGGTTTGAAGGTTGCTCTCCAGGCCCTGTAGCTCTCCGGACAGTCGTCAAACCTTGAGAGGGTAGTGTTAATGAGCTCACAGCATACCATATATCTGGTAAAGTCATTCAAGTCTGATCTCTCACTCTTCGGTGCCAAAGTAACTTGTGGAACTCCTCGGGTGTGAAAGTTCTCTGGTGAATTAGGGCGTGGTTTACCAGAATGAAATGATGTTGCAAAAGGGTTTAACTGTGGTGTAGTCCCTAAGGCTTGTTCTGGCTGTGGCTTGAGCTGCGGCTTGTCACTGGAAGTCACCTTGTTGTCAGCAAAAGGTGATGCGATTTGCTGCATAGATGCACTTGTTTTGTAGACTTGAAGAAGCTCAGGCATTTGGAGCTAAGAGGTCTCTGTGTTGAAAGTCAGAACAGTGTTGTTAGTAAGACATACAGGAGATAACTCTGCATCATTGCAAACATTATGCTTTAGTACATATTGACTGGTGCGTTCAACTGGGTCTTGCAGTTCTGCTGGGATGGACCAGTCTGAGTTAGCACTTTCTCCCATCGCTTGTTTGAGGACTCTCAGCCTTGCTAGGGCAGCTGCTTCCTCCCTTTCCGTTTGTAAAATCTTTAATTGGGAATCTGCCTCTGCTTGTTGAGCTTTCATCTTTGTTTCTATTTCTGGTTCCTTTCTGGTAAAGGAGCTTTGCGCTTTTTTGATTCCGCATCAGCGCGGGCCTCTATTATCTTATCACTTAAAGTTGAACTTCTGGAGCAAGAAGATCTAGAAGAACGTGTAGTCTGATCGGTTAATGTGGATCTGTGAGATCTGGTCTCCTGCAGTTGAGCAATGCGGTGTTCTGCCTTACACTGGGCATTTTGCACTAAGAGATCCCTTTGTTGGTTTAGTGGTCAGTTCTGCTGAAGAGTCCTCTATATTACAGTCCTGCAAGAAAGCTGTGTACTTTGCAAAGACATCAACAAACAATAAGCCTAGTGCGCAAAAATCACACTCTCTAATAGACATGGAAGGCTGCCAACATAGAAGAATATACTCACAAAACTCAAAGCTAATCTAAAATGAATAAATATGTGGCGCTACCTCATCCAAAATAAAATGACAGGTAAAAATGTATACTAGAAATGATCCAAAGTCAAATACAATAGACTGAAAAAAATCTTCAAAATATCATATAGAAAATAATAACAATAGCATAAATATATGCACAATGATGATAAATACCGGGACCTCACTATAAAAAGTGCATAAGTGCATAAAATAAACAATAAGATTGTGAAGTAATCAGATCAATGGTGATAACATCAATACGTGTGCAAAACCATACATAGTAACGTGACCTCATAGGTAAAAGTGCATGGTGCATGAATGCCAAAAAAATTATAAAAATCACAAAAAAGACTTCATCCAATAAAATAATAGAGAAAACTACAATGATAAACACAAAAAAAACAATGTGTAAACTCCTAATAATGATGCCATACACTGGGTATAAAATCAAAATTGAAACAAGCAGCTCTAGGTGATAATCCAAGAAGAATAAACCCAAAGTGATGGGAAAGTGTAAGTGCAAAAAATCTGTGTAAATACAGGTATAAATGTGCAAAAATATTTATGATGAATAGATCAGAATAAATAAATAAATAAGAAAACAAACAAATGTCCAAGCAAAACACTGAAGTGTAATGCAATAAATTAATAGCGTGCAACTCCTGGTATCAGCAAAGTGCAGATCCTCTATAGACGACAACAGAGGCGCAAGCAAGTCTTTTACAGATGATGGGAAAAAAGTGCAAGTGCAGTAGATAGAATTCTACAACGGCCAGTGTCCAATAGTCAATCCGATCCAGTCCCAGGGTGCACTGAGCATTTCCCCCAGCTTCTCACCTGAAGTTGCGGCCCCCCAATAGGTCGAATCGAGTGTGTGCCCACCGGCAGTGAAGCAATGCAACGGAGACGTTGTCTCAACCTCCCGGGACAGGGATATACTGGCCACAGCTCAACACTCCCCTGCACTTCAATGGGTATCCTCACAGGTCCTCAGATGGATCATGAGAAAAGAAGGGATGGCTCCATAGTGTAGTATATAAAGGATTTTATTCATAAAAAAATACAGCAGTAACTTACACAGAGAATCGTGCGTTCCACAGTAAGCAGAGGCTTCCGGGTTTGGACGATTTCCTGAAACCCGGACACATTATTCAGACCGGACTATGGTTTCCCAGCAGGGTTGCTGGCTGCAGTTTTCTAAGCTGAGAGTGGCTGTTATGCCCCGTACACACGGTCGAATTTTCCGACGAAAAATGTGTGATAGGACTTTGTTGTCGGAAATTCCGACCGTGTGTAGGCTCCATCACACATTTTCCATCGGATTTTCCGACACACAAAGTTTGAGAGCAGGATATAAAATTTTCCGACAACAAAATCAGTTGTCGGAAATTCCGATCATGTGTAAACAAATCCGACAGACAAAGTGCCACGCATGCTCAGAATAAATAAAGAGATGAAAGCTATTGGCCACTGCCCCGTTTATAATCCAGACGTACGTGTTTTATGTCACCACGTTCAGAACGATCGGATTTTCCGACAACTTTGTGTGACCGTGTGAATGCAAGACAAGTTTGAGCCAACATCCGTCTGAAAAAATCCTAGGATTTTGTTGTCGGAATGTCTGAACAAAGTCCGACCATGTGTACGGGGCATTACACTCTCTTTTACTCTGCCCAAAGCTAACACTAATAGTTCCTCCCCCCCAACACACACAGACGGGAGAGGAGAGAGGGCTCGATCTGCACCTCTTCCTTCCGCCCCTAACCCTCTGTGTCTGCCCACACTCCAATCCCCGGAGCTGTGCCTCAGAAAAGGAATGTGGGGGGGGGGGGGGGCAGGAAATTGGAAGTTCAGCAGCCTCAGATACATCTGGATGAGAGGTGCTGACTGCCAAGGGGTGAGTGAGCTCACCATCCATCCCTCTCTGTGACTGAAGTCTCCCCCCTTCTCTCTCCTGCCTCTAAGTATAGTAAGGTAAATCAGGGTATTCAGAGCACCCCTTACATCAGTGTTCCCCCTTACATCAGAGTCCTCTTCGTACATCAGAGTTCTGTGTTCCCCCCTTAAATCAGGATTATCAGAGCATCCCTTATGTTAGATTCCCCAGAGTTCTTCCTTACATCAGATTCTGCAGAGTTCCCTTCCTCCCCTTACAGTGAAAGGGAACTCTACCAGTTCAGATGTAAAAAGGGGAACTCTGTGGACTCTGATGTAAAGGGGGAATCTTGTTATTAATTTCATATGATTAGAAATGTTATTTAATAGCAAAATATATGTATAGTTTATAATATGAAACAAAATTGCTGTGCGCCGCGAAAGTGTTCGGGTTTGACTTGAGGAAAAGGTGGCAACCCTACCATGACACAGGAAGTACAATCTCAGGAAGAAGGGTGGAGCATTGCATACAAAGGAAGTGTGTCATAACATCAGGAAAGGGAACATGAGAAAATAAGTGCACTGCCACAAAGGGTCACTAGATGGTATCATGTGAACTAAATATAAAACGTCCATAGACAATGGTTAGGAAAACAATCTATATAAATTCTATGCCCCGTTGGGGTGGCACAGTATGCCTGATTGTACATTGGATCTATGTACTAATATTAACCTTTTCCTATATAAGGCTTGTACTATTTCCATACTGGTGTACCTATATAATTATGGTTAATATTATATGCTGGTTCAGTAGTTCTTCTGCTCCCAATTAGTTTGATTAGATTGCTGGTTTATTTTCAAAGAACAGAATGTGCTCTGTTCACCGAGGCCCTGTCCTCTTCTGTTCAGCAAAAGGGTCTCGCTCTCTTTTATACCTACAGTTTAGCGCAATATCCTCTTTGGAGAGAGCTATTTGGCATAACCCTCCACCCAAAAGAGGGCTACAAATTCCATGAATAATAATTACTGGATTAGCTCAGATTTAGGTGCTCTAGTGGTTAGTTCAAATTTGCAGAGTCCTGTAATCTGTTAAATGAATGACACCAACTGTAATCTGGATGTGCACATATTTTGTTTTGTACAGCACGATAAGCTGAATGTCAGCCAAAAGCACTTTTTCTGTTCACATTTCAATCATTTGAGATGTTGTAGCAGAGATTATGCAATGAGTAGAAATGTAACCTTTCCGAAACTGAAAGCAAAGATGATTGGCTAGTTTTTGTTTTAGCAATGAATTATTATTGGTGTATAATATTTGATTCAGTAATGCAGAACCTTTGACAAAAATTGTTGTCATGCTATTGCATGGCAATACTTAAAATTGTAACCACTAGGTGACAGCAGATAGGCATTACTTTAAAACACTTTCTAGCATAATATCTTTAGCACTATGCCAAGATACAGTCAAAACATACTTACAATAAAATGTACTGTGTCCAGACTATGGTTATTAAACAATTTACATGTCTTTAACAAGCAGTAAAAGAGCTTTAAAGCAAGCTATCCCTGACCTCTTTCTATAATTTTAGGGCTTGTTCACAACATGCGCATGTGCATGTGATGCAGGTTACTGCAGGGGTAGATAAAAAACATTGGTTTTCAGTGTTTCCTGTTCACATCATAATACAGCTTTAAGGTGGGTTGCAGGGTGTTGTGTAAAAATTATAACAATGCAGCCAGCATAGCTTTACAACACTGGCACATAAAGAGATTGAGGAAAGGGAAGAGTGAGGTCTCCATGTGTAGTGTATTGGGTCATAAAAAGACAGGGATTATTTAGGCATTCAAGTGGCCACTATGCATACAAGGAAGTGGGGAAGGAGTTATGGCATATCTAGTGTAGAGTACTTGCACGTCCACAGCAAGTATGTGTCTTGCATGATATTTCTAGTAAGACCTTGCCAAACCAAATATTATAAATGTGCATACTCAAGCTTGTTTTTTATTTGTAACCATAAAAGCATAGTTTCCAACATTCTCAAAAAAATTTTAAAAACACTTTTTTATGTAGGCGGAATATTATGTTAATTAGGGGGGTTGCCTATTAGGAGTAAAAAATGTAGCACATGAAACATTGGGCGTGGCTTAAAGGGGGTGTGGTTAAATAGAGTCTGAGATGACTTACATAGTGGAGAATGTGGTAATATATAGGGAAGAAAGAGGGATGGAGGGAGAGAGAAAGAAAGATAGAAAGAGGGAGGGAGGGAGAGAGAAAGAAAGAAAATAAAAGGAAAGAGGGATGGAAAGAGAGAGAAAAAAGAAATAAAGGGAGAAAGAAGGATGGAGGGAGAGAAAAAAAAAGAAAGAGAGAAAGAGGGATGGAAGGAGAGAGAAAGAAAGAAAAAGAGGGATGGAGGGAGACAGAGGGAGGGAGGCAGAGAGAAAGCAGGATAGAGGGAGAGATAGAATATTTTTAGCACCTTTCGATTACTGTTCGGGAGGGAGGGAGAGAGAATTAATATTTCTAGCACTTTTTGAATTATTATTTGGGAGAGAGAGAGGGAGAGAATGAATATGTCTAGCACTTTTCAATTACTGTTAGGGTATAACACAGTTTTTTAAATTTTTGCTTAAAGTGGATGTAAATCCGGAAATGTTTTTTTTTTTTTTTTTTTTTTTTTTTTTAATGTCATAATGTAGAGTATAATATTTCCTATCATTTGAGCCCAGTCTTGCCACAAAGAGTTAATCCAGCTCTGAGCAATCCTCTTTTATTTTTTAGTGAGATAAAACTTGACAAACGGAGAAAAACTTTGTCAAATCCTCCCCCTTGCTGTGAGTGACAGGTAATTTACATATCTCGTGCACTAGCTTAAGACATGCATTATTTTTTAATTCCCACCCCCACTCCTTTCTTCAGCAGCTCTGCAAGGATTGGCTGTTCCACACCTCAGCATGATTTGGCATGCTGAAGTCATGTGGCTACTTTCCTGTCTTTTCACTGGATGTTAGAGATCATAGCACAAGTTCAGTGTAAGAAATACACAGGAGAAAATGCATATTGACAAGGAGAGTGTAGAGGTGGGCGGGGAGTCTACTGACATCACGACTCCACCCACCGAGCTCCAGACAACAGGCCCACCCACAGAATCTGCAGTTTTTTGGATCTCATAACAGACAGAGGGGAGACATTTGACAGGTAAAGATACACACAGGAGGCATGTATATCCTTATAGATAACCCCTATGGCAGTAGTTTAGAAAGGATGAAATTGGGTTTACATCCACTTTAAGCTTACAAGTTTATGTAGCACCCTCTAGTGTGCTAGAAGGATAGTGTTATGTTTTTTTTTAGAGTAGGTACATTTCCAGGGTTGGCTGGCAGCCAAGCCTGGGTGTGCTTTGATCTGGGTTGAGAGTGACTCAGAGCAGAGCTGGGTGATTCACAGACAGCATCACCAAGACCTCCCACTTCTTTCCAGAATGTTCTAGTGGTCTCTGGAAAGGAAGGAGGAGAGGCGTGGTGGAGCTGTCTGGGTGTTCTGAGGGAGCTCTGACCAATCCCCAGCTTGGATTGGCAGGGAGCAGGCCTCTTTAAATACCCAGGGTCAGCCCAGTTGGGGAGGAGTTGTTTGAGTGGAAGCTGGAGATGGAGTGTTAAGCTGTTGTGGCCTTTGATGGAGCTCCCCAGCCTGGGTGGGGGGGGTGACTTTGGGCCTGGGTTTGGGTGCGTATGGGACCTTCCAAGAACACATGGAGGTGTCCTGGACAGGAGGCATGGAGCAACAAGAGGACAGCAGGAGAGAGCACTTCCGGGCAAGTCTCCAGGGAGGAACAACAGGTCGCAGCCAAGAGGGCTGGTGAGGGACATACAGTCAGGAAGGACTGGGGAGGCATGCCTGAGAAGACTGTGAGAGTCCAGTCTGTGATGGATGCAGAGCCAGTGGAGTGGACTGTGGTGGCACGGGCAGTTGAGAGAGACAGCTGCAGCCAGGAGGGCTGGCAGGGCCTGAAGATGTGGTGCTGGCAGCAGTAGCCACATGGATAGCTAGCACTAGGACTACCAACATACTTTTATACACCAAAGGGGCCTGCTGTCCCTGCTTTCAATGGGCATTCACCTTAGGCCTGGCTGAGCCAGTGCCAAGCCTAAAATATAGTGCTAGCTGGTCCAGCAAGTGCAAGCAAGTGATGTGCTGGAGGTGTTGAGGAGAGATAATCTGCAAACAAGTGATGTGCTGGAGAGAAGAGAGGAGGGGTATATACTAGAGTTGTATATCGTCTCAAGTCCCTGAATTGTTCCTGATCATCTAGGCATCTCATAAATTTCCCTATCCCTATCCAAGTTTTTTCCACTCAATAAAAACAACATAAAATATTCATGCATATATATATATGCATATAACATTATAATATTCCACCTAGATGGTACTTACACGTAGGTGCAGTACTCATCACTAGAGATGAGTAAATCAGTCAAAATTCAATTTATCTCAAATTTTCACACATCTTACCTCACTGATAAATATCTGCCCTACAAAAAACACCCCAAAAAGTGGTTTTATTGTGTTTTTAGGGATTTGTGTGGTGGGGTGGGAGACTGACTAAAGCCTAGTACACGAAAAAACCTCACAGCTCAGGTCAGAGCCGCTGTACTAACAATCCAGTGTTAGTAGAGCAATCTCCCCTGCTGTGCTATTGTATTCTGACAGGGGGACCCCTCATTGGCTGAGAGTGCTGATCTGGAGCCGGTCATGACCCTTCGACAGAATCCAGCCATACACACGGCCGTACTAGGCTTAAGGTTGGAGAGTGAGAGGGAGAATATTCGCATGTTACTGATCTATTTTGCAAGCCCTAAAATTCATGCAGCTGTTCATAATGGCATTCAATATAAGCCATGACTACCCTGTCCAGCCAATATAAATATTTTTCAGAGAATCTCATCATCTAGATCATTACCATTGAGGTTTAAAAAAAACAGACACCCGTTCAATAGCGTTCAAACAGTCAAAAGAACTGACACTATCCTAGTAGTGAAGCAAATTGGAACTTTAGGGTGTAAGGTAAAGAACTGACACATTTTGAGAGGCATTTACAAAGTGAATGACATTGGGAGTTAGGAGCCCTATACAGAAAACTACCAGCACAAGCCTTCCAGCACAATGAGTAAATGTATCACCTGTAGGGATTTGCTATGCTCTTTTGTTAGTTGCTAATATCCTATGTATGTTTATGTATTAGTGCTTCCTGTCTGTGGAAGGCTGGCTTTAAAGCATTAAAGGAAAGTGGAAAGATGGATTTTCTTGGTTCCAAGACAATCTCACAACATGGGTAAAATGTATAGTTTTAGAGGGGGGCCGTCTAATACTATATCATTTTTGTAATCTCTTGTTTCTCAGCATTCAATTTGCTGCTTTATTTATCCTACACCTGTCCCAGGGAGAGACAGTGTGTACAAATTGCCTGAAAAACTGTTCACCTCTCTGGGGTGTGGACCCCCAGATGGTTTGAGCTTTATGTACTGCTAAGCTATTACTAATGGTGACATTTTTATTCATAATTTTGCATTGTAATTATTTTTTATTGTCTGTTTCAGTTTGTAAATCTCCTATTCCTTGTGAAGAAGCTTGGTTCCCTGTGAAATGCATTGAGGTGCACTGTCCTCGTTGGAGACATCTCCAGCAAATTTTAAATCATCTGAAATTATATTTTGAGGTTACTGCTCAACACTGGGGTTTTTCTCTCTGCAGACAATTAGTAAAGGGAGGCTTTGTTTTGCATATTGTCAGACACATGCCCTGTCCATGCTGTTAAATTGAGGCCAGAAGGAACTATTATGCAAGTATTTCTATGTTCTAGTACAGTGTTCTCCAAACTGTGTCCCAGGGGCCGGATGCGGCTCTTTGCTTGCTTTTAACCGGCCTTTGGACCAACGATGATGCACAATTCCTCTCAGTGACAGAAATGATGGGGCATAATTCCTCCCAATTCCACAATGGGGCCCAATGACACTAATGATGGGACACAATTCCTCCCAATGACACCAGTGATGGGACACAATTCCCCCCCAATGACCCCAAAAATGAGGCCCAACAACACCAATGATGGGACACAGTTCCTACCAATGAAACCAATGACACCAACAATGGGACCCAATGAAGGGGAACAATTCTTACCAATGACACCAACAATCGGGGAAAGTTCCTCCCAATGACACTGATGATGGGGCACAATTCTTCTCACTGACACCAAAGATGGGGCATTGTTTACTCCAACTGATGCCGGGGACATTTCCTACTCCTGTTTGCAACAGTCTGGCCCCCCTAAAGTCTAAATGACAGTAAACTGAACCTTTGTATAGAAAGTTTGGAGACCACTGTCCTAGTAGTTTAACTACAGCTGCCAATAACTTCTTGAGTATGTTTTTGAATCCTTAATAAATCTCTATCCTATTGTTATTATCTCACATACACAGTGCCAGATTGCTAGGTCTAGGCTACTCTATGTGTTTTAATCATCACATACCTTGTTGGAGACAGAAAGGACGAGAGGGCTTCCCTTGAGGCTAAGCTCCAGGCACCCCTGGAGGTGAGGACAAGACTCAAAGAATCTCAGGTGCCATTTAGGTGGATCCTAAACAAAATGCAAATAAAAAGAGTAATCAGCGCAGATGCTAATATCAATGTAAAAATATATGATAATTGCTAGCTGAACACTGCAAGGACAATACAAAAAACCCTCCATAAAATATTTAACATAGGTCAGTGCAGCGCAAAAGAGATAATCACTAAAGAGCAATAATACAAGTCCATGGAGACAGTAAATCGTGAAGATATCAGAATGCCAGCCACTGTGGGAGAAGTGTCCAATAATAGACATGCAAGTGTTCACAGTGAGTCCAGCCCACCCCCCACAGACAACAGCAGCCTCTCACCTCCTTAATGCAACCAGAACAGTCAACAAGCCCTTTCCCTCACCATGGGGGTAAATGATCAGCTCACGATGCAGATGGCAATAACTCCACAGGACATGTATGAGTAAGAACAAAACAATCTAGTGGTCTCCATATAAACACTATTTTAATAAAAGGATTAAAAATCACTTACAGGCAAAGCAGTTGAACCAAGTGCATGTGTAAAGGCGTATCTGTGTACAGACAGTCTAACCAAGAAGATGGTCGCAGGTGACATCATACGTAGCTCCTCCCCCCATATGCGTTCCGTCCATAGGCGGGACTTCATCAGTTTAGGTGGATCTGCTGAGCGCTACTTCAAGAAGTATCCAGCTAGATGGTACTCAGAAAGATGGTGAGGATTGATGGCAGGTTGACAGGGAACCTCTGTGGCAGAGCAGGCCTAGTGTAGCAGCAAGTGGTGGGATGGCAACCCTGACAGGAGCAGGGTCAGATTAGCAGGGCAGGACTGGAAAGACATAGTCAAGGTCTGAGCTGGGGTCAAACAATCAAGCAGGTAGAGAGGCAGGAGTGTGGTCATGCATAGGAGTCAGGCGGAGCAGGCAGGAGAGTGGTCAGGTGGTAAGTCAGAGTCATACGTTAGTGGTCTGAAGAGTCATTTACACAAGCTGTGGTGAAAACTAGAGGTCAGGCAGCAGGGAAGTCCAGAAGTAGGCCTGATTGATAATGAGCAATCAAGAGAACAAAGGATTGTACATCGGTAGATGAGCATTAAGGCACGTTAAAACCGCTCCACAAACATCTATTCCATTACAGAAAATAAACTAATCTTAACGCCCCGCAACTGCCTGCCAGAGCGTTTGCAAAGCGTTACCATAGACTTGAATGGGAGGCGTTGAAAGGCTTCAATAGCCTCCTGACTCCACATAAGGCTTAAATTTTGAAGTTTAGTCTAGTTTTATGGTTGAACTAGATGGACTTGTGTCTTTTTTCAACCTGACTAACTATGTAACTATGAAGCAACGCGATGCTAGCGATTCATGCTTTGATAGTGTGAACAGCACAATGTGCTCTCCATTGGATCATTTGCATTGGCGTTTGAGGGGTGTTTTTAAAGCCTCTCAAATGCCTGCTTTTAATGCCAGTGTAAACCTAACCTTATACAGTATATGCTATTTCCTGGTTACCTCACGTCAGCACACCATGGGTTAATCCTCCGTAGGTAACCCCAAGGACCACCTCCAATAGATAGAATAAAAGACCCACTCTCCTAATCCCCGGTGTTCTTCATTTTTGGTCGCTTCAGGCCACCTGCCAAAAGTTCCCAGATCGGATGGATGTCGGTGAGCAGTATCCCCCCTACTGCACCTCCCCCCAGGTTCTCTGCCTCTCCTGGGTTGGAAGACCCTGTGTGTGGATGGTAAATCCCCCATAAGCCAGGGTACCCTTGTGCCTGGGTCGCGAGCATTGTTGCTTAGATAGCACATTATTTACTGACCTATGCGGTGCTTCTCAGGGACGCTGTGGCTACACTCCTTGTTTTTCTCCCATACTGTGTCTCCTTAGCAGCGTGCCGGGCTCTCTCTCTCTTCCTTATCCTGTTTGGAGAGCGGTTCCCCTCCAATCACCTGGCAACTGATTAAACAAATGGCAGACAGTCAGATGGCCTGAGCGGCTGTGCTTCCTGTTTTCTCTGCATGTCAGTCCCAGGTAAGACAGTATCTCTCTTCCTCCTTTTTCTTATCAGAGAGCCTGTAGTGTAAGTAATCTTTCTTTTTTTCTTTTAGTCTTTCACTGATTAGTGACCTGCCTGTGGACTTAGCAAGCCGCCTGTTGCACCCTGCTGCCTTCCCTCACTGTAAGCTGCTTAAAGGGGACATGACACCAAAAAAAAAATTTTAAGGAGAAAAACAGGGGGTGGAAAGAGAGTTTCTCTCTGTGCTCCCTGTCTTATGCAGTGATTCTTGATTTCTTTTAGATGAGCACACCGCATAGGTCAGAGGAACGAAGATCTAAAGAAAGGTACGAGGGGTCGGCGTGGGACGATGGGGAAAAGAGTGCTAACCGTTCGTTCACGGTTGTCTGTCTTGGCTGTTTTGCAGGAGCCGAAGCCCAAAGCGCAGATGCTCATCAAAGCATAAGTCCCGCCAATGTTCTGTGTCACCGCGGTGCCATGAATCCCATCCATTTGTATGGAGGCTCTCGTTCTCTCCTGACCCGCATGAACTGGGTGTCCAGACATCTACCCCTGCCCAGACCCAAACGCAGCATCCTCCACAGGTTCTGTGCTGGGCCTGCAAACTCCCAGCCTTGCCTGGAAAGCTTATCTGCAAGGGTTGCCTTGGAGAAGTGGCAGCAGATAAAGAGGATGATGCAAGGAGGTTTAAAGATTATATCCACAAAGCGGTACAGGAGAGCCTCCAGGACATGGCGATTCCAATGAGACACTCTTCTCATAGGCTTACACAGACATCATAGTTATCCTCGGATCCAGAGGATGCTGGGCCTGGGACTTTTGATCATAATCTGGCAGGCCCCTTTGTGCAAGCAATTAAGGAAGCTCTGGATTGGGAGCCAGAGTCACTCCCGCCACAAAAGATCCGTAGGTTCTTTCCTAACCTGAAAAAGGAGGGACCTACCTTCCCAGTATTTCCAGAGATTAAGGAATTATTCGAGGACGAATGGGAGAAACTGCATGAAAAACTGAATGTGCAAAACAAACTCTCAAAACTGTATCCCATGCCTTCTTCACAGGCTAGCCTTTGGGAGACCCCACCAAATGTGGATGCAGCCTTGCAGCGTTTGGCACAGCATGTGTCCTTACCTTTGGAGAACTCGGTTACTTTCAGGGATCCAATGGATTGCCGGGTGGTTGCAGATATTAAAAGGATTTATTCCGTGGCTGGGCCGGCCCTTTGCCCAGCCATTGCCCTGATGGCCTGATGCCCAGCCATTGCCCTGACACCCAGCCATTGCCCTGACGGTCCCTCAAAGATTGTTACAGCATTGGAGGAGCCAAAAATTTCAGCGGATTTCCTTGCGGAGGCGTCGGTAGAGTTAGTAAAGCTGTTAGCCAGATCTATGGCCAGTGCTGTTACAGCAAGGAGGGCCCTGTGGCTCCTACTTCGGATGGCAGACGGAACTTCCAAACAGGCCTTGTGCAACATACCATACAATGGCAAACTACTGTTTGGAAAGACCTTGGATGATGCAATTAAGAGAGTCACGGAAGGTAATTTGGCTCTTCACCCTCAGCCTGGCCAGAAGAAACCACTTGGACAACCCAGTCAGTCAACCTACAAACGCTTCCAGAAGGCAATATGGTACAGACCAGGACGGGAGAGACCATAATGTCACCTCGGACGCCAGTCTCCGGGGTTGAGGGGGCCAGTGTCAGGGAAAAGAAATCCAAGACCGTTGGAACCCACTATACAAACAAACTATTTGAAACTCAAGACAGCCTTTCTTGCTCTACAGGCCTTTCAGGAAGATCTTTGGGGAGCACGGGTCAAGATGCTAGTAGTTTACCTTACCCACCAAGGGGAGACAAGGAGTCTAACACCCCTTCACCTGTCGGTAGACATCTTTGCCTGGGCAAAGGAGCATTTTCAGGACCTGACAGCAGCATATCTCCCAGGAAGGCAGAATCAACTGGCAGATCAGCTGAGCAGACAATTCCCCGGACACAGCGAGTTGTCACTCCAACCGAGGTACCTCTGGACAGTTTTCAGGAAGTGGGCACACCCATGGTCGATTTGATGGCGACTCCACAAAATGCTCAGCTTCCCCTGTTTGTGACGAGATACAATTACGCAGGAGCACTAACACAGGATGCATTTTCGATCCGCTGGGCCTTTCCGATGGTGTACATTTTTCCACCAATCCCATTATTATTGAATGTCCTGTTGAAGATCAGAGCAGAGAAGGTCCACACAGTGTTGGTGGCTCACCGATGGCCGAGGAGGCCTTGGTTTCCTTTGATCGTACAGATGTTGTCAGCCCTGCCAATCCCGTTTCCACCCAAGAGGGACCTTTTGACCCAGAACCAGTGGCGACACTCCAACCCGGCAAAACTAAAACTAGCGGCATGGCTGCTGAATCGGCCCAATTAAGGGCTCAGGGACTTTCCTCACTGGTGGTACAGACTCTAATGAAGGCCAGAAAGACCTCAACCAACCGCATGTATGAACGCGTTTGGACGAAATTTGTAGAGTTCGCTGAATGCGAGCACTTTTCTCCTGAATCTCCTTCTCAGCCAAACATACTGGATTTCCTGCAGTCATCCCTAGATAAGGTTGTTAGCATATAACTCGATTAGGGTGCAGGTCTCTGCCCTATTATCTCTCACCGGGCATAGGTGGGCTGAAGATCCCCTAATCAGGCGTTTTCTGCAGGCTGCAATTCGCATGAAACCACCAAAGAAATGCCTTCTACCTTCCTGGGATCTCAGCTTGGTCCTCAGGTCACTCACACAACCTCCATTTATACCTCCGGACTCTTGCTCCTTATGGTCCCTGACCTTAAAGATTGTGTTTTTGGTCGCCATAGTCTCGGCAAGGAGAGTTTCAGAATTGGCGGCTCTGTCCTGCAAAGAACCTTATTGTGTGATCCTTCCGACCCGGTGGCCTGTCGCTATCTAGTTAACCGCTTGCCAACCAGCCGCCGCAGTTGTACTGTGGCAACATGGCTCGGCTGCGCGAATTGCCGTCATGTTACGTCGGTAACATAGACAGCCACTAGGGGGTGCGTGTGCACCCCCTGCTTGCCCATAGAGCCGATGCGAGTGCCCGGTGGTCACGGACACCGCCGGGCTCCCGCGATGGCTCGGGGCACAGAGAGAACCGGAATCTGTGTGTGTAAACACACAGTTTCCGGTTCTCTGAGGGGAGAACAGACAGATTGTCTGTTCATACAGAGTATGAACAGCGATCTGTCATCTCCCCTGCACAGTCCCATCTCCCCTTAAGTTAGAACACACAATAGGACACACTTAATCCCTTCACTGCCCCCTAGTGGTTAACCCCTTCACTGCCAATGACATTTTTACAGTAATCAATGCAATTTTATAGCACTGATCGCTGTAAAAATGCCAATGGTCCCAAAAATGTGTCTAAATTGTCCGACGTGTCCACCATAATCTCGCAGTCCTGATACAAATCGCAGATCACCGCCATTACTAGTAAAAAAAAATTAATAATAAAAAAGCCATAAAACTATCCCCTATTTTGTAGACGCTATAACTTTTGCGCAAACCAATCAATATACGCTTATTGCGATTTTTTTTTACCAAAAATATGTAGAAGAATACATATCGGCCTAAACTGAGGAAAAAATTTTTTTTATATATTTTTGGGGGATATTTATTATAGCAAAAAGTAAAAAATATTGCGTTTTTTCACTGCACCGACCGCGCAATTGTCAGTTAAAGCAAAAAGTGCTCTGGTCAGGAAGGGGGTAAAATCTTCCGGGGCTGAAGCGGTTAAAGAACACCGGGGATTAGGAGGGTGGGTCTTTTATTCTATCTATTGGAGGTGGTCCTTGGGGTTACCTATGGAGGATTAACCCATGATGTGCTGACGTGAGGGTACACCAGGAAAGGAAAATTACGGTAAGTATTTGATAAAAATTTTCCATATTTGTACACTATTCTCCAGACCCCTGCACTGTTTAAGCTATGTTGTACATTATACTCCCGACCTCTGCACTGTACACGCTATTTTTTACATTATACTCATGACCCCTACACATTATACACTATTTTGTACATTATACTTTTGAACCCTGCGCTATATAAGCCATGTTGTACAAATAAAGAATGTTATAAATATAGGGTTGGTGGCACTGCCCATCACCTGAAGAGTGATCCACCACACTGAGTCACTCTTCCCGGATGAGTGGGCAACAAACGGGTGATACCCACTTCCGTCACCTGAAGGGTGATCCTCCAAATAGGTCACTTTTCCCGATGGAGGGTGAAGAATTTATCAAAAGTGAGTGTTATAAAAGCGTTCTCCGTGACCTATTTAAAAATTGTGTTAATTAGTGCTCCTTTGTTGTGTAATGTTATACCCATGTGATTAGCTTTTAATCTCAATTGTCTAGGTGTTTTAAACTAGCCTTGCTGGAGGTAAATGTCTTTTTTGCATGTGTGCGCTGTAATATTTTGCTCTGCTGTATGGTCTTATGGCTGCACCATCTTTAATGCATCTTTTAGGGTGTGCCCCCAAATATCTTGTTTGTCTATTGTATGGCTTCTGACCAAATCCTTTTGGGTGAGGAGCACCCCACTCCCTCATTAGTACCTCTCATTAGTGTCCACTTGTGTCATGGGTGAAGACCTCAAAGTTCTCCCATATAGAAGAGTGTATTGCTCTCTTGGTTCAGAGAAGCAGGATCTCCCAATCCATGGATAGTGTAGGACCCACTAATCATGGTGTACTTTGTCGCAGTAAGTGGGCTTAGCACCATATAGCAATATGGTGTGACCAAATCCCCATATTTTTTGATAATGTTTTTTGAAATTGTCTAGGCGTTTTAAACTAGCCTTGCTGGAGGTAAATGTCTTTTTTGCATGTGTGCGCTGTATTCATTTGCTCCATTGTCAGTTAAAGCGACGCAGTGCCGAATCGCAAAAAGTGCTCTGGTCAGGAAGGGGGTAAAATATTCCTGGGGCTGAAGCGGTTAAAGAACACCGGGGATTAGAAGGGTGGGTCTTTTATTCTATCTATTGGAGGTGGCCCTTGGGGTTACCTATGGAGGATCAACCCATGGTGTGCTGACCTGGGGGTATGCCAGGAAAGGAAAACTACGGTAAGTATTTGATAACAATTTTCCATATTTGTACACTACTCTCCAGACCCCTGCACTGTTTAAGCTATGTTGTACATTATACTCTCGACCTCTGCACTGTACATGCTATTTTTTACATTATACTCATGACCCCTACACATTATACGCTATTTTGTACATTATACTTTTGAACCCTGCGCTATATAAGCCATGTTGTACAAATAAAGAATGTTATAAATATAGGGTTGGTGGCGCTGCCCATCACCCAAAGAGTGATCCTCCACACTGAGTCACTCTTCCCGGGTGAGTGGGCAACAAATGGGTGATACCCACTTCCGTCACCTGAAGGGTGATCCTCCAAATAGGTCACTTTTCCCAGATGGAGGGTGAAGAATATATCAAAAGTGAGTGTTATAAAAGTATTCTCCGTGGCTTATTTAAAAAATGTGTTAATTTGTGCTCCTTTGTTGTGTAATGTTATACCCATGTAATTAGCTTTTAATCTCAAAAGTGTACACATTTATGGTAATGATCTTATAAGGTCACCATATACTGTCTGGTTTCATCAGGAATGCTTCATGCCTAGTCATATGTGGTAACCTTATAGCACACATGAATAGGGGTTACTTATATATGAAGGAATATAAGAATAAAAAATAAAAATAAAAATGAAAGTCCTGTGAAAAAATTCAATGAAAAAACAAAATGCTGAAGATTTAGAATTATGTTTAATCCATAAGTGTTGCAGATGAATGACAACATTTCAGGTGACTTTTGTGCTTTGCCAAAATTAATCATGCCTAGGTTTGGCGACAGGTGTGCAATAGATCAAGTGACATCTGCGCTCCCCTTCAGTTCCCCACTCACCAGATCCCTACACCCCTTCAGGGGTAAAGCGCATATAGTGAGTGTCTAGGCAGTTCCCAGAACGGTCACCTCCTCTTTGGCTCAGCAAACACTGGGGTGTCTGGACGCCTCAGCCTCTCCAGGGGTTCACCACCTTGAATGAATGGGTTTGCAATGATCACCTCTGCGGTTCACTGTAGGATATCTGCTCTTTCCAGGGATCACCACCATTGCTGTGCACGCTCCCGATCTCCCGGCCAGCAGCCCAGCCTATACCTAAGCGTGGAATATAACAAATTATATATGTTGTACATATGACTCCTGACTCCTACACCATATACACTACGCTGTACAGTATACTCCTGACCCTTGCACTGTAGATGCTAAGTTGTACATTATACTCCTGACCCCTGCATTGTATACACTATGTTGTACTTAATATTCCTGACCCTGCACTGTATAAGCTATGTTGTATTTTAGACCCTTGACCCCTGCACTGTATATAGTTACATAGTTAATCAGGTTAAAAAAGACACAAGTCCATCTAGTTCAACCTAAAAAAAAAATCATGTAATCCCATATACACAATCCTTCACCTACAGTTGATCCAGAGGAAGGCGAAAAAACCCAGCAAAGCATGCTCCAATTTGCTACAGCAGGGGAAAAAATCCTTCCTGCTCCCCTGAGAGGCAATCAGATTTTCTCTGGATTAACTTTACCTTTAAATGTTAGTATTAAGTTATATTATGCACATTTAGTAAAAAATCCAGGCCTTTTTTAAATCAATCTACTGAGCTTGTCAGAACCACGTCTGGAGGGAGTCTAGTCCACATTTTCACAGCTCTTACTGTGAAGAAACCTTTCCGTATTTGGAGATGAAATCTCTTTTCCTCTAGACATAAAGCGTGCCCCCTTGTCCACTGTGATGACCTTAAAGTGAATAACTCAACACCAAGTTCACTATATGGACCACTTATGTATTTGTACATGTTGATCATTTCCCCCCCTTAATCTCCTCTTCTCAAGAGAGAATAAATTCAGTTCCTCTAATCTTTCCTCATAGCTGAGCTCCTCCATTCCTCTTATCAGTTTGGTTGGTCTTCTCATCACTTTCTCCAGTTCCCCGATATCCTTTTTGTGAACTGGTGCCCAAAACTGAACTGCATATTCCAGAGGAGGTCTTACTAATGATTTGTACAGGGGCAAAATTCTCTCTCTCTCTCTCTCTCTCTCTCTCTCTCTCTCGTCCATACCTCTATTAAATACAAGAAAGGATTTTGCTCGCTTTGGAAATTGCAGCTTGGCATTGCAGGCTATTATTGGGCTTATGTTCTACCAAAACCCCCAGATCCTTCTCCACCATTGATTCTCCCAGTTGTACTCCCCCTAGTATGTATGATGCA
The DNA here is from genome assembly GCF_042186555.1 of Aquarana catesbeiana. NCBI lineage: Eukaryota > Metazoa > Chordata > Amphibia > Anura > Ranidae > Aquarana > Aquarana catesbeiana. The sequence goes on from NC_133324.1 coordinate 559,999,892, forward strand.
TGCATATTCATAGCTCCCTAGTGCATAACATTACATTTATCAACATTAAACCTCAGTTACCACTTAGTTGCCCAATTAGACAGAGCATTGAGGTTGGCTCGTAAATTGGAGACACCCTGTAAGGACTATAATACACTGCATAGCTTGGCTTTATCAGCAGTCAAAAGCAAAACTGGTTTTCACTCTCCGCTCAAATTTCCCACTTGTCAGCTTTCAACCAGCAAATATGACCAATTTTATGCAGTATTGTACATTATACTTCTGACTACTGCACTGTATACGCCATTTTGTACATTATGATCCCGACCTCTGAACTGTATAAGTTATGTTTTACATTATACTCCTGGCTCCTATACTATGTACACTATTATGTACATTATAATCATGAACCCTGCACTGTGTATGCTATGTTGTACACTATACTCCTGGCCCCTGTACTGTATACGCTATGCTGTAAAGTATACTCCTGACCCCTGCACTGTATAAACAAAGTTGTACATTATACTGCTAATTACTGCACTGTTTATGCTATGTTGTACTTTATACTTGAATGCCTACTCAGGATTTTGGCCACAAAAACCTCCAGCCCATCAGCAGTAACAACAGGTGTTGTAGTACTCGGCAGAAAGGTCAGTGTCAGATGATGCTTTCTCAATATTTTATGCCAAATGTGTATGCCATGTAATTAGTATTTATTACTGTATTCTCTTCAAAAGCTGGTGGGTTGCCACACTTTTAGGACCCATTCAAAATGCATAGAAGAGGCAATTTGCCTTAAGACCCATGAATTCAATTCAGAACAGTGGTGTGTGCCGAAAAAAAAAATTGGACATTTGCAATGTGAACAAAGATTTAATAAAGTTAAAAAAAAAAAGAAAAAAGTAAACAGTACAATGTTTTATTTATGACATTTGTAAAAGTTATAGCTCGCTAAACAAATACATAAATATTTTTACGAATGACCAATACCTTCCTGGCTGTGTGCCTGCCCTTTTTATGATACATTTTCCTGTATATACAGTATTTTAACATGAAATTGTATAATAGTTTAATGGTATGTCTAGCGTAGCACTTCTCTCTTTTTAAATCAATGTCCCACACCTAATTAAAGTACATTTTCTGCCTGCAATGGCTTGCTGGACCCTTACCAAAAAGATGTCCCTGGGAATTTGAAATGTTGGGAACTATTAAATGCATCTGGTTGTGAACTTTGAAAATTAATTTCTTCACAAAGGTTATATACAGATAGATAAATGAGTACTTGTTTTCAAGTGAATTTACTGATTGTTCAGAATATGTAAATACATTAGTGTGCACGATCTGGGCACAGAGTTGCTTTACTGCAAACTCAAATACATTTTACTAAAAACACATACAATGAGCGTTACAATTTAGCCCAACGAAATTCTATACTTGCCCTCAATCCTTCACACATTTTTAAAAATTGGCTGTACTTGAAGTAGAGGCATTAAGTGGTAATATGGTAAGTCATACACAGAACAGGAGCTAATTATGAATTATTCCATAATAGTGGACCTGTCTTGGCATTTTGATAAATTGTGACATTAGCAATGAGTTCAAATGAAAAGTCTAATCATCATGGACATTTTGTACTGGAAATACCAGTTTTAAAAACAGCCAGCTATAAAATTGTCCTGATATAAATCAATATGCATTTTTCCCACACAAAAAAGCTTGAACAAAAAACAGACATATTAACATAGAACACATCTTGCTCTTTTACTACGTTCGGAACTGAAATAAAAAAAAACCCTCTATGTTGAGGCACTGCTGAGTGCTCATCACAGACTTTTGGCAGCACTCTATTGGGTGATACGATAGGAAGGCCATTAGAAGAATACAAATTTGGATACCTGCTGAAATATTCACATGATGCCAATGCCAATGATTAATGTGATTAGCCCACATAGCTGGTGAAGGCAACAGGCTAAAATGTGTAACCATACCAGAGGAGTATAGATTTGCTTTGTACAGCTGGGGCAAGCCATCTATTTGTCCTGGTGACCACTGTCAACAGAATAGAAAGTGATGGGATATCCCAAATATTACTATTATCATTGTAACTGGAAGGGGGAAAAAAGCTTCCAATGGGGTCACATACTCCAGATAAAACTGTGCAGGAGAGAACTTCCTTTCACTTTCTGTTGTGCCTCTTGAACACAGCAAAAGAAAACAAATTCTGATGGGGGTTTTACCTATTCTGTACTCCGGGGGTCAGCAAGCCATCAATCATGATTGAACGGTCGACCATGGGGAGCTGACAGGTGGATCGTGACCACGGCTCTGCCTCCCCCCAGCCTCCGCTGCTCTCATGTTAAATGAAGAGCGGAGAGCGGGAGACAACATACAGTATTGCTGGATGGAGGGCAGGGGCGGGAGCTGCTTCAGTGATTGGTTTCTAGGCGGTCCCAGCAACCAACCACCAGCTTGTTATTATGAACTACTGTGGGGGGTGATGTGAAGGGGGCAGAAAACACTCTTTTATTGGGAGCTTGGTAGTTTTAAAGGGCGTTGCCTAGTACTTCTCAGTTTGCTTCCCTATATATACACATGTGTGCAATGCGGCCTGCATTGCCTGAGCAACTTCACAGTTCTCTGAGCTCCTGTCCTGCTTGCTATTAGATGTATTCTGTGTCTAAATTCCCCTGTACCAACCCCAGCTTCATCTACTGTCTGTGCTTGCCTGCCACCCACCCTGACCTCGGTTTGTTTCCTGGATTTCTTTCTGTCTCCTGCCGTTGTAATCTACACACACTAGTGGTCTCCGCATCCTCAGCTGAGCTTACCTGGGGGCAGCGACCTGGTTTCAGCTTGCTGCAAGTCTATCCCCACCATCAGGTGCCCTGGTGAAGAAGCAGGCTGGGGCTTAGTCTCTATGCCCTGGGGAACCGCGAGTTGGCGATCTACAAGTGTTCACTATAACAGACACCTGACGCTCTACTGTACAGATTGTACATTAGATTGCTAGAGGCAAAGACAAAGTTAGGTACTTATACTGCTTGGGTTTAAAAAATACATTTAATGATGTATTACAGTGTAACTCCACTTGTTGAGGAAAAAAAACATTCCACTCTGGGTGTTCTATGTATGGTACAAGGATTTTAACAAATTTTGTTGCAGATTCCTACCTTTTGTTATTCTAAAGAAACCGCTGTTTGTCTGTGTCCATGTGGAAAGTTGGAGTGGTTTCATAATTATCAATCAGCTGCTGCACCTGCAGGGCTCCAATGAGGTAAATTGCACAGTCTGCATCCCGTTAGACGTGACCTCCTATTGGGAGTATCTCACCGAAAATTACATTTTTGCTGCAGGGATCCCAAAAATCTGACTTGTATCTTAGTGTAGACTTCTGGGAAAATCAGTGAGCCAACCACACAAGCAGGGAATGATGTTTCTAGGAGGCGTACTGTACACTTTGTGTGTACAGAACACCTCCATCTAGCCATATTCCACTGAATTTTACAGAAGATTACAGAGCTGCAGATTGAAAAGGAAAGGTAATTTTTTTAAAACTTTCAAATACAATATGACAATTGTATACACTATATTAATATTTTTTTTTATTTGCTATTTTTTTTCCCACGAAAGTGGAGTTACCCTTTAATTGAATAAAAGATATAAAGGTTTGAGGACTTTAAATGAGGCAGTTAACACAATTGTAAAAAGTAATTGACACGTTTATTAGCATGGGCAATGAAGACCCATAACAACAAGTAGGTACATACAGGATAAAATCCTGAACATGCAAAACACAGCAAATTAGCTAGATGAAATATAAATACATATAAAAAAGGACCATATAGGACAGAATCTGGAGGCAGATTTGTAACATACCCATATGTCTCCATGGGTGTAGTGAGACTATACTCAGGTCTCCACCCGTTGGACACATGGTATGTTTATATGACATTAGTGTCCCTATGCATGCAGGAGGTACACATTCTAGCAAGCTTTTACACAACCAATTTTTTGTTATTATTCGCTGCGGTCTGCGTGCTTGGGTTGCCCCTTTATTTATCTTCCGGGAGCTGCGATGCGCATCAGGTATCGCCCCCATCCCTCCAGCATCCACTCTGTGCGAGTGGGGGACTGGATGGGCGGTTAGCCTCCTACACGTTGACACCACGCCCTTACCGCATATGTGACGTCCTCATTGGGCGCCGCTCAGTTGTTGTGGTTTTTTTATCTTGGCTGATGTTTGTTGCGGGGGGGCATTTTGGCGCCGGTATTGGCGGCAGACACCTCCCGCTCCCCATTAGTGGGGATCTGTTGGTGTATTGGCGGGCCCATCCCATTTAAGGCACCTGGGCGATCGGGTTGCACTGCTTGGTCACACTGCACCCTACCCTTGGTTTTTCTATCACAAGGTAACTTGAGATATGGTTGCACACCCACCTTGTTTTCCACTTAGCAGTATCCTGATTGGCCACATAATTTTTCTACGTACTTTACAGACCCCGTTGTAGCCAATTATTGGCACAATTTTTACTATATCACAATGACCTTTACTGTTTGTTGGGGATGCTTGTGTGTGTAGCCCGGTGTTCCTGCAGATCCCAACAACTCAGCTCCCGGGAGATGCACATATGGCGACCCTCCCACACCAGTACTGCTCAGGTTGAACCTCTAATGGGATGTAAGTCTTTCGAATTGGACTTTTCATTTTCCTATATTTTTTACAACATGTTTTTCCATCTAGACCATTACAGATACCTTTTTTACTTTTATCTTTTATCTCTATATATTTTTTCTTTGTAGACTATGCAGCATCCGCTCCCGATGAGTCATATTTATCGATGAAACGCGCTGAAATTTACAGGATGCAGCTTCCACCCCACACATGGCACTACCATATTTCATTTCCATCTACTATGGATATCCTACCATACCTACCTATATTGCATATGTGTTTTTTTACATTGTATATACTATCCTATATGGTCCTTTTTCATATGTATTTATCCCTTTCATGACTAAGCCTATTTTTAAAATTTGGTGTTTACAAGTTAAAATCTGTATTTTTTGCTAGAAAATTACATAAGGCCCCCAAACATTATATATATATATATTTTTAGCAGAGAATCTAGAGAATAAAATGGCGATTGTTGCAATATTTTATATCACACGGTATTTTTGCAGCGGTGTTTTAAACGCAAATTTTTAGGAAAAGGGACACTTTCATGAATTAAAAAAAAAACAAACAGTAAAGTTACCCCAATTTTTTTGTATAATGTGAAAGATTATGTTACGCCGAGTAAATAGATACCAAACATGTCACGCTTTATAATTGTACGCACTTGTGGAATGGCGACAAACTACGGTACCTAAAAATCTTCATAGGCGACGCTTTAAATTTTTGGTGCCGACGCTTCCCGGGGATGGCCGAACCCGGAAGCCCAACACTGTTTTCACTGCTCGTTGTGTATCTTAATGTAAGTTATTATGTTTATTACAATAAATCTGAATTTTAACTACTACACTATGGGAGCTATTCCTTTCTTCATGACTACTATTCTGGGACTGCTCTGAGTGGCGGAAGGTGAGACGGAGAGCCAGATCCACGGACATCCCTCGGGGAAGGCGAATTGCTGCAGGAAACCCATCCCCTCTACCAAAGCTTTATCCATCTGCTTTACTCGGCCCATTGGGGGCTGCTACTGGAGGTGAGAGGCTGGGGGAAACAATTGGTGTGTGCACCAGAATTAAAGTAGAAGAACAGCACAAGTCACTGCTATTTGCACTTCTTAATTGACTTTTCTGTGTGGACACCAGAAGTCACATTTTGCATGACAATAGTATTGGTGTGGACTATATTGCACTATTGTCACTTTTTTGGACTACATTATTTCATTTTATTTCATTTTGGATGTTGGGTGTTTGATTGCATCTCACACTGTAGGGATGCGTGTATTACTGCACAAATATCACTTTGTATAATATTATATATATGTTGTTGCGGGTTTTTTTTCGCATCCTGAGTTGCAGTTTATTATTTATGATTATTTTTTGCACATTGGGTATTTATTGCTATAATTTAGAGAAGACGAGTATACAGTCCATATGTTATAGCACGAAGAATCCCTTATAATTTATTAATTTAATAACCCTTTGCACTTGCATTCATCTTTTGCACTTTAGTAACTCTTTGAGCTGTATTTACAGTTATATATTATGTCACTTAAGTTTATTTGGTAGACAGTGTCACTTATTATTATGTGGTTTGGTTACCGCAGTAGGGATTGCACCTTGCACAAGGCACTTTATTAATTTATTTATGCATATTTTATATGTAAACTCACCAGTCCTTGTTTGTTGTGCAGAGTATTTGCTGGGACTATTTAAGCACGGTGCACTTAATAATTAGGAAGTTTTATACTATTATTACTGAGATAGAAACCCAAGTTCTTCCCGGATTTTTTGGAGTAGTTGTAAGGTGTACTGCCACACACCTGCATTTGTAGTAGGAGGACTATACGTATACCGATTGATTCAGTATTGGTGATCTTGCTTTTTACAGTTTGGTACGGGAGGGTAGAATAGCGCCACATACTATCTGATTTTACTGCTTATTCACTGGGGTGTTGAGTGCACCCATCTATGTTGGCAGCTTTTTATCTGGTACCATTGCCTAATGCTTAGGTTGTTCATTTGATTTTATATATGTGGTTGTGGTTTTGCGCATTAGTCCTTGTATTCTTGTTTTTATTAAACAAGCCTATAGTTTCCTGCTCTGTGAAATCGTTTTGCATAGAGCAGCCCCGATCCTCTTCTGGGGTGCCCGCAGGTGCTCCAGGCCTCTCCTCTTTATCGGGTGACCCCCCAGGGAAAGCCACTTTCCCTAGGGGGCACCCGTGTGGGCTTGTTCCCGAGTGCTGCTGCTGTGTCCATTGACACAGACAGCGGGACCTGGCCCCGTCCCCGCTCCTGTGTCACTGGATTTGATTGACAGCAGTGGGAGCCAATAGCTCCTGCTGCTATCAATCTGTCCAATAAAGAGAGAGACAGCGGCTGGAGCTGCTGCGCTTGTGCACATCGCTGGATTGGATTGGGCTCAGGTAAGTATAAGGAGGGGCCTGGAGGGAGATGCACACAGAAGGTTTTTCATCTTAATGCATAGAATGCATTAAGGTGAAAAAACTTGAGGCTTTACAACCACTTTAACCACTTTAGCCCCGGAAGGATTTACCCCCTTCCTGACCAGAGCACTTTTTGCAATACGGCACTGCGTCGCTTTAACTGCCAATTGCGCGGTCGTACCATGTTGCACCCAAACAAAATTGACGTCCTTTTTTTCCCACAAATAGAGCTTCTGCGGTTTTTATCTTTGCGCTATAAACAAAAAAAGAGACGATTTTGAAAAAAAAGTAATATTTTTTACTTTTTGCTATAATAAGTATCCCCAAAAAAATATAAAAAAACGAATTTCTTCCTCAGTTTAGGTCGATATGTATTCTTCTACATATTTTTGGTAAAAAAAAATCCCAATAATCTATATTGATTGGTTTGTGCAAAAGTTATAGCGTCTACAAAATAAGGAATAGATGTATGGCATTTTTATTATTACTTATTTTTTATTAGTAATGGCGGCGATCTGCAATTTTTATCATGACTGCGACATTGCGGCGGACACATCAGACACTTTTGACACTATTTTGAGACCAGTGACATTTATACAACGATCAGTGCTATAAAAATGCACTGATTACTGTGTAAATGACACTGGCAGGGAAGGGGTTAAACACTAAGGGGCGATTAAGGGCTTAACTGTGTTCCCTCACTGAGTTCTAACTGTAGGGTGATGGGCTCACTAGAACATGACAGAAATCACTGTTCCCGATCACTGGGAGCAGTAGATCCCTGTCATGTTGCTAGGCAGAACAGGGAAATGCCTTGTTTACATAGGCATCTCCCCGTTCTGCCTCTCTGTGTCACGATCGCAGGCCACCGGCGGAGATCGAGTCCGCAGGACCCGCGGACACGCTCACGAGGCATGACACAGGCACGCGCATGCCCACTAGCCTGTGATTTAAAGGGGACATACAGGTACGCCCATTTGCGCAGCCGTGCCATTGTGCCAAGGTACATCGTCGTGCGCTGGTCAGCAAGTGGTTAATTTGGCATCTGTTGTATGAAACATCACTCTAGGCTCTGCTTTTCTTCCCCTGCTTATGATGAGTAGGGTGCCAGCTGTAAGAGTGTGTCCTTATTTTCTCTAAAAATAACAAACATGTTATACTTACCTATTCAGTGGAGCGGATTTGCACAGAGCAGCCAAGAACCTCTTCTTTTTGGGAACCTCTTCGGCTTTCCTGACCCTCCCTCCTGTCAAGTGCCCCCACAGCAAGCAGCTTGCTATGGGGGCACCCGAGCCGAGTCACAGCTCCCTGTGTGCATTCAGACATGGAACCCCAGTTCAGCCCCACCTCCTCTCTCTCCTGATTGGCTAACTGACTTTGATTGACAGCAGTGGGAGCCAATGGTGCCGTTGCTGTGTCTCAGCCAATCCTGGACGACCGAGGCACTCGTGGACATCGTTGGGCAAAGAGGGGGCTCAGGTAAGTATTAGGGGGTGCTGGGGCGGCTGCTGCACAGAGAAGGCTTTTTACATTTTTATCTTAATGCATAGAAGGCATTAAGATAAAAACCCTCTCCTAATTTAGTTTATACACAAACCACCAGATAGATACTAACAGAAAGGCCAGTTGGCTCTTACTTTAGCCTTACAAACCTGGATAATCTAACTCTATGTCACTAAGTTGATTAATGTTTTGTACTATGACCTCTATTTTGTTGATTTATTGAAAACCAATAAAAGCTTTAAAATTAATATAAAAAAACTTCTAATTTTACAACCACTTTAAGCCCTGCATGCCTGAAACACGTTAGAGGGGCATGATTTGGTGGGGACTGTCAATGTTACAGACCTTTAATAAACTGGTTCTTAAGGAATCTTAATATCATCATATCTACTTAATTTTTTTTGTTTAATATTTGTTTATTGATCAAAGAAAAAAGGCATACAGAATAAACTAAATCATCGTAGCAAAGTGAAAATTCATATGCATGAACATATAAGGTAAACATTGTCCGAAGACATTCAGGAATGGTAAACTGATATAAGAAGACGTATAACTTTGGGTATCAACCTGGGTCTAGGAGGATGCAAGGGTAGCAAGTGCAATTTCACATGTTCAATGAAGAAAATAGCTGGAGATTTTGGGGGGATTAGAGAGAAATGTAAGAAGAGGGGGGATAAGAGGAATAAAAAAGAGAGGAGGGGGGGGGTGAGATTAGATGGAGGGAAAGTAGGAAGATAGGAGGCTGGTAGTCAATGGATTTTACAAAATATCACAAGTCTAAAAGAGTTGCATATCAATAGGCTAAGTCTACATATCAAGAGACCAAATGGTTAAGAGGAAAGGGGGGTTGGCTGTGGGCCTTCAGGGGACACAAACATAATTTGCTTGTACCAAGAAGAACTTTTAAATTTGTTCCACTGGGCCCATGTTGCATTGTGATGTTTAAGGTTGTCTCTGGCTATAAGAGTAAATTCTTCCATAAGGCAGGTGTTTTCCACTGACTGTATCCAATGTTTCAATGAAGGAGGAGAAGATTGGCCCCAGATGGCAGGAAAGAGGGCCTTGGCGGCGTTCAGCAGGTGTGGAGTGAGGGAATGCTTATAAGAGCTTACTGGTTCCATAGTGTTGTGCAGGAGTATAGTCCACGGATCCATGGGTAAAGAAGAACCCATTATTCGATTCACGAGATGAATTTGCACAGAAAGGTTGAATTACCGGGCACGACCACCAGATGTGAGCATGAGAAGCTGTGTTCCCGCAATTCCTCCAACACAGCAGGGAACTGGAGGGGAACATATTGTGCAGTTTAGCTGGGGTATAGTGCCATCTTGTCAACAGCTTGTAGTTCATTTCAGCTGTCTTGGAGGAGATTGAAGATACATGAGCAAGCTGTAATAGTTTATCTCTCTGTTTATCAGAAAGGTGAGAGTTAAAATCAGACTCCCATTTGTTAAGGAATTCCGGATATGAGGGGTTATGCAACTGGACGAGAGCCTTATAAAATTGCAAAATACATTGGAGGGGAGGATCTTTATGAAAGAGCATATATTCAATCGGTGTTAACTCCTGTGTACTTCGGACTGGGCAAGGTAGAGAACAGAAGATTTATTGTAACTGTTTGTATCTCCATCTGTCCATGAAAGTGATCTGTTTGGGGTCAGGAATATCCGTTAGAGGTCTGAGGTTACCCGCTTGGGTGAGATGGTGAAGTAGGAGAGGGCCTTCAGACGACCATTATTTAAAGCCAGCGTCCATGTTACCAGGAAGAAAATTGTTGTGATTCAGTAATGGCATTATGGGGGAGTTGTAGTCCCAGGAGAATTTTTTGTGTAAAGAGTCCCAAACAGCTAGGGTAGAGGTAGTTAGTGGTGACGTATTAGGCGAAAATGCTCTTGAAGAGTGGGGAATCCAGGGAATAGTAGACAGATTAGAACCACTTAACTCATGTTCCAGTTGTTCCCACAATTTGGTATTGTTAGCATATTTCCAATTAGAGATCCGGGACAATGCAATGCAATGATAATATGCTTTAAAGTTTGGAAGAGCCAGGCCTCCCATATTTTTGGTGTGAAAAAGGGTCGCTCTGGATATTCTGGGATGCCTGTCCTTTCAAACGAAGCGAGATATCATGGTCTGTAAGATTGAGAAGAACCTTATAGGTACACCCAGAGGCAACATTTGAAAGATGAAGAGGACATGTGGTGGGATGTTCATTTTGATAATGTTTATTCTACCCAACCATGCGTGTAGGAGAGAGGACCATTGTCTCAAGTCTGATTTGATACTGTTGAGCAGAGGAATATAGTTACATCTAAAAAGGAGTGGAGAAGTGGGGTAAGATGGATACCTAGATATTTTAGCATATCCGTTTTCCATTGAAAGGGAAATTGAGGTTTTAATCGCACAACGACAGAATTGGGGATATTAATATTTAGTATTTCCAATTTTGATAGATTTATTTTAAAATTTGATGTATACTGTAGATCAACATCTGACTGTGAATTTGTGCCACATCCAAAATTATTTATACATAACAGCAAAGGGGGTCCCCTATTGGTGGACTTTTCAGGCACATGTAGCAATCATAAAAGAGGTATACTTGATACAAATATAATTTATTGAATTAACATAATAAATTATGACAACAACTGTAACATCTATTGTTGGGAATGTAAATCCATCAGTATTACAATCGTGTATATACAGAATTTTGAAGCAGTACTTTTTCATCCAACGCATTTAGATTTCAATTAAACTCCTTTCACACACTGCGGGATGTTACCGGCCTGAACAGCTACTTGATCCGATTCACTCTCATGTCATCTATCAATATATACACCTATGAACATCAACTTTTGAGCCACCTTCAGGATTTGCCTCTCGGCCTCAGTGGAGCCTCAAGCATTTAGTTTACGTCCACATTTCTTGGGCTTTTCTTTTCTTCTTTTTGAAGAGAACAACATATATATACTCTTGGTGGAGCAAAAAAAAAAAAAATACCCACTTCTACCTGCTTACATCATCTCCAACACATAGATGTTTGTTCATATTGGAATCAAGAGCATACTGGGCAGACAGACTTTGTCACTGTCGCTGTTTTTAATCACAAATTTTATGGAATGTCAAGTCAACCAATACAGTGTTTAATAACTATTTAAAGCATACACTACCCCTGAGGAAGGAGTTTAATTGACTCCGAAACGCGTCGGGAGAAAAAGTACTGCTTCAAAACTCTGTAAATACACGATTGTAATACTGATGGATTTACATTCCTAACAATAGATGTTACAGTTGTTGTGATATTTTATTATGTTAATTCAATAAATTATATTTGTACCAAGTATACCTCTTTTATGATTGCTACATGTGCCTGAAAAGTCCACCACTAGGGGCCCCCCTTTGCTGTTATGTATTTTAAAATTTGACAGCGTTTGGAAAGTATGAAAGGCAGACATAAGATTTGGTAGCGAAATTAGCAGTTGTTGAATAAAGAACAAGATGTCCTCTGCATATGCTGCATATTTGTGTACTCTAGGGCCCACTTTGATTCCTTGGATGCTGTTGTTATGGCTGATAGTAGCCAGAAAGGGTTCAAGGGAGATGGCGAACAACAGGGGGGACAAGGGGCATCCCTGTCTAGTTCTGTTATTTAAGGTAAGGGGGTCGCTTAGTGCCCCATTAATTTGAATTCGAGCCGTTGGGTGAGAGTATAGGGAAGAAATGCAATAATAGATTTTAGTCCGAAGTATCTGAGACTCATCTTAAGGTATTCCCAGTCCACCCTATCAACAGCTTTTTCAGCATCTGTGGATAGAAGGAGGGTGGGCTGGGAGCACCTACGGACATAATGAATTAGTGAAAGAGAGCGTAGAGTATTATCTCTGGCCTCCCTGGAGGGAATGAAACCTGTTTGATCTGCCGTAATCCAGTTGGGTAAAAGAAGTAGCAATCTAGTAGCCATAACTTTGGCGATGAGTTTAGTGTCAAGATTTAATAGGGATATGGGGTGGTAACTGCCACAGAGGGTGGGGTCTTTACCCATTTTGGGGATGATGGTGATATGGGCAGCCAGAGATTCAGGTCGGTACCCTGTGTTCTTGGAAATGGAATTGGCATATGATATTAATCGAGGTAGGACAATTTTGCTAAATGTCTTGTAATATAATGCTGTTTAGCCATCTGGGCCAGGGGCTTTACCTGATGGGGTGCATTTCAGCGCTGCTTGAAACTCCTCTATCGTGAAGTCAGACTCCAAATGTTTGAGGGTTTTACGAGAAAGCCTAGGTAGGTTCGCCTGTTTCAGATAGGATAAAATGCGTTTACATTTCTCCGAAGGAGTGAGGGTATCTAAGGCCCCTTTGACGCTGTATAGATTAGTATAAAATTCTTTAAACGCTTTGGTGATTTGGGGGGAAGAGTGGGCCATTTCTCCCGAGGAGAATTTGACTTTGGAAAAGAAGGAGGCAGATTTCTTTGCCCGAATGGAACGTGCAAGTTGTCTGCCGGGTTTGTCGCCCCATTCATAGAATTTTTGGGAGAAAATTTAAAATTTCCTTTTAGTTTGAGAGTCGAGAAGAGCTTTCAGTTCCTCTCTCTTCTGCATCAGGGCTTCTAGGTGGGATTTATGTAGGGACAGTTTGTGTTGTTTATCTAGAGCCGCCACTTGTTGTATCAACTCATTGAGCTGCTGACCTGCTCTCTCCGCCTTTTAGCCCCCAGCTCGATAAGTCTACCCTCATCGTGGCCTTATGAGCCTCCCAAAGTAAGGAGGGGGTCGTATCTGATGACCTGTTCTCCTAGAAGTATTGTTTCATGGCGGTGGCTAGAAGGTTCCAGTTGGTGGTGCCTTTGGGTAAAGAGGGGATAGCTAGACGAATAGAAACCGGCGCATGGTCTGACAGGGAAGCTGTACCTATTGAGGCTGATTGCAACAAGGGGAGATGAAAGTGGTTTAAGAAAATGTTGTCTATTCTGGAGTAAGAGTGGCGTGTCTTGGAATATAGGAAGTAGTCCCTGTCTTTTGGGTGAAGTGTTCTCCACGCATCAATTAACTGGAGATCATGTAGCCTTTTCCTAATGTAGGATAAACGTTTGAATGGTATGTTGGATCAACCCTGGGAGGTGTCCATAATGGGGTCAAGTGGCATATTAATATCACCTGCTAGGATAGTGATTCCCTTCGTGAAAGCTGCTAGTTTGGTTAGGACTTGGGACATGAAAGAGGGTTGATGATTGTTTGGACAGTATACATTTGCCAATGTGCATTGGGTGTTGCCTATAGAGCCCCTCCGAAATAGGAACCGACCATGCGTATCCGCCAACATTTCCTCAAGCTGGAAGGACACATTCCCATTAAACCCAATGGCTACTCCTTTAGCTTTATTCATGTCAGAAAGACTATAATACCATTTCGGAAGTTGGGGTGAGAAAGCCTGACCGGAGTAGTATGTGTAAGGTGCTTTTCTTGAAGAAAGGCAATGGAACAAGAAATCTGTTTCAATTCTTTCAGCACTTGGTGTCATTTGGTAGCATGGTTCAGGCCCCTTACATTATATGAAAGAATATTTAGAGTAGCCATTGTGAGTCTAGTATGTGCATTTTCAGCTTGCGACACCATCTATACCAGCACAAGTTAAGAAAAGGCAAAGGGGGGAAAGATAAGAAAGAAATAGGTGTAGAAAGAGGAGGGTAAGCATACATGTAAGACACATTTAGCAATACTAGAATTCCAGTGGGAAACAATATAGAGTCACGTGGCGTACCACATTGTTCCCGTAGGGATTGGGGAGGATGAGCGACCCGTGTGACCCCAAATAAGGGGTCACTTAAAAAATCGTAGGGGCCACTCACAAGGAGGGGGGGTAATTTATGCAACAAGAACAATAACCACACATGGATTGGGAGCCATGGGTCCCATCTATGCATGGTCATAATGGCGAACAATATAACAGTAAGTATAAACCTTTGGCATTTGGTGAAGCAGAGAACAAAAAAGGAAGTCCAATAACAGTGTAACAATAGAACAAAAGTGGATGTCTGCTATCCAAAAAGGGTAAGGTAACTACATTCAGCAGGTTGCATCGATGTGGTGGTAATCACATAAAATCAAGCATTAAGGTGACTGCCATTACTGAATGCACAAGTGAATTAAAGGAGTTGTGGGAATGGAATCATCTCACCCATTTTTCTGAGAGGATCCTGGAGTGGTGGTGTGCTTCTTTTTAAGAGGAGTGTCCCTCCACATGGGATCGAGAGGAGTAGAAAAATAAGGAATCAGATCTTGCCATCCAGGGAGGTCTAACGGGGGTATTCCAATCTCACGGAAGAAGGCAGGGAGATCTTCCGGGAACCTCAGGGTGGAGGTGCAACCACATTTGGTGGCAATGAGGCAGGTGGAAACCCCCCATCTATATGTGGCTCCATCCCCTCTCAATTGGTCGAGGAGCGGTTTGAGTGCTCTACGACGCTCTAGTGTTTCTTTGGAGAGGTCAGGAAATATATTGAGAGTTGCGCCATCAAAGTCAATATTTGGAGTGCCACGCAGTTTGATCATAATGGCGTTTTTATCCTCAAAGTAGTGCAAACGACAGACCACATCCCTGGGCAGCTCTGTAGATAAATTGAGTGGGCGAAGGGCTCTGTGTACCAGATCTAAGCGTAATTTGTAAAGAGAAGAGCAGTTTGCAAGAGCTAGCCTCTTAACAGTGATCTGTAGTTCTTTAATGGCTGCTGCTTGGGAATCCTGCCTCTTCTCTGTTTCCTCTACTCTCTCTAGCAGATGTGACATGTCAGATTGTAATGCTATGATTTCCTTTTTTTTTAAATTTTTCTAGGATGCGGAACATCCCCGCCATCTCTCTTTTCAACCCACTTACCAAGGAAGACATCTCGAAACCAGCGGGGGAGCCTGGGTCATCCATGAGCTCCAATCCATATGATGAGGGAGGAGAGCTCTCCCGAGGTGACGCTGCGTGCTCGGATCAGGATCCACAGGACCTCGAGGCTCTGGCCTGTGCAGGCAGCGCCCTTGGGGCTGTGTTTCTTTGCAGCTAGAAAACGCTTTATACAGCCCGAGGAGAAAATCGAGACCGCGGAGCCTCTCCCCGAACGCTTGCTCAGGTTAGTGCGGGATCTGACGGCTTTGGCAGGCATCGCCAGAGGTCTACAGGCCTGTGCTGGGACGGAGCTCTGGCAAACACGTCTGATCAGCGCCATGCGGAACCATATCTACTTAATTAAATTAGTAAGCTTAATAGATTTTGTTGATGTAAACTACAGTACATACCAAATACCTATCAATGGAGTGCAATATAGCAGATCAGATGGAGGAATGGTGTAAATGATCCCTCATTTTATACTTCTAGTGGGAGGACATATCAGTAGTTCTACAGGACCATTTCTAAAAAGTCTGTCCTACGTAAGTGTTCTAAACATTGTAGTCTGGCACAGTAAACATACAGACTGGCAACCCATTTTATAATATTGTTGTCCCATATTTACATTAACACCAGGCTGAATCTCTGGGGGGGGGGGGGGTGGACAAAATACAAAACTAAATGTAAAAAATTCTCATGTCTACCAATATATGATATAATTTAGAAAAACTGTTAAAATAAAACTGAGCAAAAGCGGAAGTGTTGCCCCTAACAAGAGGATATGTTTCCTCTTAGATTTACTCGCAAATTGAAATAAAAGATATCTAATTGGCACTTATGGGAAGGACATCAGTTAAAAAAAATGACTCATGTTGATTCTCTGTTGAATATTTATTTAAATAGCTAAAGAAGTGCACGCACACAATCTGCTATTACATAGTCCATGTAATCCAGACTGAGCTACCTTTTAGAGCCAATGAGTCATCGTAGGAAGTGAAACTGTATTTTATTGCTGCAGGCAGTGCAGGCAAAAGCTGAGTCTACAATATTCTGCATAAAGTGTAGTAACAATGATAAATGCACAATGAATTAAAATAAAATTGTTGAGAGAGCACCTGACAGCAGACACTGGATCGGTAAATTGTCCAGTTACCCTAAACCCTAAATTATTGTTTCTAAAAGTAGGCAAACTGAACTTCAGAAACAAAGTACATTTGTCTCAAGTTCTGTAACCTCTAAATGAATACTTTACAGCTTTGATCAAACATAGCTCAAACTGAAATTAGTAATATAAGAATTGTTTCTAATGGCAATTGTTGTCAGGGAGACCTCTTTGCTAACGTGGACCCTTCAACTACACTATACAGGATACCCCACAGGAGGAAGGAGGTGTACCTGAGAGATGCAGGCTAACAGACAGAGTGGAAAGTGACAGTGAAGGAACAGGTAGCTAGAATGGTGGAGCATGGCTATAGCTTGATCAATGTTACTCCAAGGTGACCCAGGATCCCTCAAGACATAGAGTCTAAGGGCCAGACAGTTTTTACCAGTAACCCCCTCATAGGGGGACACTCAACAACATGCTGAGCCCAGGGTTCACCCTGCTCTAGGCACTATGGTCCACAGTGAACACAGATTAAGAGCATGCCAGATAGTAACAAACTGAAACAAATGGCAGGATAGCAGATACAGATAACCAGGATACAGGCCAAAGAATAGGGGAAACACTGTTGAAGGGGGACAGAGGTTACTACAGTTGGGAGAGAGGGAGGGAGATTGTTATGAGAAATGGACAGAGAACACTGCTTTTGGGGATGGGGAGGCAGAGGACACTGCTTTCAGGGGGCAGAGGACACTTTGTGGGAGGCACAGAACATTGCTATGGGGAGGGGGGTAGAAGACACTACGATAGTGATGTAAAGGGAGGTACAGGACACTATGGGGGGGGGGGGGTAGCAGAGAACAGGGCATGGGGAGGCAGAGGACACTGCTTTCAGGGGGCAGAGGACACTTTGTGGGAGGCACAAAACACTGCTATGGGTAGGGGGGGTTGAAGACACTACAATAGTGATGTGAAGGGGGGCAGAGAACACTGCAGTGGGGGGAGGGGGGTGTGACATGCTTTGGGGGACACTGCTTCGGGGGGATACAGGATACTACTGTGGGGGGATTGGGGCAGAGGACACTGCTGTGCGGGGCAGATGACACTATAGCGGGGGGGTCATGTGAAGGGGCAGAGGACACTGCTTTGAGGGGGTACAGAACACTACTGTGGGGGGAGGGGACAGAGGACACTGCTATGGGAAAGGAGTGATGTGAAGGGACAGAGGACACTGCATTGGGGGGGTACAGATCCCTACTGTGGAGGGAGGGGGCAGAGGACACTACAGTGGGAAGGTGATGTGAAGGGGACAGAGGACACTACAGTGAGAGGGTGATGTGAAGAGGACAGAGGACACTGCTATGGGAGGGGGGTGCAACGGACACAAAGAAATCATGGTAAAAGGGCAGGCAGTGGACATGGATAACCAGAATACAAGTTGGGGATGGTACAAAGAAGTCAAACAGTTAAGGATCCACCCAAAAGATATAGACAGGAAACTCCCACCAGTAAATTAGGGTGCAGGAGCTAGCTTGTACAAGCAAAATAGGTTTGTTAGAAGGAAGGTAGGCTGAACAGCCTTGGCTATGACATTTTGGCTATGAACCAGAAGTATGTGCTGAAGTACGCCATTGAAGTCACGCAGTACAAGAATGGGAGACTAAGTAGCACTGATGGCAGTATCCTGGTGCAAGAAGATAATTACCTGGACGGCACTGAAAGCCCCTGATCGGACCCTTTAAAAAAATATCCTTATGTACCTTACCACTTGCCGAGTGCCCACATAACAAGCTGCTTGCTATGGGGGCATTTGTGCATGCTTGCTCCCGAGCCCCACTCTCTGTGTTCATAGAACACAAAGAGCGTGGCTCAGCCTCGCCCCCTGCTCCCTCCTCACTGGCTGTGATAGACAGCAGCGGAAGCCAATTTCTCCCCCTCCTGCCTCTCAGCCAATGAGCAGCGAGAGATCTAGGAGAGCCACTGCTCTTGTGCACACCGCTGGATCAAGATCATTCTTAGGTACCCTATCTACACTATAATTACTCTATAACCATCATAAATAGCTTAATGTGTATCATGTCAGGATAATTTTTTGTGTCTATAGACACACACACTGTGGCTTGGCCCCACCTGCTCCTTCCTCACAGGATTTTATTGACAGCAGCAGGGAGCCAATGGCTCCCACTGTTGCTTCTGTGTCCCGTGAGTAAAGGAACTCAGACCCGTGCCATTGCAGACGGGCACAGCCCTGGATCAAGATAAGACTCAGGTAAGTAAATAGGGAGGTGAGGAGGTGATACAAGTGGTGGGACATTTTTTACCTTAATGCAGGGTAAAAAATGTCTTGGTTTTATACCCACTAACATTTCATGAAATGAAACAAATAATAACATCCAGAAAAGAAACACGGATAGTGCAATTTGCAGTAACCCCTTACATGGGTGGTCAGTGTAGGCTGGAGGTCAATCTGCATATTGCTCACTTCTCAAGAAACGCCTAGCAAGCTCTGGAGTAACCTAGGGTTCTATGAAACCCTGAATGAGAAAAGCTGGTTTAGCAGATGAGGAGTTAAGTTATTTCACTGCCTTGTTAAAATTATACGGAACAATTTAATAAACACTTAATGTCCCTGCAGGAACAGGTTAGATCTGGTAATACTGGTTAAATTTAAAAGCACATCAAGAGTTCATTCGAAGTTTATAATTATATATCAGTCAAGCCTAAAAAGATCATGAGGTAGGTTTGCTTACTAACTGAGTACTACAGGTACATGTACAGATATATATATAGTTTTATCAAGTTCATCTTTCCATGCCCCTAGGCAGTGTGTTCTGGATAGAGGTAATCCTTAGATTGTTGTTTGTAGAATGTAGATTTATAAAAGTGCATATGGCAATAGGTAAAAATATTCTTATGAGACTAAAAGGAGTGCATCCAAAGGTAATGTAACTCTATTAACCTATTAACACAGATTTTTACTTGAGGTCAACAAAAGATGTAGAGAATACCAAAAATGTTTCAAAGAGCCAATTACATAAACTCCCTAAGTAACTCACTGGAAAAGACATTTATCCATGGAAAAGTTAATGGGAAAATTACAAGAATGCATATAAAAGCAAAGGAGAAGGCCTTCAAAAAATACAAGGCTGAGGGATCATCATCAGCATTCAGACTTTACAAAAAATGCAACAAGATATGTAAGGGTGCAATTAGGGTGGCTAAGATAGAACACAAAGTCACATAGTGGAGGAGAGCAAAAAAAAATCCCAAGAAATTCTTTAAGTATTTAAATAGTAAAAAAGGGAGGACAAACCATATTGGCCCCATAAAGAATGAGGAAGGACATCTGGTTACAAAGGATGGGGAGATAGCGAAGGTATTAAATTTATTTTTCTCCTCAGTCTTCACGAGGGAATCGGGGGGCTTCAGTAACCAAAACTGCAGTGTTTGTCCTTAGGACACATCACAGGAAGCACGCACATGGCTAACAGAGGACAGAATTAGAAATAGACTTAAGAAAGTTAACTTTAATAAATCACCGGGACCAGATGGCTTGCACCCGAGGGTACTTAGGGAACTCAGTCAAGTAATTGCCAGACCATTGTTCCTAATTTTTACTGACAGTCTACTGACTGGAATGGTACCAGCTGATTGCAGAAAAGCCAATGTAGCACCAATATTTAAAAAAGGGCCAAAATACATCCCTGGGAATTACAGACCAGTTAGCCTAACATTAATAGTATGCAAGCTCTTGGAGGGGATGATAAGAGACTATATACAAGATTTTAGTCATGAAAACAGTATCATTAGCAGTAATCAGCATGGATTCATGAAGAACCGTTCTTGCCAAACCAATCTATGAACCTTCTACGAGGAGGTGAGCTGCCATCTAGATAAAGGAAGGCCCATAGACGTGGTGTATCTGGATTTTGCAAAAGTATTTGACACAGTTGCCCATAAACGTTTACTGTACAAAATAAGGTCCGTTGGCATGGACCATAGGGTGAGTGCATGGATTGAAAACTGGCTACAAGGGCGAGTTCAGAGGGTGGTTATAAATGGAGAATACTCATAATGGTCAGGGGTGGGTAGTGGGGTCCCCCAGGGTTCTGTGCTGGGACCAATCCTGTTTAATTCATTCATAAACGACCTGCAGGATGTGGTAAACAGTTCAATCTCTGTATTTGCGGATGACACTAAGCTAAGCAGGGCAATAACTTCTCCGCAGGATGTGGAAACCTTGCAAGAAGATCTGAACAAATTAATGGGGTGGGAAACTACATGGCAAATGAGGTTTAATGTAGAAAATTGAAAATAATGCATTTGGGTGTCAAAAATATGAATGCAATCTACTCACTAGGGGTTGAACCCCTGGGGGAATCTAGGATGGAAAAGGACCTGGGGGTCCTAGTAGATGCCAGTCTCAGCAATGGCATGCAATGCCAAGCTCCTGCTAACAAAGCAAACAAAATATTGGCATGCATTAAAAAGGGGATTAACGCCAGGGATAAAGTGATAATTCTCCCACTCAACAAGACTTTGGTCCGACCTCACCTGGAGTATGTTGTCCCCCTTCTCACCTGGGGACCCCGTCATCCCTGGGGACAGGGACTCCTTCTCAACTGGGGACAGGCACCTCATCGCCCCTGGGGACAGGGACCCCATCACCCCTGGAGACAGGGACTTCTCACCTGGGGACAGGGACCACATCACTCTTGGGGACAAGAACCCCATCAACCCTGGGGACAAGGACCCCCTTCTCCCCTGGGGACAGGGACCCCTTCTCACCTGGAGACAGGGACCCCTTCTCACCTGGGGACAGGGACTATATCACCCCTGGGGACAGGGACCCCATCACCGCTGGGGACAGGAACCACATCTCCAGACCATGCTGGCTGGCAGAGCTGGCGTCGGCGACCCTTGGGTGCCAGGAAGGGGGCAGTATAATCCAAATCCCCAGCCACATGCTCCCTCAAGGTGAACTGGCTTTGTATTAGTGAAGCACCTTAAAGTGAGGTAAACCTGTACTGTTATTATTACTGTGTTAGGATTATTATTATCTTCATTTATTAGCAGGTTAATGCGGCCCTCCATGCATTCACATACATTGAATCCGGTCCTTACGTGGAAAAAGGCTGCTGACCCCTGCTGTATGCTGATTTTTTAGTAAAAGGGCTCAAAGAGAAGACACATCAATCTGAAGAAACATTATCAGTTGACATTAGGGATGGGCCGAACACCCCTCGGTTCGGGTCGCAGCAGAACATGCAAACAGGCAAAAAATTTGTTCGAACACGCGAACACCGTTAAAGTCTATGGGACACAAACATGAATAATCAAAAGCACTAATTTTAAGGGTTAATATGCAAGTTATTGTCATAAAAAGTGTTTGGGGACCCGGGTCCTGCCCCAGGGGACATGTATCAATGCAAAAAAAGTTTTAAAAACGGATGTTTTTTTCGGGAGCAGTGATTTTAATAATGCTTAAAGTGAAACAATAAAAGTGAAATATTCCTTTAAATTTCATACCTGGGGGGTGTCTATAGTATGCCTGTAAAGTGGTGCATGTTTCCCGTGTTTACAACAGTCTGAACGCAAAATGACATTTCTAAAGGAAAAAAAAGGAAAATTTATTATCAAATACTTACCGTAATTTTCCTTTCCTGATGGACTCCATGGCAGCCTACGTGTGGGTTAACCCCGCCTCCTCTCCAATGCTATAGGACCCCATTCCCATAAATGAGTGCTCACCACTAGCTACTGCGTTCCGTAACTAGCCTACTCATTGACCAATGGGTGGGAACTCCGTCTGCCATGGAGTCCATCAGGAAAGGAAAATTACGGTAAGTATTTGATAATAAATTTTCCTTTTTCCTGACAGACTCCATGGCAGCCTACGTGTGGGAAATAACTAGCCAACCACACGGGTGGGTATGCATGATCAAAACATAAATTTTAATTTGTCCTATCGGTCGATAGGATTTGTAACCCAAAGTTTACAGAGGATAGAGAGGCAGGCTCTATACAATAATGCAACATGAAGGTATTAATAGAAGCCCATGAAGCTGCCTTGCAGATGGTATCTGGAGCCACATGTCGAGCCGCTGCCCACGAGGCTGCCATTCCTCTGGTGGAATGGGCTGTCACCGCCTTTGGAGGAGCCAAGCCCTTAGCCCTATATGCCTGTTGTATGGTCTGTACGATCCAGGACGCGATAGTCCTGGTTGAGGCTTTCTTCCCTATATTGCTGCCTGAGTGAAGCACGAAGAGATGACTAGAACGTCTAAAGGGAGAAGTAACTTTGAGATATTCTTTAATAGCTTCGCCCACATCTAGAGGGTGATTCTCAGTGGACCCTGGGGTCCTAAATGTAGGTAAAACGATCTCTTGATTGACGTGGAATACTGAAGACACTTTTGGGTTGGAACCCAGCATAGGAATTAGGACTACCCGGTCCGGGAAAAACGTTAGGAAGGGTTCTTCATGACCAAGTGATGCAATTTCAGAGACCCTTTTGGCTGAGGTAATGGCCACTAAGAAGGCCACCTTTGCTGAAAAGACCTTGATAGGGAGCGGGGAGGGCCCCGAAGTACTGAGTCCAGAGATCGAGTCAAGGACTAATGGAAGGTCCCATTTGGGGAACCTAGGCTTTCTCTGGGGCTTGAGTCTCGATGCGCCTCGGAAAAATTGTCTAACCAGAGGATGAACTGCCCATGAAGTGCCGGAGAAGGCCGAAAGTGCCGAAACTTGGACTCTCAGAGAGCTGACAGATAGATGTAAATCTAGGCCCGTTTGGAGGAAACTGAGAACGTCCTGGACTTCTGGATGTCTAAAAGACCTGCCCTGAGGAGAGCAGAACTCCACGAATTTGGACCAGATCCTTCCATAGACTTTATTTGTACTGGATCTTCTCGAGCTCATGAGAGTGGATATTACTTCTGAGGCACAACCTAGGGATTCCAGCCTCTCCCTCTCAAGAACCAGACCATCAGTCTCAGCACCGCAGGACAAGGGTGCAGGACTGACCCTTGAGAAAGAAGGTCCGGTCTGAGAGGGAGAGGCACTGGGTCCCGACAGCTGAGCTGGACCAGGAGAGGGAACCAGGGCCTGTTCGGCCAGTAGGGAGCTATTGTCACCACTTCCACTGGCTCCGCTCGGATCCTCTGCAGGAATCTCAGCATAACTGGCAGTGGCGGAAAGGCGTATGCCCGCTTGAACCTCCACTGATCCGTCAAGGCATCTGTCCTGATGGCTTGACTGCAGAGCCCCCGGGTGTAGAACTTCTTCAGCTTGCGATTGCAGGGGGAAGCAAACAGATCTACTTCGGGATCGGTCTTTAGTGACAAGATCCACCTGAACGTCTCTATGTGGAGAGACCACTCGTTGTTGTCCAACTCGGTCCGTGACAGGAAGTCTGCTTGAGTGTTTTGGACGCCTGGGACAAAGACTGCCGAGATGTTGGCAAGGTATTTCTGCGCCCACGATAGGATGGGCTCGACTTCCCGAAGGAGTGTGGGACTCCGAGTACCCCCTTGCCTCTTCACATATGATACTGCTGTGGTGTTGTCCATTCTCAACAGCACTGACTCCCCCATCAGGAGATGAGAGAAGAACTGTAGGGCACACCAGGCCGCACGAAGTTCCAAGACATTCGACCCTGGGTTGGGGAGACATGTTTCCCACTTGCCTTGGGCCAGGTTCGACCCACAAAGGGCTCCCCAACCGGTACCGCTGGCATCGGTCGTGACCGTCACCCAGGAGATGGGAGCGATGGAGTGGCAAGTCAGGAGGTTCTTGCGCTGAAGCCACCAGAAGAGGCTGTTTCTCATTGTAGATGTTATGCGGATGACCTGATTCTTGTCCCGTGACTTCCATTGCCGTAGGAGGCCTGACTGGAAGGGACGCAATCTCCATAAGGCCCATTTGACCATGGGAGTCGTAGAAACCATCGTGCCAACGACTTTCAGGCACTGAGAGGCTTTCATTTGCCGTGCATGTAGAGCCCGGGAGACTCTGTCTCGAACTGTAGGAATTTTCTGTAGTGGAAGGGAGATAGTGTTTGCCACTGTATCGAACTGGGCTCCCAGATATATTAGACGCTGAGTTGGGCTCAGTTGACTCTTTTCTATGTTTAGGAGCCACCCGAAGTTGGACAGAGTGGAGATTACTTGATCCCGGTGGACCAGCAAATGCTCCCTGCTCTGGGACAGCACCAGCAGGTCGTCCAGGTAGTGGTAAAGACGTACCCCTTTGGATCTTATTAGTGCCACCGTAGCTAGGAGGACCTTTGAAAAGACCCGGGGGGACGTTGTCAGCCCGAAGGGGAGGCAAATAAATTGAAGATGATCTGACCCAATGTGAAAGCGGAGGTATTTGTGAAATTCTTTTTCCACTGGAACGTGGAAATAAGCGTCCTTCAGGTCGATTGATATCATCCAGTCGCCTGGTTGTATGGCTCTCTGAATGGTCACCAAGGTTTCCATCTTGAACCTTCCATTCTCTATGAATCCGTTGAGATATGTGAGGTCTATGACTGGGCGCCAAGAGCCCCCCTTTTTTTGAACTAGGAAGAGAGGGGAGTATATCCCCTGAAACCATTCATCCTGTGGTACATGTACTACTGCTCCTTGAATTTTCAGGAGGTCCACATAGGACAGCAAAATTTGTTTCTGATCCTCTGCCCGAGAGAGAAGAGTGGAGACGAACCTTGGGTGCGGAGTCCTGGAAAAGGCCCATCTGTGGCCTGACGAGACCGTCCTTATGACCCAGAAGTCTGAGATCGAGGCCACCCAGACGTGCCGGAAGAGGAGCAGACGAGCCCCCACCCGGCCCGCCTGGGCGGGCGTAACCTCAAAAAGATTTAGCCTGATCACGAGCACTGGACGTTTGATTTTTAACGGGTTTGCGGAAGGATGACTGCCCTCTGCTCCAATTCTTCCTAAAGTCCCGGCCAGGCTTGTAGGAGCGTGCTTCCCTGGAGCGCTCCGGACTTCGTCTTCTGAACTGGGGCTTCTTTCGACCCAGCATGCGCCTGTCCTGGGGAAGAAAACCCGATTTGCCACCTGTGGCTCGCGTAATGGCATCGTCAAGCTTATTGCCAAACAGTGAGGACCCTTCAAACGGGATTTTACACCACGCTTGCTTAGAACCAGGGTCCGCAAGCCAGGGACGCAACCAGAGGGCTCTCTTGGCCGTAACTGAGGACAGCATAATACGAGCCAGAAGGCGGATCAGGTCAATGGACGCCTCCCCCAGGAAGACCGCTGCAAGCTTCAGCTCTGCGGCTGCTGAACTTCCAGCCAGTTCTTCTGACACGCCTTTAAGGAAGGCTTCCACGTTCTCCGTCCAGGCCTCCATGGCCTTAGACATGGCCGCTAATGCCAGGGCTGGTTTACAGGCCATACCCGCGAGCCCATAGATTCTTTTTAGATCTAGGTCTATCTTCCTCTCGAGCCCATCTTTAAAAGATACTGCATCTTCTAGAGGAAGAGTCACATGTTTGGCCAGACGCATAAAAGCTGCGTCCACAAGGGGAGTATTCTCCAAATTCTTTACTTCTTCTGACTTGAAGGGATACAATCTGGAGGTTTTATTAGACATGGAGGATTTTTTCTCTGTTTTACTCCATTCTTCCTCAATGATTTCCTTTAGCTCTGGAAGGAGCGGAAAGTTTGCGCGTTCTCTCCCCAGGTGCTTGAAGAATTTTTTCTGCTTGGCTGGGGGAGTGGAAGGGTCTTCCCACTTCAAGGCTTCCTTGATTGCTTTGATTAAAGGGGAAACCATCGCGAAGTCGAACCCTCCAATGACCTCCTCATTAATAGACTCATCCTCTGAGGAGTCAGGAGAGGTAATATAGGGCTGCGAAGTACCCGGATCATCGCGGGCCTCTTCCGCCGGCGGGCCAGACGCGGTGGTAGACTGGCTCAATGTGCGAGGTGCTTCCCTCTCCATTAGGGATTGCTGTACCACTCGTTTCACAAGAGACTCTAAACGCTGGTTTTCCGTCTCTTTTTCCCCAACCGCACGGGCAAAACAACGGTCACATAAGGACTTGCCCTCCGGAACTCGTGTCCTACATCCCCAGCAGGCTCTGTGGTCTGAGCGGCTGTCATGGCGGTGGGAGCGGTGTCTTGAGGAGGAACGAGAGCGTCTCCTCTGGTGGGATCCGGACTGTGAGTCTCGTCTGGATGAAGATGAATTGTATTGTGGCTTGGCAAGGTCATTGGCATTCTGGACCGCATTTAGCGGGTCCGACCTAGAAGGGCTGGGAAGAGAAAAAATAGGGGAAGGGGAGAGAAAAAAGGCAGAACATGGTATCAGCACGACAATAATGTGCATAAATCTCATCCCCTCCCCTCACGAGCACATACCTTGTGCGTGAGGGCTGGCCACTTAAAGGCGGTGAATTGTCCATAACCAGGGACACGAAATGTCACTTTAATAGTCTGCAGGGATAATGGTCTAAGAAAACCTAGGCATCAAATATGAAAAGGTTTTAGAGAAAAGAAAAAACTCTGCTTGCCTCATTTTTTTTTTTTTTTTTTTTTTAATATGCACAAAGCATGTACCAATGTATATTCAAGGGAAAGGAAAAACAACTTCCAGCCGCATAAGTATATATATTTAGATAAACATATATAATGATAAAAGAACATTTTCCATTATTTTGCTCTTTTTTTTTGCAGAGGTTTCCACCACTCACCTGGAGACCAGCAGGGATCCGCTCCTCCTTTCCCTACCAAGGGAGATCCCAACTCAACAGGACAGGAGGGCGGAATTTAAATTCCCCGCCCGTGACATCATTATCCCCTACTGCGCACGCGCAAAGGGGAACCGCCGTACGGCGCCTGCGCGGACGACGAACGAGCCGCCGTACTGCGCATGCGCAAGCCAAACCTCGCTCTCAGGGTGGCTACAGCGCAGGTGCCAGCGGCGGAGACTGCCGCAACCCGGAAGTGCCGTGGCGGGCTGGAACGCACGCGAACCAGCCGCCATGAGGGGGATAGGACACACTGGACCACCAGGGAAAATACAGACAACACATAGAAATACTGCCATGGAGTATGAGAAAACAGCCACAGACCTTGCCAGTCGTTGATGAGAACTGTCCGCCGGGCATACAGAGGCGACCACCCATCCACCAAGGGGGAACATTCAAGCCTCTTTAAGCTACTCGCCCGCTCATAGCTGGGCTTTTTGAGCTGCACCGCACAGGTATGCCAATCTTGGATTCAATCAATCTTGATGCGAACAGCATGTGTAGGTCCATAGAGGAGGACAAAAAAGGAACGCAGTAGCTAGTGGTGAGCACTCATTTATGGGAATGGGGTCCTATAGCATTGGAGAGGAGGCGGGGTTAACCCACACGTAGGCTGCCATGGAGTCTGTCAGGAAAGAGTAATTTATAAGTACTAGCAGTAGCACCGGCTGCTATAATGAATTGTCAGGTCTCTGCAATACTCATTTAAGTCATTGAAAAAAACGGCCTGGGATTCCCCCACAGTGCATTACCAGGCCCTTTGGGTCTGGTATGAATATTAAGGGGAACCCCGAAACCAAAATTTAAAAAAAATGTGTGGGGGTCCCCCCAAATTCCACATCAGGCCCTTCAGGTCTGGTATATATATATTAAAGGGAACCCCGCGCCAAAATAAAAAAAATGGCGTGGGGGTCCCCCTCAAAAACCCCACCAGACCCTTATCCGAGCACGCAACCTGGCAGGCCGCAGGAAAAGAGGGGGGATGAGAGAGCGCCCCCCACCTGAACTGTACCATGCCCCATGTTGATGTTTCTTCTTCCATCTTCTTCTGGTCTTCATTCGGTTTTCTTCCTCCATCTTGTTCTTCCCCTGGCTTCTTCCTTCGGTCTTCTCATCCGCATTCCTCCGGCTTCTTCTTCCCCGCTTCGTTCTCCAGATGATCCACATCTATGGGAGGTTCCCGCAGTGTAACAGTTCTCATATAACTGAGGGCGGCGGCCACCTGGTGACCCCTCCTCCCTCTGATGCACGGGAACTTCACAGAGACTTCCCTAGGGCTTTCCCTGTGATGTCAGAGGGGGCGGGGTCACTTCTTATATTCTTATATATTCTTATATCACTCAGTTATATAAGAATTGTCAGAAGAACAGAAGCGTCACACAGCGGGAACCTCCCATGGATGCGGATCATCCGAAGAACGAAGCGGGGAAGAAGAAGCCGGAGGAAGATGCGAACGAGAAGACCGAAGGAAGAAGCAGAGGATCGGAGGAAGAAGCAGAGGAAGAAGCGGGGGAAGAACAAGATGGAGGAAGAAAACCAAATGAAGACCAGAAGAAGATGGAAGAAGAAGCTAGAAAAGAACAAGACATTAATAAAGGAATTGTCAAAAACCGTCTCTTGTCTTTTTTAACATTTTTTACACTTTTTTCTGAAATGGTAGGTACCCCATTACCATCTCACACAGGGGCGGGCGGTATCTGGGGGTCCCCTTGTTAAAGCGGGCTTCCAGATTCTGATAAGCCCCCTGTCCTCATACCCCTACAACCACCGGGCAAGGGTTGTGGGGATGGGGCCCTTGTCCCCATCAACATGGGGACATCCTCCCCATGTTGAGGGCATGTGGCCTGGTACGGTTCAGGAGGGGGGCCACTCTCTTGTCCCTCCCTCTTTTCCTGCAGTCTGCCAGGTTGCGTTCTTGGACAAGGGCCTGGTATGGAATTTGGGGGGAACCCCATGCATTTTTTTTTTTAATTTTGGTTCGGGGTTGCCCTTAATATTCATACCAGACCCAAAGGGCCTGGTAATGCACTGTGGGGGAACCCCATGCCGTTTTTTTCAATGACTTTTATGTATATTGCAGAGACCTGACAATTCATTATAGCCCCGAACCAAAATTTTAAAAAAATGCGTGAGGGTCCCCACAAATTCCATACCAGGCCCTTCAGGTCTGGTATGGATATTAAGGGGAACCCCGCACCAATTTTTTTTTTAAATGGCGTGCGGGTCCCCCTCAAAATCCATACCAGACCTGGGTCTGGTATGGATTTTAAGGGGAACCCCCTGCCAAAATTAAAAAAAAAATGGCATGGGGTCCCCCTAAAAATCCATACCAGGCCCTTATCCGAGCACGCAACCAAGCAGGCTGCATGAAAAGAGGGGGGACGAGAGAGCGCCCCCCTCCTGAACTGTACCAGTCCACATGCCCTCAACATGGAGAAGATGTCCCCATGTTGATGGGGACAAGGGCCTCATCCCCACAACCCTTGCCCGGTGGTTGTGGGGGTCTGCGGGCGGGGGGGCTTATAGGAATCTGGAAGCCCCCTTTAACAAGGGGACCCCCAGATACCGGCCCCCCGTGTGAATTGGTAATGGGGTACAAATGTACCCCTACCATTTCACAAAAAAAGTGTCAGAAATGTTAAAAAAAGACCATAGACGGTTTTTGACAATTCCTTTATTAATGTCTTCTTCTTTCCCCGCTTCTTCTTCCATCTTCTTCTGGTCTTCCTACGGTGTTCTTCTTCTTCCTCCATCTTGTCTCTGACAACACGGGGAAAGCCATAATGAAGTCCCCGTGCGTCAGAGGGGGGTGGGGTCACCGGGTAGCCCCACCCTCCATTATATAAGAGCTGTCACCTTAACAGAAGCGTCACACAGCGGGAGACTCCTATTGAGGTGGATCGGAGGACAAAGCGGAGTTGAAGATGCCGGACGAGAAGACCGGAGGAAGAAGCGGAGGAAGATAGAGGAAGAATCGAGGGAAGAACAAGATGGAGGAAGAAGAAGAACACCGAAGGAAGACCAGAAGAAGATGGAAGAAGAAGCGGGGAAAGAAGAAGACATGAATAAAGGAGTTGGCAAAAACGGTTTATTGTCTTTTTTTAACATTTTTGACACTTTTTTTGTGAAATGGTAGGGGTACATTTGTACCCCATTACCATTTCACACAGGGGGGGCCGGGAGATCTGGGGGTCCCCTTGTTAAAGGGGGCTTCCAGATTCCGATAAGCCCCCCACCCGCAGACCCCTACAACCACCGGCCAAGGGTTGTGGAGATGAGGCCCTTCTCCCCATCAACATGGGGACAAGGTGCTTTGGGGGGCTACCGCATGTTCGACTCGAACATAAAGGCCATCCCTAGTTGACATTATTGGTTGCAAGGATTCAACATCAACTTGACAGCACATAATAATATCCTTGGTCTTCATAGTTACAAAATGCAGGTATTTCTGATGCTAGCTATTAGTGCTTGGGAACAAGAAACATAAGGCATGATTAAAGAGCTATTAGAAATATTTACATATATCTGTATAATGATTGACTGTTCTTGGAAACCTGTTGCAGCAAGTTCTTCTATATACAGTAAGAGCAGCTCCTATGAAATGTACAGATAATTAAGGCTTGGGTGCAAATAATTATACACTGATATACAGCAATGAGCAATGCTAGTGAAGAAGCATTGACATCTTATTTTCTACTGATTTTGTTTATTGAGATCAACCACATCATAAGAAAATAATAACAATTTGTTCACAATTATAGTGGTTAAGTGAGGTCATCAAAACTGAATTCATTTATTTAGAGACCTAATATAGTTATATAATTAACTAGGTTAAAAAAAGACACATGCCCATCAATAGGAGTTAATAAACTGATCTGTGGGATTGAGCGTTTGCAATAGAATAGATCATAGTGCATTATATCAGAACCATTTACATTATTACTGATCTGCAGCAAAATAGCCTGTGTCATGTTACTTCCATGTGTACATTTGACATTACATTGGCATGTCCCATCATACCTAGAATCCCCTCTGACCCAGGGAACAACCTTCTCATTATCTTAATATATAGTAAAAAGTCTCAATACACAGGAGCAGTCTTCTTTTGCTGCATACAAAGGAAAAGGTTAGGTAAGGGGATTTGTTATTAGGTAAGGACATTGTGAAAGTATACAGTCAATTACAGTACAGTTTCAGAGTGGAAAACATATCTGGAAGACATGCTAGCTAGCACAGTGCCAACGTACAGTGTCTCACAAACGTGAGTACACCCCTCACATTTTTGTGAACATTTTATTATATCTTTTCATGTGACAACACTGAAGAAATTACACTTTGCTACAATGTAAAGTAGTGAGTGTACAGCATGTATAACAGTGTAAATTTGCTGTCCCCTCAAAATAACTCAATACACAGCCATTAATGTCTAAACCGCTGGCAACAAAAGTGAGTACACCCCTAAGTGAAAATGTCCAAATTGGGCCCAATTAGCCATTTTCCCTCCCCAGTGTCATGTGACTCGTTAGTGTTTCAAGGTCTCAGGTGTGAATGAGGAGCAGGTGTGTTAAATTTGGTCTTATCACTCTTATGCCGCGTACACACGGTCGGACTTTTCGTCTACAAAAGTCCAACGGACGCTGACGGACTAAAGCTGGCTGGTAATCCGATCGTGTGTGGGCTTCTCCGGACTTTCAACTGACTTTTTCAGCCTCAAATCCGATGGACTTTAGATTTGAAACATGCTTCAAATCTTTCCGACGGACTCGAGTCCGGTCGAAAAAACCGCTCGTCTGTATGCTAGTCTGACGGACAAAAACCCACGCTAGGGCAGCTATTGGCTACTGGCTATCAACTTCCTTATTTTAGTCCGGTGTACGTCATCACGTAAGAATTCGACGGACTTTTGTGTGATCGTGTGTAGGCAAGTCTGTTCGTTAGAAAGTCCGCCGCAAGTCCGTCGAAAGTCCGTCGAAAGTCCGTCGAAAGTCTGTCGGACAGGCTGTCGGACTTTTGTAGCTGAAAAGTCCGACCGTGTGTACGCCCCATTACTCTCTCATACTGGTCACTGGAAGTTCAACATGGCACCTCATGGCAATGAACTCTTTGAGGATCTGAAAAAAGAATTGTTGCTCTACATAAAGATGGCCTAGGCTATAAGAAGTTTGCCAGGACCCTGAAACTGAGCTGCAGCACGGTTGTCAAGACCATACAGCGGTTTAACAGGACAGGTTCCACTCAGAACAGGCCTTGCCATGGTCGACCGAAGGAGTTGAGTTCACGTGCTCAGTGGTAATTTCCAGAGGTTGCCTTTGGGAAATAGACGTATGAGTGCTGCCAGCATTGCTTCAGAGGCTGAAGGGGTGGGGGGTCAGCCTGTCAGTGCTCAGACCATATGCCGCACACTGCATCAAATTGGTCTGCATGGCTGTCATCCCAGAAGGAAGCCTCTTCTAAATATGTTGCACAAGAAAGCCCTCAAACAGTTTGTTGAAGACAAACAGACTAAGGACATGGATTACTGGAACAATGTCCTGTGGTTTGATGAGATCAAGATAAACTTATTTGGTTCAGATGGTGTCAAGCATGTGGGGCCGGAACCAGGTGAGGAGTACAAAGGCAAGTGTGTCTTGCCTACAGTCAAGCATGGTGGTGGGAGTGTCATGCTCTGGGGCTGCATGAGTGCTGCCAGCAGTGGGGAGCTACAGTTCATTGAGGGAACCATGAATGCCAACTTGTACTGTGACATACTGAAGCAGAGCACAATCCCCTCCCTTTGGAGACTGGGCCGCAGGGCAGTATTCCAACATGATAACGACCCCAACACACCTCCAAGATGACCACTGCCTTGCTAAAGAAACTGAGGGTAAAGGTGAAGGACTGGTCAAGCATATCTCCAGACCAAACCCTATTGAGCATCTGTGGGGCATCCTTAAACGGAAGGTGGAGGAGCGCATGGTCTTTAACATCAACCAGCTTTGTGATGTCATCATGGAGGAGTGGAAGGGGACTCCAGTGGCAACCTGTGAAGCTCTGGTGAACTCCATGCCCAAGAGGGTTAAGGTAGTGCTGGAAAATAATGGTGGGCATACAAAATATTGACACTTTGGGCCCAATTTGGATATTTTCACTTAGGGGTGTACTCACCTTTGTTGCCAGTGGTTTAGACATTAATGGCTGTGTGTTGAGTTATTTTGAGGGGACAGCAAATGTACACTGGTATACAAGCTGTACACTCACTACTTTACATTGTAGCAAAGTGTTATTTCTTCAGTGTTGTCACATAAAAAGATATAATAAAATATTTACAAAAATGTGAGGGGTGTACTCACTTTTGTGAGATACTGTATATATCAAATACACTGCCACTAAGTGAATAACCTTCATGCTTAATC
Organism: Aquarana catesbeiana; assembly: GCF_042186555.1. Taxonomy (NCBI): domain Eukaryota; kingdom Metazoa; phylum Chordata; class Amphibia; order Anura; family Ranidae; genus Aquarana; species Aquarana catesbeiana. The sequence continues at coordinate 560,033,620 of NC_133324.1, forward strand.
CAACTCAAGCTATTTCTCTGTCCATGCCAACAGCACTACACACGGCCGCTCTGTAAGCAGCCTTATATAGTGTGGGACGTGGACTTAGTCCCCCTGAGCCATGATTGCCCAAAGGCACCCTGCCTTTGGCCAATTATGGCTCTTTCAGCAGAGTGCGCTGTGATTGGCCAAAGCATGCAGGTCAGGTGCATGATTTGGCCAATCATCATACAGCAATGCACTGCAATCTCGCAGTACATTATGGGGCATTCTGCGGCGCTCAAATTTTCCGCGAACGCCCCATATGTTCGGTTCATTTTAGAACAAACAAACACTAGATGTTCAAGTCGAACTTACGATTGACTCGAACCGTGGGCTCATCCTTAACTCCCATCAACTCTGACCAGCTTCCCTGTCCCTGCTGAAGAAAAGCATCCCCACATTCTTCCACCACCATGTTTCACAGTGGGGATGGTGTGTTCAGGGTGCTGTGTAGTGTTAGTTTTCTGCCACACATAGCATTTTGATTTTAGGTCAAAAAGTTTAATTTTGGTCTAATCTGACCAGAGCACCTTCTTCCACATGTTTGCTGTTTCCCCCTCACATGGCTTCTCGCAAACTGAAAATGGAACTTCTTATGGCTTTCGTTCAACAATGGCTTTCTTTTTGCCACTCTTCCATGAAGGCCAGATTTGTGGAGTGCATGACTAATAGTTGTCCTGTGGCCTGAGCTGTGGATCTCTGCAGCTCCTCCAGAGTTACCATGGGCCTCTTAGCTGCTTCTTTGATTAATGCTCTCCTTGCCCGGCCTGTCAGGTTGGGTAGACTGCCATGTCTTGGTAGGTTTGCAGTTGTGCCATACTCTTTCAATTTTCGGATGATGGATTGAACAGTGCTCCATGAGATTTTCAAAGCTTGGAATATTTTTTTTTAAAACTGAAATCTGCTTTTAAACTTCTCCACAACTTTATCCCTGACCTGTCTGGTGTGTTCCTTGGCCTTCATGATGCTGTTTGTTCACTAAGGTTCTCTAACAAACCTCTGAGGGCTTCACAGAACAGCTGTATTTATACTGAGATTAAATTACACACAAGTAGACTCTATTTACCAATTAGGTGACTTCTGAAGGCAATTGGTCCCACTAGGTTTTAGGGGTTAGGGGTATCAGAGTAAAGGTGGCTGAATACTAATGCATGCCACACTTTTCAGATATTTATTTGTAAAAAAAAAATGAAAACCATTTATCATTTTCCTTCCACTTCACAATTATGTGCCACTTTGACTTGGTCTATCACATAAAATCCCAATAAAAAACATTTATGTTTTTGGTTGTAACATGACAAAATATGGAAAATTTCAAGGGTTATGAATACATTTTCAAGGCACTGTATATATACATATATATATATATATATATATATATATATATATATATATATATATATATATATATATGTGTATGTAGTTATGTATATATTTTTGGTAGTGGTTTGATGTTTAGTTTGTTTAATGTAAGTTCTTTTCCCACTGCTCCCTTACTTACTGTATATATGCTTGCCCTTAGTCACCTACTGAGGCGCACGTATTTTTTTTTTTCTGTGAGTTGACATTGACTGTAAAGTAACATGTTTTTACCAACATGCATAAAAGGCGCAGTATTTTTCAAAACAGCAGCACACAGTCTTTAACTCAATCCACCGGAGAGTTTCATAGACTATTCTAACTACCGTATATGGATAAAAAAGCAGTGGCTTAGTAAAACTCCAGTATGTAATTAGACATTTCAGAGTGATTCTTGTCTAAACTTTATTTTTTTAAAAACTAGGGAAAGACTAGTCAGCTTCTTTACTAACACCAGGTCCATGGAATCTCAAAGTTTTGGGCTGTCTTTAGAAATGCTACTTCTGTAAGCACGTACAATAGATAACACCAGTTAATTAAAGGCCATTGTTGGGCTTTAACAGTGGCCAGTCAGTAGGTGACAGGCATCGTGATTGAAGATGGATTTACAACAAAGGACTTTTTGGGGATTTTTATTTTATTTTATTTTAATAAAGTACTTGTGATACGTTTTGGTGTCTTTATTTCAAGATGACATTTTTTGGGGGGAATTAGTAGGGGTACAATGTAAGCCCATAAGGCATTGGTAATGGGCAATACCAGAAAATAAAATCATAATTTCTGCTTCCTCCTTGATATCGCATCTATGAGTAGAAGATGTAGAATAAAAATACTGAAATAGGAAACAAGCCAAGAAGGGTTGCAAAGGGGCTTCAGTATGGAACTCTCAGCGGTAAATATACAAAATTGATTTATTGAGAAAATAAACAATTTCAATAACACGTGGCTAGTAACCAAAAGGCAGTAAATCATAAAATCATGACAACGTTGTCACAATAAAAATGAAAAAATAGCAGCACACACACAAACACTCTTCAAACATACGGGAGAGGGGTGGGTGTGAGACACAATGTTGAAAATCAGCCTCCAGTGACAACAGGTATGGATATACCAAAAAAATCAGGTGTCCCTTGAGTATAGATAAAGTAATGGTGTCACAGCGTGAAAGACGGAAATGTCAAGCTGGAAAATCAGCAGTATGATTAGGTCAACAGTGAAGAGAATACTCCAGTGTATAGATCAAAGTTACTGACACATGCACACATGTGTAGATGAGCTTGAAGAAATAAACGGCATCTGGACTTGTCTATAAAGGGGCATGTAATATAGATATATTGTCCTTTGGTACAGGAAGCTGCCACAGTCGGATGATACAGGACTTAGCATATATATCATGCATAAAAAGTGATTAAGTAAACGGGACTGCAGCATCCCTGAAACAATCTCACCCGCCATGCTGCTTGCTTCCTTGATCCAATACCGAGTATCTCCTCAGATCTCCAAAAAAGCAAAGGGTTGTCAAATAAAGGGCATAGAGAGCTAGGCACTGGTTTGGGGGATGGATACCATTGCAAATAAATTATTTTAAAAAATACAGTTCAGCGGGAAAGCGCCCTCCTTTTTATGCAATATGGGAAAACACCATTCATTTTTAATACATGCATTGGAGAATGACTTTAAGCTGTATGCATTGTTAGGGACAGCATGACTATATTTTGTGCAATTGATTTTTTACTGTTACATTTTGCTTGGCTCAAATACAGGGGCAGTGCTCCATTCTAATTAATTTTAACTTATTTAATTCTAGGCTTTTTAGGTCATTTTAAACAGATTTTTTTTGTCTAGCAGTAAAAGGCCTGATTTGAGCTTTGGAAGTAGCTGCCACAACAGATATGAAAGCTACAAAAAAGTCCTCAGCTTCATACCAATTGGCTATTTGCAATATAGTTCCATAGTGTAGATTGTGATCTTCTTTTTTTGCAGTACCACACTGTATTGTATTTAAAAGTTTAATTAAATGTCAAAAAACACATCCAAACCAAAATCCACATTCCAGGGACAAGGCACTTTGTGGATAAAGGACAATCCGCAACTCCATACATGCTCTTTAAATCAGTCCAAATTTATTGTATCTCCATGAAGATAAAAGTACAACAGAGGTAGACGCGTTTCAGCCGCAACAGCCTTGTTCACAATACATGCAACATTATTGGTTTTAACAATACTGTATATCTGTCTTTTGGATCTTGAGAGACAACACCAATAAAATCATGTGTTTTGATTCTTTATTCGCTTTTTATCCATAGTCAACATTGCAGCAGTTGTAGTAGGCTGCATTTTAAATGACACACAGGATGCAGGTTCATCCTAAAAAATCCACATTAAAGTGTCAATATTTCACAGAAAAAAAAAAATATATATATATATTGTACTGATTGGCTGATATGAGTCACATGACTGGCTCATGGCAGTCATATGATAGGTTCACGACAGTCACATGTGTGGAAGTCACATGACTTTTCCATTGCAGTAATATGATTGGTGCATCGGAGACACATGACTAGATAGTGATAGTCACATTGGCCTCTGTCAGTCACAAACAGTGAAAAAAACTGGTTGCAGGAAAATAGAAAATATGAATAAACTGCATCACAGAGATAATTATGTTCAGCAGCTGTCCCTATCGAGAGGATATCACTTAACAACTGAATAAATAATATAGCGCTACCACCATCAAAAGTTGATTATAATAATAAGTGAATTCCAAAAATTGGCAAAAGTGACAAACACAATGTAAACAATATCAAACAATAGTGACATGTTCCTTCAATAATTCATCTGTTCCATTTAATTTCTCATATTAAAGTGTCCCATGCAAAAATAAAGTGTCCCGTGCAAAAAATAAGGTGTCCAGTGCAGTCAATTAATACAACTATATATGAAAGTGTTTAGTGTCCACAAAGTGCAGAAAAATCTTTAATCCCCAGCTCCACCACACCAAGATGGCCACTGACTGCAAACCAAGTGTCCATCACCTCTTTTCACACTAAACACTTATCAGAAATACTTGCTGGTAAATAAAACACCAGCCACAAGCGCATTAGATGTAAATATCCAGAGATATTCAGTAGTTCCTCTTTCGCTCTCTCTGGCAATCCCAGACAGTGTAATGTCTTTTGCATGGGACATTTTATTGTAAGAAATTAAATGGAACAGATGAATTATTGAAAGCACATGTCACTTTTATTTTATATTGTTTACATTGTGTTCGGCACTTTTGCAGGTTGCAGGAAAAACAGTTGTTGCGAAAAAAACAGTTGGCAGGGTAAAAAAAGCTGTGGAATGGAAAAAAGAGTTGGCGTAAATAAGGAGTTGGAGAAATAAACAGTTGGTAGAAAAATAAGTGGTGAAAAAACAGCTGGCAGAAAGCTCTGTTGAAAGAAAAAAAACATTTGGTTGAAAAAAAGTTGGAGTGAAAAATAGTTGGCAGAAAAAAACAGTTGGCAGAAAAAAGAAAGACAAACAGTTGAAGTGAAAAACACGTATTGGGAAAATATGTGAAAAGAAAAAAGTTTGTGTCAAAAGCAGCTAGAAAGAAAATAATTGGTAGCAAAAAAGTTGGAGGAAAAATAGTTGGCATAAAAAAAACAGTTGATGGTGGAACAAAACAGAGAAAACAAACAGTTGATGTAAAAAACCTGTTGGCATGAAAAAGAGTTGGAGGAATAAACAGTTGGAAGGAAAAGCAGGTGGCAGAAAAAAAACCAGTGGGAGGAAAAAACAGTTGGCAGGAAATACAGTTTTTCGAAAAAGGCTGATGGAAATAAAATGAGGGACAATAAGAGTTGTACATGTAACGCCTACGTGTTCTGCTGTAGTGGACACTATGCTTCTGTAAAGGAAGTGGAAGGTCTATGAACACTTCTTGAAGGAGCATATGAATGGGAAGTGTTTGAAGCACTTGGAACATCCAGGAACCACCAGATGAAATATCGAGACTAGTGATTTATCCAAGCTTTATTTGCTGAGCATTTTTAAACAAAGCAAATTTATCTGGTAAGTTATTCACACAAAGGGGGTTTGGTGGAGCACTTTGGGTAATTTTTGAAGAGAGTGATCTACATGCGGGATTTTCTTGGACACCAACTTCACTACTCTTCATCTTTTTGTTTGAACTGTTTGACATTTATAATTTAGAGAATTATTGATACCCGGGACCTCCCAATGCTATGAACTTTAAAAATTTCTTGTTTTATCAAGATTAAATTAATAAGGAGGCTGCAGGTAGACTAATACTATTGTGTTGCATGCTGATTTTATGTTTATTCACAGTGTGTTGAGATAATTGATATAAAAAATAAATGTTGATGAATAAACAGTTGGATTAAAGAAACAGTTGATGTAAAAAAACACAGTTGGAGGAACAAACAGTTGGCTGGAAAATAAAAAAAATGTTCTTCATACTTACCACAATTTTCTTTTCCTGGTTTAGATCCCACCCTCCAGCTAAACTGATAGGACCTAACTCATGAATTTACACCCCCTATAACCTCTGCATTGTGTAACTAGCTTTCTCTGACTGGGCATGCTGATGTGCTGCCCTTGGAGCTAGTCAATAAAGGAAAATTGGGTAATTATGAAGACCAATTTTCCAATTTCCCCGACGCTCCATGTTAGCTCACACATGGGAAAAAACTAATTACACAAGGGGGGTACTTGGAAACCAGAAAACTTTTTTGATTATAGGCAGAAGCGGAATCGATAATTCTCCACCCAAAAACAAGTGGTCAAGACAGCCGACTCTATACAATATTGAGCCACAAACGTAAACAGTAAAGACCAGGTAGCCACTTTGCATATAATCTCTGGTGAAACACAATTTGCTGCTGCCAAGAAAGTTGAAACACTGCTTGTAGAGTGTGCATTCACTCCCTCTGGAACTGCCAACCCTTTTGACTTGTAGGCCAGAGCAACAGTCTTTACCATCCAGGAGGCAATTACTCTGCTTGAAGCTTTGGAACCCTTTCTTAATCCTGACCGAACAATAAAGATATATTCTGAGGATGAGATGTTAGATGTAGCCCCAATGTAGGATTTTAAGGTCCTATCTGTATCAAAGTGATGAACATACTGATCATTTTCTGAGAGGAATGCTGGCAATACAAATTCTTGCTTTATGTAAAAATTGGAAGCTGCTTTTGGGGTAAATCCCAGCATAGGAACTAAGAGCACTCTATCAGCAAGAAGGTCATAAGGGGCTCTTTTTAATTCCAGCGCCACAATTTCCAAGACTCTCCAAGATGTATGGTAATTGCAATTAAAAAGGCTGTTTTTAAGGCTAGAGAGACATATCTTCCAGAAAGCTAGGGAATTAAGCACCAGTGGTAAGACTCACATTGGAAAAAGGAGTTTCCTTGGAGGATTGTGCCCCAACACAGCCTTTAAGGACTGAACAACAACATTGTTGAAAAATCCACCGAATGCCAGTGAAAGCAGAAATAGCTGAAACATGCCCCCCCCCCAAGTGTTCTTAGAGCTAAGTCCACCTAAGTCCATCTCAAGACCTTTTTGAAGGAACTGTAGTATGTGGAGGATTTGCTGGTTGAAACCCCTTAGAAGATGTGAATTCCAGAACTTTGAGTCATGCTCATTCATGTCTTTATGGACCTTGCTTTGTGCACTGGTCCAAATCATTTAGTGGAGGGGGGATTATGGTGTGTTTTTTTTTTTTTTTAGCGGTTGGGCTTGGCCCCTTAGTTCCAGTGAAGGGAACTCTTATGGTGTCAGAATACCAAGACATTTTGGACAATTTAATGCTCCTAACTTTGTGGGAAGAGTTTGGGATGGCCCCTTCCTGTTCCAACATGACTGCACACCAGTGCACAAAGCGAGGTCCATAAAGACATGGATGAGTGAATTTGAGGTGGAGAAACTTGACTGGCCTGTACAGAGCCCTGACCTCAACCTGATAGAACACCTTTGGGATGAATTAGAGTGGAGACTGCGGGCCAGGCCTCCTCATCCACATAAGTACCTGACCTCACAAATGCGCTTCTGGAACAATGGTGAAACATTCCCATAGACACACTCCTAAACCTTGTGGACAGCCTTCCCAGAAGAGTTGAAGCTGTTATAGCTGCAAAGGGTGGGCCATCTCAATATTGAACCCTACGGACTAAGACTGGGATGCCATTAAAGTTCATGTGCGTGTAAAGGCAGGCGCCCCAATACTTTTGGTGATATAGTGTACCAGTGGTGGCTGGTGCCCAATAGTTTGGGGGGGCGGCAAACAAACCTGCCCCCCTCACTCACACAAACGCCAACCCCCCCCCACGTGGGAGATGGATGGGAAGGCGGTGATTGAAAGGAAAAGCGGCGGTCAGTCCAGCCTTACCTTAGGAGGCTGCTCCTCGCTCTAGCTTGCCGAGGGAAGAGCCGGGGCCATTGCTTCTCCTCTGCATGTAGATTGGGGGCTGGGTGCATGGATTAGGGGGCCCCTAATGGAGCGGTCACCACTGTAGTGTACATACATAGACTCAATGCTTCCTTTTTGGACTTGCAAGACTTCTGAAATTGAAGCTAACACCAGTGCAGGCTTACAGGCTCTGCCTGCCAACAAATATAATTTTTTTTTAAATAAAGATCAGCTCTCTTGTCCAAGACATCCTTAAAGAAATTGCATCATCTAAGGGTGAGGTAATGTGTCTTGCTAGCCTCATTAAGGCTGCATAAATTCCAGGAGGTCCCTCAAGATTCTTCACATCTTTCTTCTTGAATAGGTACAGCTTCAAAAAATGGTTATGAAATTAGTTTTTTCTACTGGACTCCATTCATCAGAGATGATTTCTTTGATCTCATACATAAATGGGAAGCCACAGATTTCTTTTCTCATGTTCCTTCCCTTTGGCTGATCATCTGCTGAATCTTCCCACAATAGTACCTGTCTTCCTACTTTGACAAAAGAAAGTACTGTAGCTAAATAATCAAATTCACCTTCTTCCCCATCTGAGAATGAGTCAACACAAAAGCAGACAGATTGTCCGACTCCTTGTCTCTTGTAGCTTCCATGAAGCAATTCCAAGCTATAATACCAGGAAATGCTGTAATAGGACAAGCCCAGCATCCATCTGGACATGGCTGAGGGTAACACAAGGAATAATAGTGATCTGAAGAAGCCCAATTTTTCAGAGAAGCAGAACTAAATCATATGTCTCTGCTATGATGATGAGAGTGCTCTCTGTCTCTAGAAGGAGATCTGCATCTGGATAAACTCAAAGGCTCATGTCTGTTTCTGGAGGGATGAAAAGTCCTGTGATCTGACCTGGATGAACTTTAAAATAATATAAAGAACATAGTTAGATGACATGGTCATTTCAGAGAAAAAAAATTGTTGAAAGCAGTCACCTACCTTCTTTGCGAATGCTTGCCTTTAGAAGGAGTTGTCATTTGGCATTCTAAAAAAAAAAAGTTTAATGCCCATAATACATTGAAGTACAGTGAAAAAATTTGGCATATTTCCAAAAGTAGCTCATATGTGAACAATGCAGCGCACAGCAAGGGCAACAGGGGGCAGCAGTATGCAGCAGAGAGATGAATCCTGCAGAGCATACTGTCAGCACAGAGTGAGAGGGTGGTTGGTCTGACATGACGGGTTGCCACTCTGTTTAAAAATGTCTCCAGGCTTAAGGATCCACCCCTGCATTTCATAATTGGCTGTTCTCTTGCTCATTTCCAAAAGTGCAGCAGAAGGCTTGTGGAATGTATTGTGAACTACCATGTGTTGGTGATGTAGGGGCTGTGCTGGAATGTGCAGTGTGCATTCTAGCAACATGTATCTGCCCACAGTCGGAAGACAAACAGGCAGAGGCAAAAACAAAATGGATGGAAAACAGCTGGCATAAAAAACACTTGGTGGAAAAAAATGTAAAAGAGATGTTGGCAGGAGAACCATTTGGATAGGAAGTAGATGATTGAAAAAAGTTTGAGGAAAAAACAGTTGTCTGGAAAAAAACTGTTTGTGGAAAAAACTGTTGTTGGGAAAAAATAGTGAGCATGGAAAAAAGTTAAAGGAATGTTGTATTTGGAGGTAAAAAAAACAGTTTGCAGGGTTAATAAGTGGTTGGTGGAAAAAATGGGTGGAATAAATCAGCTGTGAAAAAAGCTGTTGGAGGAAGAAAACAGTTGGTGGGAAAAAACAGTTAGAAGATAAAAAACAGTTGTCAGGAAAAACAGTTGAATGAAAAATGTTGAAGTAAAAATTGGAGGGAAAAAAGGCTGCCAGAAAAAAAACAGTTAGCCAGAAAAAACTGTTGGAAAAAATAGTTGTGGAAACACAGTTGAAGAAATTGTTGGCAGGATATAAAATGTAGTTATTGAAAAAAAGAGTTGAAGGGAAAAAAAGTTGGTGGAAATAATAAATTGTGGAAGAAAAAATTGGGGAAAAAAATTGGTGAAAAGCAGTTGGTGAGAAAAAGTTGGAGGCAAAAACAAATGGAGGGAAAACAGTTGGAGTGAAAAACACATGGTGGGAAAAACATGAGGAGAAAAACAGTTGGCAGGAAAACCAATTGGAGGGAAAGATAATTGGCAGAAAATAAACTTTTTGAAACTGGGGGATAAAAAATTGAGGAACATTTGTAGGCAAAAAAGTTGTCAAAAAACATTTTAGCAATAAAACAGTTGATGGGAGAACACTGGGGAAAAAAGTGGGAGGAAAAAAATCAGTTGGGAATAACAATTCGAGGAAAAAAAGTTGTTGGGAAAAACAGTTGGATACAATTTTTGGAGGAATTTCTGGCAAATCCTATACTAATGCCCACTGGAAAAGCTCTGCCCCTCACCCCATCTTACCTCCATTGGTCTATTGGCTCAGTTGAGGATATCTGTCAAAAGGATGACCTGATACACTTGTCTCAAAACAAACATGATTCCTCTGGGATGCCTTTACTTTCACGAATGAAGGCCAAGGACTATTGTGTAGAGATACCAAGTAATTAATGAACTCTCTGTCCTCTCACTGGTCTACCTAGGTGGTCCCCTCTCACATCCTCTCCCTCCCCTTCCTTCCACTAGCTTTTCACCTCCCCTTTCTGGCCACCCCTTACATAGTTGCCTGCCGTGCTGTAATTATATCTGAAACTCTATCTTTCATCCCCACATTGAACCGGACTATAACCCTCTCTCTCATTTACCAAAATGACACTTATGGGCATGCAGGTACGCTCGACTTCCCCACTGGCTTTACCTCTATATAGTGGTGTACAGTAGGGGGCGCTAGAGACCTGAAAACATATGTATCTGCCAATAGATACACACACTAACTATATCAACCACAGTGGATTAAATAGTGCTGTTTGTGCTAAACTGAAATTATATCAAATACATAGTTTATAATAAAAATGAATATAAAGAATGAAGTGAAAAGTGATATTAAAATCAACAAAATTCTTAGTGCAAATGTGATAATTGAAATCGTGATGTTTGATTGTCCCAATCCATTGAAAAGATCAGAGCAAACAATTGAAACCAACATCAAAGCAGACACATGGATCCTCAAAGATGCAACAATTCTTGCGATGATATAAAGATTCCGTCACCCAAGAGGAAAAAACACCTGAAGATAATAGATATCTGCTTACCAGATACCAATGACTTCTTTAACTAAAAAGAAAGTCATTAGTGCTTGTACAGGATTGTGCCTGTTCACATGAAGGCTGGAAGGCTGGATGGTACTTTAGGCATAGATCCCTCCCGTCCCATTCATTCAGGATAGGAAATATGAGAAACAAAAGGGAATCTCCATAGCGTAAAACCGTTTAATGTATAAAAATAGAGAACAATAAAATAGCCAATTGGCCTCTTACATTGATCGGTGCCTACCCGGCACTGGGACTGCTTGCATGTCAGGGTGAATGGAGTCAGGAACCCTTCGCATCACATCGCACATGCGGCGTGCGTTCCACCCCGTGCGTCTAGCTAACCAGATGATCCGGAAGTAGGTGGGACGATTCTGGACATGTGACCACGTACCGCTCCGACGTACGTTTCGTTTGTGAACGTCTTCAGGGAAGCGTACATTGGTCACTAAGCGACTGGTTTATATGGGGAGTGAGGGCGGGTAAATTGGCTTGGTAAGAATACTCCGCCTTTGTGTCGATAAAGTTTATTTGCTGAGCATTGTGCACAAACCAGCCAGGGGATGAAAACTCCCCCTGGTGGTTATATGTCATAGTGCTCCAGACAAAGAGAAAATTTCTTAGTATTACATACCATAATTGTCAATCAGTAAAATGGCAGAAAAACAGTTGGAGATGATAAATTAATAAATATACTACATAAACAATCTCATTAATAATGATAATTGTCATAATTAGTTGGAAAGGACTAAAAATAATCCCGTCATTCAGAGCAGTCTCAGTCTCGGTTTCACAATGGCTGGTAAGTGATAAGCACATTTGAACATTCTCCATTGAAACCACAATAATAAATTATTTTAATTTTAATATTAATATGTTGAAGATCTTAAACTATACTTTAATGTAAAAAAATGATAACCACGTAACCAATGACATCAGGGTTCAAAAAATGCATACTGATAAGATTGTGATTAATCATTTGTTAAAAAACAATTGAGGTCTATGTCTATGTTCATCCCATACGGTTGCATACTCTGTAGCTTGTAAAGCCAATATGTTTCATTTTTGGACACTGTCCTTTTCATATGAGTACCCCTCCAGTCCCTTGCTACTTTATCAATCCCATAAAACGTACATAGTGATGGATCACTGTTGTGGTACATTTTAAAGTGTCTGGAGACACTATGATTGGGGTAGCCATTTTTTATATTAGCAAGATGTTCACTAATTCTTACTTTGAGTTGACGTGTGGTTCTGCCCACGTACTGTAAGGAACATGGACATTCCAATACATAAGTCACGTGGTCAGAATCACACGTAATTAATGGTTTGATATTAAACTGTTGCTGGGTAACCGCAGAATTGAATACTCTATATAGATGGTTGTGCTCAAAAATCCATTCTGCATGATGTTAATGTAATTTGTTCCCGCTTCTGCATACCATGACCTATACCAGTGGTTCTCAGCTCCTGTCCTCAGGACCCACTAACAGGCCAGGTTTGCAAGATAACTGAAATAAGGGCCATCTCTACTATTCATTGGACCCTGGGCAAACATTTTCTTGCCCCCCCCCCCACCTAAGAAATACAATAGATAGCAGCTAGACTCAAAATCAGTTTACTGCAGCAGATCAGGTAGCGATTGTGATTGGTTGCCAGAGGTTGCAGCACATCATTGCTGCTCATTGGTAAAAAAGCAGGAGTAGTATGGCGCTGCCCTTATGGAGACAAAATTTTTTTTTTTAATTTTTTTTCTCTTTCTTTGTAGTGAGTGTATTGCCTAGTATCCTTATAGAATTGCTTCTAAAACCTGTATATGTTCAAAAATTGAATAAAACTGACTGGTGGTGAATATTTCTATTCAAAATGAAAATACAACAACTGGTGCTCCAATTGTTCAACAAAGGTGCATTGTGCCCTTTAAGTTAAGTAATAATGTAGTTGTGGATATAGATGTAATATCATCTAGGTGGAAAGTGTTAAAAAAAAAAAAAAAAAAGGAAAACAGGAATAGTATGGCGCTGCCCTTATGGAGACAAAAAAAAAAAAAAAAAACCTCTCTTTAAAATGACTATATAATTCCTAAAGTGTGTGTGCCAAAAATGAATAAATATGTGACTGGTGCCAAGTCCTTACTGTTAAAGGTACAATTGCAACATAAGGTGCTTCAATTATTCAACAAAAGTGCATAGTGCAGCATCACTAAAGTGACCAGTGTTAAATCATACAAATCCATACAACATTGTGCAAAATATCCATCATAAATAGTGACTCTTGTGCTGTGACCAGTATTGGTTGGATAGGAAAAGTTCCGTTTATGAAAAAACAAGTTCTTTTTGGAGTATTTTGTAGTGTTCAATCTTTGAGGGTCAAATATCTGTAGGAAAGCTTCTTATCCAGGTGCTGGTTTCTTTAATTAGTGCCTTGTCTGCATGCTCTGACAATGCCCCAGTAGAAGTCTGATGACGAAACGTGCGTAGGGCGGGTTACGAACGTCTTGCAGCACCTCTAACAAAGGGAATTCGCTAACTTTTGGCATGCTTGATTTGTTCATTTGAAATGTGAGTACATTTGTCTATTAAGTTTTAATAAAAGTTCTCCTATGGTTTTACGCAATGGGCATACCTTCTTTCCTTTACATGTAATTACTACACCACAATACGCAAGTAAAGTTTGGGGGATATCCTTGATTGCTGCACAGTGGCAGACACTGTGACCGCGCATACCCCTACAGGGGAAAGGAGAATCCGGTGAGTGCAAGCATTGTCAGAGCATGCAGACAAGGCACTAATTAAAGAAACCAGCACCTGGATAAGAAGCTTTCCTACAGATATTTGACACTCAAAGATTGAACACTACAAAATACTCCAAAAAGAACTTGTTTTTTTCATAAACGGAACTTTTCCTATCCAACCAATACTGGTCACAGCACAAGAGTCACTATTTATGATGGATATTTTGCACAATGTTGTATGGATTTGTATGATTTAACACTGGTCACTTTAGTGATGCTGCACTATGCACTTTTGTTGAATAATTGAAGCACCTTATGTTGCAATTGTACCTTTAACAGTAAGGACTTGGCACCATATTTATTCATTTTTGGCACACACACTTTAGGAATTATAAAGTCATTTTAAAGAGAGGTTTTTTTTTTTTTTTGTCTCCATAAGGGCAGCGCCATACTATTCCTGTTTTCCTTTTTTTTTTTTTTTTTTTTTTTTTTTAACACTCTCCACCTAGATGATATTACATCTATATCCACAACTACTTTATTACTTAACTTAAAGGGCACAATGCACCTTTGTTGAACAATTGGAGCACCAGTTGTTGCATTTTCATTTTGAATAGAAATATTCACCACCAGTCAGTTTTATTCAATTTTTGAACATATACAGGTTTTAGAAGCAATTCTATAAGGATACTAGGCAATACATTCACTACAAAGAAAGAGAAAAAAAATTAAAAAAAAAAAAAAAATTGTCTCCATAAGGGCAGCGCCATACTACTCCTGCTTTTTTACCATTTTTTAATACTTTCCACTTAGGTGGTATTGTATGTGTAGAGGCAGCAGCCATATCCATAACTAAAACATTCAATTCATTGCGCGGATTTACCCCATACACCTAACATTGCTGCTCATTAACTGGTTGCTAGAGGTTACTGCACATCATTTCTGCTTGCTGGGTGGTTGCTAGAAGTTGCTGCACATCATTACTGCTCAATGATTGGTTGCTAGAGGTTACTGCACATCTTTAACGCTCACTGATTGGTTGCTAGAGGTTACTGCACATCATTATTGCTCACTGATGGGTTGCTAGAGGTTACAGTAGATCATTACTGTTCACTGATTGGTTGCTAGAGGTTACTGCATATCATTATCTCTAATTGTCAGTGTGGCTAATCTGCACTAAACAGTGAGGCATTGTAATATGCCAGGATTTTAGGAGTGCACTATATGCAGAGTGCAGGATTGAGGAGTTCACTATATGCAGAGTGCAGGGTTGAGGAGTGAACTATATGCAGAGTGCAGGGTTGAGAAATCCTCTTAGTACAGATTGCAGGGCTAAGGGGTGCGCTATGTGAAGAATGCAGGGTTGAGGGGTCCTCCATGTGCAGAGTACAGGGTTAAGAGGTGTGATATGTGAAGAGTGCAGGGTTGAGGGGTCCTCTAGATGTAGAGTGCAGGGTTGAGGGGTCCTCTATGTGTAGAGTGCAGGGTTGAGGGGTCCTCTATGTGCAATTCCGCCTATTATTGCCCATCAGTGCCGCCTTTCAATGCTCATCAATGCCATCTATCAGTGCCACCTATCAATGCTTCTCAATGCGGCCTATCAGTGCCACCTATCAGTGCTCATTGATGCCACCTATCAGTGCCCATCAGTGCCACCTCTGAGCTAAGAGCGTCTCTCTCATACAGCCCAGAGCCTGCACTGATAGTTCCCCCTCGCTCCTCAGTTTCCCCTCCCTCCTCACGCCCCTCTCCCCCCTGTGTGCACTGTGGGGAGTGTGAATGATCAAATTCAGCTGCTGGGCTTCACACTTCCCGCGGTGCACACAGGAGGAGAGGGGCAAGAGGGGAAGGAGCAGATCGGCTCTCTCTTCTTCCATCCGTGCAAGTGAGGAGGGAGGGGGATCTGTCAGTGCAGGCTCTGGACTCTATGAGAGAGACGCTCTCAATTCAGAGTCCTCCGGTCAGCAACCCCACTGGGGCTCCCTACAGTGCCGGAACACCAAGTGCGACCTTTGTGACCCTGGTAGTTCCGCTACTGCCCCCAGATCAGTCTGTCACCATTATAATCCCCCTCATGTCATTCTGTCCCCTAGTATAATTCCCCCCCAGGTCAGTCTGTTCCTCAGCACAATCCCCCCAGGTCTGTCCGACTGACCTAGATGGATCATACTGGGGTACATACTGATGTGGGGGGACTATACTGCGGTACGGACTGACCTTGGAAATGGGAGGACTGTACTAGGGGACAGACTGACTTGGGGGGGATTACATTAGGGGACATACTGTAAGATTACAGAGTGCACAAAAACAATCTAACCCCCCACCCAGATCAGCCTGTCAATGTGCAACCCCCCCAGATCAGCGAAACAGTGTGCAACCCCCCAGGCCAGATCAGCAAGTCACAGTGTGCAACCCCCCCCCCCCCAGATCAGCAAGTCACAGTGTGCAACCCCCCAGATCAGCAAGTCACAGTGTGCAACCCCCCCCCAGTTTAGCAAGTCACAGTGTGCAAGCCCCCCAGATCAGCAAGCCCCAGTAAGCACAGCCACAACCCCCCCTCCCCCCAAATCAGCGAGTCAGTGTGCATAACCACAATTCCCCCCGCCCCCCAAGATCAGGCTGCCACAGTGTGCACAATCACTCCCACACTCCCAGATCAGCCTGTCAATGTGCAACCCCCCCCCCCCCCCAGATCAGCGAATCAGTGTGCAACCCCCCCAGATCAGCAAGTCACAGTGTCCAACCCCCCCCAGATCAGCAAGTCACAGTGTCCAACCCCCCCCCCCAGATCAGCAAGTCACAGTGTCCAACCCCCCCCAGATCAGCAAGTCACAGTGTCCAACCCCCCCAGATCAGCAAGTCACAGTGTGCAACCCCCCCCAGATCAGCTCAGCAAGTCACAGTGTGCAACCCCCCCAGATTAGCAAGTCAGTGTGCAACCCCCCCCCCCCAGTTTAGCAAGTCACAGTGTGCAACCCCCCCCCCCCCGAACAGCAAGCCCCAGTAAGCACAGCCACAACCTCCCCTCCCCCCAAATCAACAAGTCAGTGTGGATAACCACAATTCCTCCCGCCCCCCAAGATCAGGCTGTCAAAGTGTGTAGAATCACTCCCCCATCCATATTTACACAGAGTACCTAAGCGGCATGTGGAATTTCTTTTCTCCCGGGCTCTTGAAGGTGCAGTTAGAATGGCATCATTGCCCCGCCTCCCGGATGTCGATCCCACCCACACACAGTCACGGTCTGCTCCTGGAAAGCAGCAGGATCTGTGTATGACTGGAAACGAAGTCAAACGATTCTGCTGTGACAAGAAGCATAACAGGACGTCCGTGCAGGCTGCTGGCTTCACGAGGAGCTTGTGCCTGTGTACATTGCCAGCCCCTCTCCCTCGTTTGCTCTCATGTAGAGATGTGTAGAGCAGAGAGGGTTCTGAGCGGCCGCTGACAAAGCAGAGCAGCCAGCAAGTGACCAGCGCAGGTTGCGGAACTCCGGCTTAAAAAAAAACCTAGCGGGCAGCAGCGTGGGTTTCAATGCAGCTGCTTTGGGCCCTTAACAACAATTGGGCCCAAGGCAGCGTCCCCGTTTGCTCCGCGTTAAAGACGGCCCTGACTGAAATACATCACAGGTGATATAATTTGCTGCTCAGTGATTGCAGTATTCTAGTCTGCATCTTCCCAAGGTAATACTTAAAATCTGGCCTGTTAGTGGGTCCTGAGGACAGGAGTTGAGAACCACTGACCTATACTGTTTGGGGCCCGTGTGGTCCTTGTGTGCCCAAGATGTGGTTGGCTGGAGCAACATTTTTCTTTGTGATCTAAAGAAAGGACATCTGGTATCTATAAAAAAATGTGTATGGCTGTTACAAACATATATGTATAACTAAAGTGGTACACCCTTTCCCTGAGAAAGAATATGAAAAAGATATCAAACGTGTTGGGTTAATCAGAAAATTTACTTTTAGGATTACAGAAACAGTAGCTTTATGTTATATGTCTGATCTGGGTTGGAATGAAATTACCACTTATGTGAATGTATACATGGTTCAGCCAACTATTGTTTGGGGGATTGTCCTGTAATACACACCATCGTTTTTATTGTCATACTTAGTTTTAATGTTTAAAATAAAAGTGATGTTTTTTTAAACAATTGAGTATGTTGCCTACAAATTCCCAACAGAGGTTTTTGTATGTATTCACATTGATTAAAGGGATGGTGGCAACCTTTGTCCACACCAGAAACTCATTTTTCATTTTGAATACAACCCAGTCTGCCATGAATCAATCTTGTGACTAGCATAAACTAATCATATAAATGCAGTGAGACAGCCATGTGCCTGGCATAAGCCTATCAGGGGACAGCCATAGGTCAGTCACGTGATTCCTATGAGCCAGACATGTGACTGCCATGAGCTAATTATGTGACTAGCATGAGCCAATTATATTACCTGTAAGGTGAATGTACAGAACTACGCTACAGATTTTTAAAAAACCTCTTACAGAGGCAGCTGCTAATTTTCACATGGACCATCAAAAAAGATTATATATATATATATAAAGTGGACAGAACTACCACCGCTATACTCAAAAATCTATACTCACACGCTATAAACTATATATAGCTTCTGTGAACAATATACAGTATCTCACAAAAGTGAGTACACCCATAACATTTTTGTAAATATTTTATTATATCTTTTCATGTGACAACAATAAAGAAATGACACGTTACTACAATGTAAAGTAGTGAGTGTACAGCTTGTATAACAGCGTGAATTTGCTGTCCCCTCAAAATAACTCAGCACACAGCCATTAATGTCTAAACCACTGGCAACAAAAGTGAGTACATCCCTAATTGAAACTGTCCAAATTGGGCCCAATTAGCCATTTTCCCTGGCCAGGGTCATGTGATTTGTTATTGTTGCAAGGTCTCAGGTGTGAACGGGGAGCAAGTGTGTTAAATTTGGTGTTATCGGTCTCACTCTCTCATACTGGTCACTGGAAGCTCAACATGGCCCCTCATGGAAATGGAAATACAATTCACCTTTAATCACGTTAAAAGACAACAATTACTTTGCACCTGGGAAAAGGTCTGTGCGTGGTAATTGGATAAAAAATGACAACGCACAATTACGGGATATAATGCACAAGGAGAAAATGTGCGCACTTGGAGAAATTAAGCACAAAAAAGATTTGATGGAGGTCAATGAATGGCGATATTTCCAGCTTAAGCATTTCATAGCAAACCTACCGCAACCAATAAGGGATGGAGAGGAACTTACAGTTTTTGAGAAGTTATGTATAATGGATAAAACTCGGGGGAGTATATCCAGGATATACACGTTCCTGTTGGAAACGGGGGGGCTGGAAATCCCGCCATATATAACAAAATGGAAAAGGGAATTGGGTGCACGTGGTGAGAGGCAGGATATGAGCAAAATTTTAAAACTGATACATGGTACTTCCGTAGATGTAAAAATGGTGGAAATGAATTATAAATACCTTACTAGGTGGTATATAACACCAGATAAAATAGGGAAATACCAAACTGGGCAAACATCGGAATGTTGGCGAGGCTGTAAAGAAGTGAGAACTATGACTCATATCTGGTGGAGTTGCCCCAAGATCAAGACATATTGGAGGGAGGTCTTGAAATATATTAAAGAGATTACCAACATAGGACTAACCGAAGAACCATGGACATGTCTGTTTCATGGAGAAGAAATCCCTATAAAGCAATATAGAGACTCAAAGGTACCTTATATGATGAATGCAGCTAAAAGCCTGATCCCAAAAAAGTGGAAAGAAGTAGATAGCCCCAAAGTGGGGGAATGGTTGAATAAAATAGAGGAGATATGCAATATGGAAGATTTGACATATAGTGGAGAAGAAGACCGGGAGGGATTCATAAATAGATGGGGAAAATGGAAAAGATTTAAACTGACGAGGAGATATACTGAGTTGATGAATTCTTAGAAGTAGATGTATGGGTTGAGGTGAGGGGGGGAGCGGAGGGTGGGGTTGGGGAGAAGAGGGAAGGAAATTGTAAAGGTAAACTAATTCTGTATGCGCCCTGAGTGGTCAGGGCCTTTTTCTTTGTATAGTGTGATTACCTTTTGATATAATAAAAATAAAATAAATAAAAAAAAAAAACATGGCACCTCATGGCAAAGAACTCTCTGAGGATCTGAAAAAAAAGAATTGTTGCTCTACATAAAGATGGCATAGGCTATAAGAAGATTGCCAAGACCTTGAATCTGAGCTGCAGCATGGTGGCTAAGACCATACAGTGGTTTAACAGGACAGGTTCCACTCAGAACAGCCTCGCCATGGTCGACCAAAGAAGTTGAGTGCATGTGCTTCGCGTCATATCCAAAGGTTGTCTTTGGGAAATAGACGTATGAGTGCTGCCAGCATTGCTGCAGAGGTTGAATGGGTGAGGGTCAGCATGTCAGTGCTCAGACCATACGCCACACACTGCATCAAATTGGTCTGCATGGCTGTCATTACAGAAGAAAGCCTCTTCTAAAGATGATGCACAAGAAAGCTCAAAAACTGTTTGCTGAAGACAAGCAGATTAAGGACAGGGATTACTGGAACCATGTGCTGTGGTCTGATGAGACCAAGATAAACTTATTTGGTTCAGATGATGTCAAGAGTGTGTGGCGGCAACCAGGTGAGGAGTACAAAGACAAGTGTGTCTTACCTACAGTCAAGTATGGTGGTGGGAGTGTCATGGTCTGGGACTGCTTGAGTGCTGCCGACACAGGGGAGCTACAGTTCATTGATGGAACCATGAATGCCAACATGTACTGTGACATACTGAGGCAGAGCATGATCCTCTCCCTTCGGAGACTGGGCAGTATTCCAACATGATAACAACCCCAAACACACCTCCAAGATGACCACTGCCTTGCTAAAGAAGCTGAACCTAAACCCTATTGAGCATCTGTAGGGCATCCTCAAACAGGAGGTGGAGGAGCGCAAGGTCTCTAATATACACCAGCTCCGTCATGTCGCTATGGAGGAGTGGAAGAGGACTCCGGTGGCAACCTGTGAAGCTCTGGTGAACTCCATGCCCAAGAGGGTTAAGGCAGTGCTGGAAAATAATGGTGATATATACAAAGCAATTCTGCGCTGCCCTAAAAAAAAGGGGAGACAAGCAGCTAACACAACCAACAAGGTATTACAAAACGAAAAAAACACAATAAGTGTAGCGCTATTAAAATGAAAAAAACGTCCAATGTGAAAAAACGTTTTAAATTAATAGTTCAAAATGTAAATAAAAAAGAAGAGTCATCCGTATGCATGTAAGTAAGGAGTCTTCAGGAGCTGAACACTTCAAGCAGATATGTATGGCATCTGAGATGTAAATAAACACACCACCACCCAAAAATGAAGAGGCTTACCAGATGGGATGGACCCAAAGGGCATACGCCGAGTTGGGTCAGATAAGGCTTGGAGAGACGATGCTTATGGATTGACCCGCATGATGCTGTATTAATATCCATACCAGACCTGAAGGGCCTGGTATGGAATTTAGGGGGACCCCCCACATCATTTTTTTTTTTAATTTTGGTTCGGGGTTCCCCTGTGGGGAATTCCCATGCCGTTTTTATCAATGAACTTCTTTGTGTATTGTCGGCAATAGCCGCGAGTAGTTTTAAATTACTTTTTTTCCTTTGAAATGTCATTTTGCTGTCAGATTGTTCTAAACACGGGAAACATGCGCCCCTTTACAGGCATACTATAGACACCCCCCAGCTACGAAATTTAAAGGGATATTACACTTTTATTGTTTGACTTTAAGCATTATTAAAATCACTGCTCCCGAAAAAACAGCCATTTTTAAAACTTTTTTTTGCATTGATCCATGTCCCATGGGACAGGACCCAGGTCCCCAAACACTTTTTATGACAATAACTTGCATATAAGCCTTTAAAATTAGCACTTTTGATTATTCATGTTCGTGTCCCATAGACTTTAACGGTGTTCGCATGTTCGAACAAACTTTTTTCCTGTTTGCATGTTCTGGTGCGAACCGAACGGGGGGTGTTCGGCTCATCCCTAGTGGCCACACAAAATATTGACACTTTGGCCCAATTTGGACATTTTCACTTAGGGGTGTAGTCACTTTTGTTGCCAGCGGTTTAGATATTATCGGCTGCATGTTGAGTTATTTTGAGGGCAAATTTACACTGTTATGCCCCGTACACACGGTCGGACTTTGTTCGGACATTCCGACAACAAAATCCTATGATTTTTTCCGACGGATGTTGGCTCAAACTTGTCTTGCATACACACGGTCACACAAAGTTGTCGGAAAATCCGATCGTTCTATACGCGGTGACGTAAAACAAGTATGTCGGGACTATAAACGGGGCAGTGGCCAATAGCTTTCATCTCTTTATTTATTCTGAGCATGCGTGGCACTTTGTCCGTCGGATTTGTGTACACACGATAGGAATTTCCGACAACGGATTTTGTTGTCGGAAAATTTTATCTCCTGCTCTCCAACTTTGTGTGTCGGAAAATCCGATGGAGCCCACACACGGTCGGAATTTCCGACAACACGCTCCGATCGGACATTTTCCATCGGAAAATCCGACCGTGTGTACGGGGCATTATACAAGCTGTATACTCACTACTTTACATTGTAGCAAAGTGTCATTTCTTCAGTGTTGTCACGTGAAAAGATATAATAAAATATTTACAAAAATGTGTGGGGTGTACTCACTTTTGTGAGATACTGTATATCAAAGTGCAAAGTGCTAAATGTGCAGAAATACAAATTATGTCACCTAATGCAATCAAAAATACAGAAAAGTGCTACATGTAGGGCGCAAAATGCAAATAAGCAAATATATATAAAATATGTGCAAAAATGCATGTATCCATAATATGCAACTAATTGAATTTGCATGCAATATTCATGCAAAAATAATAAAGTTACTGTAAAAAAGTTCATGCAAAGAAATTCATCACAAAATAGTATGTGAATTTGTCATAAATTCTTCTGGTGTTCATAAAAATAAAGTGCTCTCCACCACCATAAGTACTAACTAAACTCACCCATCCCCATGCTGGTAAAATTATAAACCAGCAGAAAGCACATAACACTCTGGGAGTAATGATCTGTAGCTGCACAACTCTCCACTCAAAGACCACTCAAGAGGATTATTCCATATAACTCCATAACTCACATAAAGGAGAAAGAAAGAAAAGAGGAAGCTCTTATATTGTAAAATCATCTAAGAACTCTTTATTTAATAAAACAAATCAGTACACTCGCATTACCGTGCGTCTCCACTGACACAAGTATGCAGGCATAATCAAAAAGCCGAGTGCAAACCCACCATGCGTGGTGACCTCATGCCCAAGCCCCTTTCTACGCATTTCAATATCCAACATCCTCCATATATAGAATCATATTAAAATTATATAGAACGTCCTGTGAGCCTCCACTAACAATAATAAATCAATAAATCCTCTTTGAATCAGCCACAAGTGGTAAACATGTCTCATACACCATGTAAAAGTACTAAAATTGCATTTAAAACGCTGCGCTATCAAAGGTATAAGCAAAAAGCCTCTGAACTGGTAAAAATATATCCTCTACATCGTGGTAATAATAATGTATAAAATATATGATGAAAAATATATAAAAAGACATGTGCTTAATAGCCAAATAATAAAGTGACAATGTGCATTTATATAGTGATAAAAAATATTAAAGCAAACAAGTTAGTGGAAATCTAAATAGATCCAAATACTGGAATTATAAAAAAGTGCTTAAGTGTACTGTGCAAAGTTCAAATTGACCCAATTTACAGGTGCTCCACACTCCATGCGATTCAGTATGCTGTGAAAGTGATGCGATAATCAGATGCTGTGTTCTCACTCAGGTGCTCCTCCCCATGTAATGAAGGCTCACCTTAACCACTTGCCGACCGCCTCACGCATATATACGTGAGCAGAGCGGCACGGGCAGGCAAAATCACGTACCTGGTACGTGATTGCCTTCCCGCGGGCGGGGGGTCCGATCGGACCCCCCCCCGGTGCCATCGGCGGTCGGCATTTGGTTGGAAGCGATGAGAGACGAGGGGGAGACCATCCGATCGTGGCCCCCCCCTCGCGATCGCTCCCAGCCAATGAGAAACATCCCCTGCCTCTGTATAGTACACAGAGGCAGAGGATGTGATGTCATCTCTCCTCGGCTCGGCAGTTTCCGTTCCAGTGCCGAGGAGAGAAGACATGTAAGTGCACCAACACTCACACACAACACAGTAGAACATGCCAGGCACACTAAACACTCCCGATCCCCCCCCGATCGCCCCCCGATCCCCCCCAATCACCTCCCCCCCCAGTCACAAACTGACACCAAGCAGGTTTTTTTTTTTTTTTTTTCCTGATTACTGCATAGTGTCAGTTTGTGACAGTTAGCAGTGGTAGGACAGTTAGTATTAGCCCCCTGTAGGTCTAGGGTACCCCCCTAACCCCCCTAATAAAGTTTTAACCCCTTGATCACCCCCCGTCACAAGTGTCGCTAAGTGATCATTTTTCTGATCACTGTATTAGTGTCGCTGGTGACGCTAGTTAGGAACGTAAATATTTAGGTTCGCTGTCAGCGTTTTATAGCGTCAGGGACCCCCATATACTACCTAATAAATGTTTTAACCCCTTGATTGCCCCCTAGTTAACCCTTTCACCACTGATCACCTTATAACTGTTACGGGTGACGCTGGTTAGTTCGTTTATTTCTTATAGTGTCAGGGCACCCGCCGTTTATTACCGAATAAAGGTTTAGCCCCCTGATCGCCCGGCGGTGATATGTGTCGCCCCAGGCAGCGTCAGATTAGCGCCAGTACCGTGAACACCCACTCACGCACCGTACACGCACCGTACACCTCCCTTAGTGGTATAGTATCTGAACGCATCAATATCTGATCCGATCAGATCTATACTAGTGTCCCCAGCAGTTTAGGGTTCCCAAAAACGCAGTGTTAGCTGGATCAGCCCAGATACCTGCTAGCACCTGCGTTTTGCCCCTCCGCCCGGCCCGGCCCAGCCCACCCAAGTGCAGTATCAATCGATCACTGTCACTTACAAAACACTAAACGCATAACTGCAGTGTTCGCAGAGTCAGGCCTGATCCCTGCGATCGCTAACAGTTTTTTTGGTAGCATTTTGGTGAACTGGCAAGCACCAGCCCCAGGCATCGTCAGATTAGCGCCAGTACCGCTAACACCCACACACGCAGCATACGCCTCCCTTAGTGGTATAGTATCTGATCGGATCAATATCTGATCCGATCAGATCTATACTAGCGTCCCCAGCAGTTTAGGGTTCCCAAAAACGCAGTGTTAGTGGGATCAGCCCAGATACCTGCTAGCACCTGCGTTTTGCCCCTCCGCCCGGCCCAGCTCAGCCCACCCAAGTGCAGTATCGATCGATCACTCACTTTTTTTTGTAGCGTTTTGGTGAACTGGCAAGCACCAGCGGCCTAGTACACCCCGGTCGTAGTCATACCAGCACTGCAGTAACACTTGGTGACGTGGCGAGTCCCATAAGTGCAGTTCAAGCTGGTGAGGTGGCAAGCACAAGTAGTGTCCCGCTGCCACCAAAAAGACAAACATAGGCCTGTCGTGCCCATAGTGCCCTTCCTGCTGCATTCGCCAATCCTAATTGGGAACCCACCGCTTCTGCAGCGCCTGTACTTCCCCCATTCACATCCCCAACCAAATGCAGTCGGCTGCATGAGAGGCATTTATATGTCCTCCCGAGTACCCCTACCCAACGAACCCCCCCAAAAAAGATGTTGTGTCTGCAGCAAGCGCGGATATAGGCGTGACACCCGCTATTATTGTCCCTCCTGTCCTGATAATCCTGGTCTTTGCATTGGTGAATGTTTTGAACGCTACCATTCACTAGTCGAGTATTAGCGTAGGGTACAGCATTGCACAGACTAGGCACACTTTCACAGGGTCTCCCAAGATGCCATCGCATTTTGAGAGACCCGAACCTGGAACCGGTTACAGTTATAAAAGTTACAGTTACAAAAAAAAGTGTAAAAAAAAAAAAAAAACACAAACAAAAATAAAAAAAAATTGTTGTCGTTTCATTGTTCTCTCTCTCTCTCTATTGTTCTGCTCTTTTTTACTGTATAATATTCTGCAATGTTTTATTGTTATTATGTTTTATCATGTTTGCTTTTCAGGTATGCAATTTTTTATACTTTACCGTTTACTGTGCTTTATTGTTAACCATTTTTTTGTCTTCAGGTACGCCATTCATGACTTTGAATGGTTATACCAGAATGATGCCTGCAGGTTTAGGTATCATCTTGGTGTTATTCTTTTTAGCCAGCGGTCGGCTTTCATGTAAAAGCAATCCTAGCGGCTAATTAGCCTCTAGACTGCTTTTACAAGCAGTGGGAGGAAATGCCCCCCCCCACCGTCTTCCGTGTTTTTCTCTGGCTCTCCTGTCTCAACAGGGAACCTGAGAATGCAGCCGGTGATTCAGCCAGCTGACCATAGAGCTGATCAGAGACCAGAGTGGCTCCAAACATCTCTATGGCCTAAGAAACCGGAAGCTACGAGCATTTTATGACTTAGATTTCGCCGGATGTAAACAGCGCCATTGGGAAATTGGGGAAGCATTTTATCACACCGATCTTGGTGTGGTCAGATGCTTTGAGGGCAGAGGAGAGATCTAGGGTCTAATAGACCCCAATTTTTTCAAAAAAGAGTACCTGTCACTACCTATTGCTATCATAGGGGATATTTACATTCCCTGAGATAACAATAAAAATGATTTAAAAAAAAAATGAAAGGAACAGTTTAAAAATAAGATAAAAAAGCAAGAAAATAATAAAGAAAACAAAAAACAAAAAAAAAAAAGCACCCCTGTCCCCCCTGCTCTCGCGCTAAGGCGAATGCAAGCGTCGGTCTGGCGTCAAATGTAAACAGCAATTGCACCATGCATGTGAGGTATCACCGCGAAGGTCAGATCGAGGGCAGTAATTTTAGCAGTAGACCTCCTCTGTAAATCTAAAGTGGTAACCTGTAAAGGCTTTTAAAGGCTTTTAAAAATGTATTAATTTTGTTGCCACTGCACGTTTGTGCGCAATTTTAAAGCATGTCATGTTTGGTATCCATGTACTTGGCCTAAGATCATCTTTTTTATTTCATCAAACATTTGGGCAATATAGTGTGTTTTAGTGCATTAAAATTTTAAAAAGTGTGTTTTTTCCACAAAAAATGCGTTTGAAAAATCGCTTCGCAAATACTGTGTGAAAAAAAAAAATGAAACACCCACCATTTTAATCTGTAGGGCATTTGCTTTAAAATAATATATAATGTTTGGGGGTTCAAAGTAATTTTCTTGCAAAAAAAAATAATTTTTCATGTAATCAAAAAGTGTTAGAAAGGGCTTTGTCTTCAAGTGGTTAGAAGAGTGGGTGATGTGTGACATAAGCTTCTAAATGTTGTGCATAAAATGCCAGGACAGTTCAAACCCCCCCCAAATGACCCCATTTTGGAAAGTAGACACCCCAAGCTATTTGCTGAGAGTCATGTTGAGTCCATGGAATATTTTATATTGTGACACAAGTTGCGGGAAAGAGACACATTTTTTTTTTTTGCACAAAGTTGTCACTAAATGTTATATTGCTCAAACATGCCATGGGGATTTGTGAAATTACACCCCAAAATAAATTCTGTTGCTTCTCCTGAGTACGGGGATACCACATGTGTGGGACTTTTTGGGAGCCTAGCCACGCACGGGACCCCGAAAACCAAGCACCGCCTTCAGGCTTTCTAAGGCCGTAAATTTTTGATTTCACTCTTCACTGCCTATCACAGTTTCGGAGGCCATGGAATGCCCAGGTGGCATAAAACCCCCCCAAATGACCCAATTTTGGAAAGTAGACACCCCAAGCTATTTGCTGAGAGGTATAGTGAGTATTTTGCAGACCTCACTTTTTGTCACAAAGTTTTGAAAATTGAAAAAAGAAAAAAAAATTTTTTTTTTCTGGTCTTTCTTCATTTTCAAAAACAAATGAGAGCTGCAAAATACTCACCATGCCTCTCAGCAAATAGCTTGGGATGTCTACTTTCCAAAATGGGGTCATTTGGGGGGGGTTTTGTGCCATCTTGGCATTTTATGGCCTTCAAAACTGTGATAGGTAGTGAGGAGTGAAATCAAAAATGTATGCCCTTAGAAATCCTGAAGGTGGTGCTGGGTTTTCGGGGCCCCGTACGCGGCTAGGCTCCCAAAAAGTGCCACACATGTGGTATCCCCGTACTCAGGAGAAGCAGCTGAATGTATTTTGGGGTGCAATTCCACATATGCCCATGGCCTGTGTGAGCAATATATCATTTAGTGACAACTTTTTGTAAATTTTTTTTTTTTTTTGTCATTATTCAATCACTTGGGACAAAAAAAATAAATATTCAATGGGCTCAACATGCCTCTCAGCAATTTCCTTGGGGTGTCTACTTTCCAAAATGGGGTCATTTGGGGGGGTTTTGTACCGTCCTGCCATTTTAGCACCTCAAGAAATTACATAGGCAGTCATAAACTAAAAGCTGTGTAAATTCCAGAAAATGTACCCTAGTTTGTAGACGCTATAACTTTTGCGCAAACCAATAAATATACACTTATTGACATTTTTTTTACCAAAGACATGTGGCCGAATACATCTTGGCCTAAATGTATGACTAAAATTTAGTTTATTGGATTTTTTTATAACAAAAAGTAGAAAATATCATTTTTTTTCAAAATTTTCAGTCTTTTTCCGTTTATAGCGCAAAAAATAAAAATGGCAGAGGTGATCAAATACCATCAAAAGAAAGCTCTATTTGTGGGAAGAAAAGGACGCAAATTTCGTTTGGGTACAGCATTGCATGACCGCGCAATTGGCAGTTAAAGCGACGCAGTGCCGAATTGTAAAAAGTGCTCTGGTCAGGAAGGGGGTAAATCCTTCCGGGGCTGAAGTGGTTAAGGTGTGTGACCTTGCTGTTAAGCTTGGTCAATACACGCTTTGGAACCACTACAGGGTTCAACAGTGCGTCCGGGATCCTGGATCAATCGTCCATGTGCCTCAGTAAATCAATAAAAAAAAGGGATCTCATAGTGTAGTATGCTTATGCAATTTATTGAACCAAAAAAATAAACAGGTCCCACACAGGGTACTCACAATATCCAATCGCTTCAGTGCGCCATTCTACGTCAAGCAAAAAACGAATGGTGGAAACCGGCCGGTAACGGGATGGTATGCTGATCGTTCCTAACAGCTGATCTGCTAAGCATGCTGTCCTGTCCCTTTCCCCTACATGTGTCGATACAAGGGAATTTCGTATCTTCCTCAGCTGCAGATCAGCAGCTGTTGTGGAAAACAAATAGAGGAAAAACAGTTGGTGTAAAATAAGTTGGGAAAAACCATTGGTGCAAAAAAACAGTTGAAGGAAAAAACAGTTGTCAGAAGAAATACTTGGAGAAAACAGTTGGAGGAAAAATATTCAGTGGAAAAATCAGTTAAAGTAAATGACAGTTGAAGGAAAAAAACAGTTTGCATGAAAAAGACATTGATGGGAAAGAAAGTTGGAGAAAAAACAGTTGGTAGTAAAAACAGTTGGAGGAAAAAACAGTAAATGGGAAAAAAAAAAGATGACAGATGACAGGAACAGTTGGTGGGAAAAAGTGGTTGGCAGGAAAAAAGTTGTTGGAAAAAAGTTGCAAAATAAGAGTTGTCACAAAAACAGATGGTAGGATAAAGCAGTTGCCGGGAAAAATGGAAAATTGTATCAAATACTTACCGTAATTTCCCTTTCCTGACACCAATACATGGCATATATCCACCCACAGGACCTGTTTAGCTCTATAAAAGTCTGACTGAGAGCTACCTCCCCCATTCTCCATATAAAGCACAAAGATCAGAGAGAGGGTTCATATTGGCGCCAGGAAAGGAATATTACGGTAAGTATTTGATACAATTTTCCATTTTCCTGACGCCAACGTGGCAGCATACATATGATACATAGTGAGCTTTTGAGAGGGAGGGTTTAATGCTGCAAACATAGTCTTTATTTGATAATAGACATAGAAGCTTAGATAGTTTTCCTCCCAAACTCTACTGTAGTAAGAGCTGCTGGATGCACCCTGTAGTGTTTTAGGAACGTATGATGTGATGACCAGCTAGCTGCTTAGCAGACTGTCTCCAAAGACACCCCTGCCTGTGTCGCCCAAGAAGAAGACATCGCCCTGGTTGAGTGAGCTCTAACCACCTCCGGAGGATCCTTCCCGGACGCTCTATATGCCCAGTGAATGGTTTTTACTATCCAGGCCGAGATGGTTCTGGCCGAGGCCTCTTTCCCTTTAAATTTTCCAGTAGGTATGATGAAAAGTCTGTCAGAACGTCTGACTGTAGAAGTAGCCTGGAGATTTGAGGACTTTTGTAATGTCCATCTCGTGCAGATCAGCATCTGATTCCGCTGTCAAGGCTGGAGAGGTGAAATATCAATGCCACTTTTGGGACAAAGTGATCCAATGGTCTCAGCACAACCCTGTCTGGGAAGAACATGGAATTAGGTTCAGTTGCCCCCAATTCTTGGAGTTGCGACACCCTTCCCCCTGAAGTTATGGCTATTAGGAAAGCCGTTTTTAAGATGATATCCCATAATGAACAGAGCACAAGGAGGGTTTGCTAGAGGACTACTGCCAGGTCCCATTGAGGGAACCTATTTCTCTTGGGAGGGCGTAGTCTAAGT
Organism: Aquarana catesbeiana; assembly: GCF_042186555.1. Lineage (NCBI taxonomy): Eukaryota > Metazoa > Chordata > Amphibia > Anura > Ranidae > Aquarana > Aquarana catesbeiana. The sequence continues at coordinate 560,064,135 of NC_133324.1, forward strand.
ACCGCTCTCATTAAGTGCTCCACCAGCAGGTTTGCTGCCCATTTCTTTTGGGTAAAAGCCGAGATGGCTGAAATTTGTACCTTAAGCGAACTTAGGCTGAGCCCCAAATTCAATCTGGATTGCAGGAAAGACAGGATTTGAGATAACCTCTAGAGAACATCCTAACTCCTGTAACCCCTGCCTTTCAATCTCCAGGCCGCTAAGGCCAGTCGTGATGGTTGCGGATATAGGATATCTCTTGCGACAGGAGATGAGTGGTTGCCAGAGAGAACCATCGTCTGCGAGGCCAGTAAGGTAATACTGCGATGACTGTCAAATTCTCTGTCAACAATCCCCTCAGGAATTTCAGGATTAAAGAAATTGGAGGGAAGGCGTAGGCCAGCTGCGCAACCCAAAGATGGGTCAAGCGCGTCGGTCCCCTCCGCTAATGGATGAGGTTAGCGTGAGAGGGACTGGCTCACCTTGCAGTTGGTTGATGAGGCAAAAACATCCAGTTGCGGACACCCCCACTCTTGGATGATCTGTTTGAACACTTCGGGGTGAAGGGACCGTTCGTTGGGATCCTTGAACTGTCTGGATAGGTGGTCCGCTTCCAACTTCTGACAGCATGGAAGATATATGGCCCTCAAATCTGGGAGATATTGTTGTATCAGTGTCATGATTGGTTCCACCTCTCTCAAGAGGGATTGGCTGTGCGTCCCGCCTTGTTGCTGTATATAGGACACTGTTGCCGCGTTGTCCAGACGGAGCAGGAATAGGCGACCCTGTATGTGAGGCAGCAAGGTGGCCAATGCCATGAATGCTGTTCGAAGTTCCAGAATATTGGAAACTAGGCCCTGACTGGGACATTCTCCTCTGCCCTGGATCTTGAGTTGTTCGCAGGTGGCGTCCCACTTTGGCATCTGTGGTAACAATGATCCATGGCTGTGGACTCAATAGACGATACTGTTTAGCGTTTTTTGTTTCGTCCACCACCAGAGACTCTGGCGCATCCGGCTGGTGATCCTGATTGGCTGGGCTAGACAAACTCTCTTTCACTGCATCAGAAAGCCTTGTTGGAAAACTCTGAGTTTCCAGTGAGCCCAGGGGATCATCGGGATACATAAAGCCATCGTCCCGAGAAGACTCATGCACTGGGATGCTGACATCACTGGCGCAGCCAATGCCTGTTGGAACTTCTCCCTGATTTTGGTGGGTTTCTGAAGTGGCAAAGAAACTGTGGCCGCCTGAGTATTGAATTGGGCCCCTAGGTACACCATATTTTGTGTAGGCTCCAGCTGGCTCTGGTAATGCCTGTCCTCCAACGCAAATCAGGTATGACTGAATGACCGGGACATGCTGGTAGGCATTCTGCAAGTCCACTGAAATCCTCCAGTCTCTTGGTTGAATAACCTGGATTATGGTATGGAGTAGGGATGAGCCGAACACCCCCCCCCGGTTCGGTTGGCACCAGAACCTGCGAACAAACTTTAGAACCCCATTAAAGTGTATGGGACTCGAATGTTCGAAAGTGCTAATTTTAAAGGCTACTATGCAAGTTTTTGTCCTAAAAGGGGTTTGGGGACCCGGGTCCTGCCCCAGGGGACATGTATCAATGTAAAAAAAAAGTTTTAAAAATGGCCGTTTTTTGGGAGCAGTGATTTTAATGATGCTTAAAGTGAAAAAAAAAGTGAAATATTCCTTTAAATATCGTATCTGGGGGGTATCTATAGTATGCCTGTAAAGTGGTGCATGTTTCCTGTGCTTAGAACAGTCCCTGCACAAAATGACATTTGTAAAGGAATAAAAGTCCCTTTGGGTCTTGTATGGATATTAAGGGGAACCCCGCACCCAAATTAAAAAAAGGAAAGGCGTGGAGCCCCCAGGCCCTATATACTCTGAACAGCAGTATACAGGCGGTGCAAACAAGACAGGGACTGTAGGCTTGTTGTTAAATAGAATCTGTTTGTAATTTTGAACTGGTAAATTTTTAAAGTGTAGCTCCAGCCAAAAATCTATTTTTAAGTTTTTTGGTAAACATAGGGAAGGGTTATCACCCCTGTGACATTTGTTTTGCTGTCTGTGCTCCTCTTCAGAAGATTTCACCTCACTTTCTGTCATAATGACAAATGTTTTTAGAAAATTTGGGGTTTTTAGTAAAACAAGGATTGGTGATAAAGCATCAGTGGATAGAGAAACGTTTTTCCCATATTAACTCTTACAGGAGAGAATTTCCCTTCCTAGGGGTAGATTTCATCTCACTTCTTGTCTCCTTTCGTTTGCAAGTAGGAGTTGTTTGTAAGTTGGATGTTTGAAAGTAGGGGTCTGCCTCACAGTTACTCTTGGTGGGCGCTGGAACGGGCCCTGCTGTGAAATATTAGATCAAGAATTGTAATTACATGCACCTGTTGAACAGGGGCAGAAAAATTGGGCCTTTGGTGGTGGTGGTGGTGGTACTGGTGCCACAACACTGTAAGTCCTCACAGTTACTCTTAATGGGCGCTGGAACGGGCCCTGCTGTGAAATATTAGATCAAGAATTGTAATTACATGCACCTGTTGAACAGGGGCAGAAAAATTGGGCCTTTGGTGGTGGTGGTGCTGGTACCACAACACTGTAAGTCCTCACAGTTACTCTTGGTGGGCGCTGGAACGGGCCCTGCTGTGAAATATTAGATCAAGAATTGTAATTACATGTCCCTGTTGAACAGGGAGAGAAAAATTGGGCCTTAGGCACTGGTGCTGGTGCCACAACACTGCAACCCCTCACAGATACTTTAGTTGGAGCGCAGGAATGAGCCCTGCTGCAAAGAATTGCATCAAAAATTGTAATTACATGCCCCTGTTAAACAGGGGCTAAAAAACTGGGCCTTAGGCACTGGTGCTGGTGCCACAACACTGCAACCTCTCACAGATGCTCTAGTTAGAGCGCAAGAAACGAGCCCTGCTGCAAAGAATTGCATCAAAAATTGTAATTACATATCCTTTTTAAACAGGGGCTGAAAAATTGGGCCTTAGGCACTGGTGCTGGTGCCACAACACTGTAAACCCTCACAGATACTCTAGTTGGAGTGCAGGAACAAGCCCTGCTGCAAAGAATTGCATCAAAAATTGTAATTACACGCCCCTGTTAAACAGGGGCTGAAAAATTGGGCCTTAGCCACTGGTGGCGGCGCCCAGAAACAAAAATATTCTTACAAGCTATCAGCATGATCATTGAGGAGGAAGAGGATAGTCACTCAGCATAACAGGATAGTCACTCAGCATCAGCATAGGCAGTCTTGAAGAGATCTGACATTTCAAAAAAATATATTCGTTTACATCAGCATCAGGTGTTTGGTATCTGGTGGTGATCCAAGACTGATTCATTTTTATGAAGGTCAGCCGATTGACTGAGACGGTGGACAGGCGCACCCTGTGATCAGTTACAAACCCTCCAGCAGCACTGAATGTGCGTTCCGAAAGAACGCTGGATGCAGGACAGGCCAGTAGCTCAATTGCATACTGTGCAAGCTCTGGCCAGTGATCCATCCTCAAGTCCCAGTAACCCAGAGGATTTTCGGTGGGAAAGGTGTCCAAGTCAGATCTTGCCCCTAGGTATTCCTGCACCATGTAAAACAGACGCTACCGATGGTTGCTGGAACCGATCATACCTTGGGCATGCGGACTAAAAAATTGTCTGAACGCATCGGTCAGCCTTCTCCACCGCTCCTTCTGTGACTGACCGAAGCCTCGGCAACACGTTGTCCAGGAACAGGAGTTTGTAACCTCCCAGTCTCTGGGAACGCGTTGCACAGACCTTTCTGCAAGGCCTCCCGAAGACGTTTCATCCTCTGCTCCCTTTGCGACGGCAAGATAAGGTCTGCAACCTTACTCTTGTAACGTGGATCAAGGAGGGTTGCCAGCCAGTAACAATCCCTTTCCTTGATACCACGAATACGAGGATCCTTCCGCAGGCTTTGCAGGATTAGGTGAGGCCATGCAGCGTAGGTTTACTGAGCCATTCGGTCCAGAGTCCTCTGGGTCACTAAGGACGACATGATCCGCAGCCACCTCCTCCCAGCCATGTACAAGTCCATGGGTTTCTTGGGACTGTAAATGATCCCTTAAAGACTGCTGCTGATGCTGAGTGCCAGGCTCCACCTCCATGCTGACACAATCCTCCTCCTCCTCCTCTTCCTGTGTGATCGGCGGGGATGCAGGAACACTGTCTGGATAAAGGGGGTCTTGAGGGCTAAGGAAGTCCTCCTCTTCCTGCCTCTGTTCTACCTCAAGTGCCCTGTCCATTATTCCATGCAGCGTGTGCTCCAACAGGTGGACAAGGGGGACAGTGTCACTGATGCATGCACTGTCACTGCTCACCATCCTCGTGGCCTCCTCAAATGGTGACAGGACAGTGCATGCATCCCTGATCATGGCCCACTGGCATGGGGAAAAAAAACCAAGCTCCCCTGCCCCTGTCCTGGTGCCATAGTCGCACAGGTACTCATTGATGGCCCTCTGCTTTGTGTGCAGGCTCTGCAGCATGGCCAACGTTGAGTTCCACCTGGTGGGCATGTCACAAATTAGGCGGTTCTTGGGCAGGTTAAATTCCTTTTGGAGGTCTGCCAGCCGAGCACTGTTATTATATGACCGGCGGAAATGCACACAGACTTTCCTGGCCTGGCACAGGACATCCTGTAAGCCCGGGTACCTGCCCAACAACCGCTGCACCACCAAGTTAAGGACGTGAGCCAAACAGGGCACATGGGTCCCTGTCGGAGGGCGGAGAGGAGGTTGGTGCCATTGTTGCAAACCACCATTCCTGGCTTAAGTTGGCGTGGCGTCAACCACCTCTTAACCTGCCCCTGCAGAGCTGAAAGAATCTCTGCCCCAGTGTGGCTCCTGTCCACCAAGCACACCAGCTCAAGCACCGCATGGCATCTTTTGGCCTGCGTACTTGCGTAGCCCCTTGAACGCCTACAGAGCACCGCTGGTTCCGAGGACAAAGCATAGGAAGAGGCCATGGAGAAAGAAGAAGAGGAGGGGGTGGAGGAGAGAGGTGTGTCAGAATCACCAGTAGTGGCATTTTGGAGGCATGGTGGCGGAACAACCTCCAACACTACTGCACCTTGTCCTGCATCCTTCCCAGCTGCCAGCAGAGTCATCCAATGCGCCATGAAACTTAGGTAATGTCCCTGTCCATGCCTGCTGGACCATGAGTCAGTAAAATGCACCTTACCACTGACCGCCCTGTCCAGCGAGGCCAAGACATTGCCGGTAGAGAGCTTGAATCGCCTTCCGTGAGAAAAAGTGGCGTTTGGGAACCTGCCACTGAGGAACCGCACATTCCACAAACTCACGGAAGGGGGCAGAGTCTACAACTGAAAAAGTACCACTTGAAGTGCTAGCAATTTTTCCAAGCTAGCATTCATCCGCTGGGCATGTGGATGGCTGGGAGCAAACTTCTTCTGCGGTGCAGCAGCTGGGGCAGGGAAATTTGCCTGGTGCAATCTGACATCGGTAGCAGATTGCCCGCAAGTACTTGGCTGTGACACACCTAATTCTACACCTTCATTCCTCTCAGTGCAGGTCTCAGAGAGGACTGAAGGTATAGTGGGGTTGGAGATCCCAGCTAATGAGGAGCAAGGAGAGGTCCTCTTTGTTCTTTGGCATGGATCTCTTAGGTACGCTTGCCAACGAACTGCATGGCAGGTCAACATATGTCTGGTCAAGCATGTGGTGCCCAAGCAGGAGATGTTTTGGCCACACGAGGTACGCTTGAGACATATGTTGCAAATAGCAGAGGTGCAATCTGATGCACTTGTCTCAAAAAAGGCCCACACCAAACAACTTTTGGAATAACGCGCAGAGACAGCAGCGCCCTGCACATGCGGAGCTCTGCGGTGTGATGCAGTCAGTGTGCTGCCCTTAGGCTGGCCCCTGGAGGGCATCCTGCCTCATTGGTGATGTGCCTCCTCCTCCTCCTCCTCTCTCCTATCAGGCACCCACGTGGAGTCAGTGACCTCATCATCCCCTCCCTCCTCATCACTGGAGCAAACCTGGCAGTATGCTGCAGCAGGGGGAACATAACTGCCAGATTGCTGTCCTTCTTGGGCACCCTCTCTGTCTGGGCTCACGTTACTGCCTTCCCCTAGCTGAGTACCATCATCGGAGCCTTCAAAACACTGGGCATCCTCCTGGAGCATGTACTTAACACTGTGGTCAAACAGTTCGGGGGACTCCTCAGGAGGACATGGTGGGGCTAGGGAAGGAGTCACTGATGCCATTGAGCCGAGAGAAGAGGTCACGTTGGCAGCTGCTTTTCCAGACAAAGTACCCTGAGCCTGGGTGAGAGAGGATGAGGAGGATGAGGACAGCTTGGTCATCCACTCGACCAAGTCTTCCGCATGTTGCGGCTCAACATGGCCGAAAAAAAGGCCAAGCTTGTCCCATGGCCACGTGCTGATGAGGCTTCACCGTGTCCACGGCCAGCACTGTTGCCTCTAGACACAGAGCCTGCTTGCCCTCTTTTATTGGCTTGTGACTGTCTGCCTCTCCTTGTTGGCCTTACAGACATACTATTGGCCTGCAGTGAGATATGGCTGCACAAAACTGGGATGTATATATATACCGATTATACTGCAGCTAGCAGAATCAACTGCCTGCCTGTAGTATTATTAGTATGAGAACACCTGCACTTGTCTTCATGTAGCTATACTGTAGGTGCAACTGTGCAGGGTACACAGTACAGTAACTGGAAATACCTCAAGAGCCTACACAAGCACCTGGCTTCAGGTAGCTATACTGTAGGTGCAACTGGGCAGGGTACACAGTACAGTAACTGGAAATACGTCAAGAGCCTACACAAGCACCTGGCTTCAGGTAGCTATACTGTAGGTGCAACTGTGCAGGGTACACAGTACAGTAACTGGAAATACTTCAAGAGCCTACACAAGCACCTGGCTTCAGGTAGCTATACTTTAGGTGCAACTGTGCAGGGTACACAGTACAGTAACTGGAAATACGTCAAGAGCCTACACAAGCAGCTGGCTTCAGGTAGCTATACTGTAGGTGCAACTGTGCAGGGTACACAGTACAGTAACTGGAAATACGTCAACAGCCTACACAAGCACCTGGCTTCAGGTAGCTATACTGTAGGTGCAACTGTGCAGGGTACACAGTACAGTAACTGGAAATACGTCAAGAGCCTACACAAGCACCTGGCTTCAGGTAGCTATACTGTAGGTGCAGCTGTGCAGGGTACACAGTACAGTAACTGGAAATACGTCAAGAGCCTACACAAGCACCTGGCTTCAGGTAGCTATACTGTAGGTGCAGCTGTGCAGGGTACACAGTACAGTAACTGGAAATACTTCAAGCGCCTACACAAGCACCTGGCTTCAGGTAGCTATACTGTAGGTGCAACTGTGCAGGGTACACATTACAGTAACTGGAAATACTGTAAAAACATCTGCCTGCCTGTCAGTATATTGGGAAGAGAAGAACAGGATCTAGCTACACTGAAAACAGTGTGTATATATATATATATATATATATATATATATATATATATATATATATATACAACACCTGGGATGCATATATATATACAATACACTGTAAGTGCTGCTAACTGACTCGACCTGCCCACTCTATCTAACTTAAATCAAATGACACTGTGTCTCTGTCTATCTATCACTCTCCAGTCTTCACCGCAACACACTACACAAGGCCGCCACGGAGGCGGCCTTATATAGTGTGGGGCGTGTATGAAACCCCCTGAGCCATAATTGGCCAAAGCCTCCTTGGCTTTGGCCAATTACGGCTCTCTGTACACACAGCGCTGTGATTGGCCAAGCATGTGGGTCATAGTGCATGCTTGGCCAATCATCAGCCAGCAATACACTGCGATGCCGCAGTGAATTATGGGCCGTGACACGGCACTTGAATTTGGTGCGAACGGCCCATATCGTTTGTAATTCGGCAAACGACAGAACACACGATGTGAACATGAAGCTCATCCCTACTGGTCGGATCCGTGCAGAGAACAGAAACCGCCCCCCCCCACCACCACCACCACCACCACCACATGCTGATACTCTCACACAAATACTCAAAAAAGGGACTGCAGGCTCCAGAGGTGGGGGGGATCTCTCATCAGCATGGAGGGGGGATGTGTCATTACCAGGATGGTGGGGGGAACAGTAATTCCCTGGGGGGGCATGTGTCTTACCATGAGGGGGAATCTCTGTTATTACCTTGGTGGGGGGAGGTATGTGATTTGATACAGCTGTGGGGAAGCATATGTCATTACCCGGTGGGGGAGGAGGGTCTTGTGTCATTACCTGGTGGGGGGAGAGGGGTCACCTGTCATTACTTGGTTGGGGGTAGGGGGGTCATCTATCATTACCTGGTGGGGGAAGGGGGTCATCTGTCATTACCTAGTGGGGGAGGGGATCATCTGTTGTTACCTAGTGGGGGAGGGGGTCATTTGTCATTACCTAGTGGGAGAGGGGGTCATCTGTCATTACCTGGCGGGGGGGAAGGGGTTCATCTGTCATTACCTGGTTGGGGATGGGGGTCACCTGTCATTACCTGGTGGGGATGGAGGTAATCTGTTATTACCTGGTGGGGGAGGGGGTCATCTGTCATTACCTGGTGGGGGGGTCATCTGTCATTACCAGGAGCGGGAGTCATCTGTCTTTACAGGAGGAGGGGGTCATCTGTGATTATCTAGAGTGGGGGGGGCTCCTGAAGGAAGGGGTCATCAGTCGTTACCAAGAGGAGGCAGAAGGGCATGTGTTATTCCCAGGAAGGGGGGTGTCACCTTTCCCCACTATCCACACCTCCATTGCAGCCTGCCCATGAGAAAGGTAACTGGATGCTGTTTATTAATGTATAAAAAAAAGCTGTTTTGAAAAAAGAAAGAAATGTGTGATATTCCCAGCGGCACACTCTCGGACCAGCCCCCTGCCCAGCCCACTTCAGTACCGCGTCCTGCCACTGCACAGCCCTGCACCTGCACACAAGGTGGGGGCAGGCAGGCCACACTCTGAGCTGCCAGGTGAAAGCAGTGGGCTTGTATGTGAATCTGGAAGACAGAGGGTTTGCTTAGTTTCCTCTTTTACATACAAGCCCACCACTTTCACCCAGCCTGCATGCCCCCACCTTGTGTGCACGTGCAGCCGGCAGCAGGAGAGAGAGGCAGCCACCATACACCTACCAGATCTTGGCGCTCGGTGGGAGTTTCTTGCCGCATGGTGGAAGGTAGTGGGGGGCCCCTGGGTCAACCTTTGCAGTGGGGTCCACAAGCTTCAAACTACGCCTCTGGTCATTGGCCATATTTGGGTGATTATATTACCCAAATATGGCTGGCCATGGCTATATTAGGTCAATTATGTCACCACTATCTTCACCCCTTTTCTCATATAGCTGATGACAGCTCAGGAAGCTGTCATTCGATTATGAGTAGTGTTGAGATCGGTCGCGTGCACCAAATTGATTGTTTTTTTTTTTAGAGAGTCTGTGGGTGGAGGGCATCAAGATTGACCATGGAGTTACAACAAAGGACATTTTTTGGGTCATTTGCCAGCAATTTAAAACACTTTTTTTCTTTTATAAATGTCAGTGTTGCCACAGCACTTTCTGTACATCAAAGCTATGCACTTTTTCACAAACAGGATTAGGGCATCCCCTAGGCATGTTATTTAAAATATTTAGGCATTTTTAATGTTTTACTTTAAGCATTTAAGAAAATCACTGCTCACGGCCGAGTGGAATTGTTGAAAAATATTTTTCCATTGGTACATGTTCCCCAGGGTAATGCCCATCCCTCATGCTATTTTTTTACATTCTCTTGCCAAGGGATGAGATCTACCCGGACAACATGGAGGAAATCAAAGATCCCTGGAGAAGGGGGGGCGCTCTTTAAAAAAAATAACTATCAAGAGCCGAATAAAAACACAGCATAGTGTCCTGTGCCTCCCCCCCCCCCCCCCCCCCGCCTTCCCACTAGTGTCCTTCACTCCCTTTCATATCATCCTCCTCACAGTAGTGTTCTCTGCTCCCACAGTAGGTTTACTCCCCACCTCTCTCACAGTAGGGACCTCTGCCCCACATAGCAGTGTTCTGCCCCCCTTCAAATCACCCCCAATGCAGTGTCCTCTGTCCACTTCACCCCCACTGTAGTGACCTCTGCCCCCCTCCTCGCAATGCAATGTCCTCTGTCTCCTTCGCACCCCCCCAAATCAATGTCCTTTGTCCCCTTCACACCCTCCCTCCACTGTAGTGTCCTCTGCCCCCCCCAAAGCAATGTCCTTTGTCCCCTTCACTCCCTCCACCCATTGTTGTGTCCTCTGCCCCCCCAATGCGATGTCCTCTGTCCCCTACACACAACCCTCCCCCCCACTGTAGTGTCCTCTGCCCCTCTAAAGCGATGTCCTCTGTCCCCTTCACACCCCCCCAAAGCAATGCCCTTTGTCCCCTTCACATCCTCCCCCCACTGTAGTGTCCTCTGCCCCCCCAAAGCAATGTCCTCTGTCCCCTTCACACCCTCCCCCACTGTAGTGTACTCTGCACCCCCCCTTCCCAAATGCAGTGTCCTCTGTCTCCTTCATCCCCACTGTAGTGACCTCTGCCCCCCCCCCAAATATGTGAAATAATATGAAAAGTTAATTCCAGCAGCTCCCGCCCCTGCCCTCCAGTACTGTGACTCTTCCCGCTCTCCGCTTTGCTGTGAAGAGAAGAGCGGTGGAGGCTGAGGGAATGACTGTGTGCAGGGCTGTGTTCCCGATCGACCCGTCGGCTGCCAGCGGTCAACGGGTTAAACGCAATTGACGGCTTGCCGACCCCTGCTCTGCTCTTGCCTATTAGCCCAAAAAATTAGAATTTTTATTTTGACATATTCAGCTCCCATTAATTTCAATGTGGTTCGGGCTTGACATCCAAAATTTTTTGATATTTGCTTAGCCCTGCTTTAACAGGACCCAGGGCAGTTTAGCTCATTCGTACTTTGCTACTTGGACTGGTTTATTGAACAAAGGGGTTATTTACAAAAGGCAAATCCACTTTGCACTACAAGTGCAAACTACAAGTGCAAAGTGCAGTTGAAATTGCATTGAAAATTCACTTGGAAGTGCAGTCGCTGTAAATGTGAACGGTAGGGGAAGCTCTGCTGATTTTATTATCTAATCATGTGCTAGCTAAAATGCTGTTTTTTATTTTCCTTGCATGTCCCCTTCGGATCTACAGCGACTGCACTTCAAAGTGCAATTTCAAATGCACTTTGCACTTGTAGTTTGCACTTGTAGTGCAAAGTGGATTTGCCTTTAGTAAATAACTCCCAATGTCCTATATGTCTTTCAATGCTTTTTAAGGGTTTTTATCATTTCCAAATGAGTTTATTCTTTTTTGTGTGACTACCTGCAGCACAGCTCAGGTCATTTTACATCACCAACACATTTATTTGAACAGTGTCTGGGGAAACTAGGCAGGTTTTAGGAGTCACAAGAATAGCATTTAAGGGTGTGGAATCTGAACTAGCTAAGTTCCGAGAACTGCTATACAAACAGGTGCACAGATTTTTCTTGGCAGTAAAGCAGTGTCGGCAATTGCTGAACCTGATGCACTATCTAAGCAAACAATGAGGATGCAGAGTTATTCTACTGGCTTTGTAATGTCACAAACATCCTTATTCATTAAATGCAGTAACCTAAAGCAACCAGAATTCACAATACACCACTCCCCGCTGGTGTCGACAATAAATACAGGGGGCAAAGTCCATTTTAGAGAATGGAGGATTAGTCCCTGCTGGCTGGAATTGTTTGGCAACCCTGGAGATATGGTGACTAGATTGAATGAATTTGTGCAGATCAATGCAGGCACAGCATCAGTCAGAGTGGTCTGGGATGCCCTGAAGGCCTATCTTAGAGGTCTCTTGATCCAACAGGTGGCAAGAACCAAGGGGAAATCTAGAGAGTGGGAAACGGATGAGATGATGCAGGCAGAGAGGCGATATGTTGAAGACCGAACTCCAGAAAGGCAAAGGGAATGGCTAAATAAGCAACAAGTCTATAAATTGGCCACTACAAATAGGATGGAGAACAGACGTATATTTCAGAGGCAGAGTCATTTTGGAGAAAGGGAGAGAGTGGGCCGTATGCTGTCCCTCTTGATCAAATCTAATACTCCCCCCTCTTCTGTTTCAGCAATTAGGACACCAAATGGGGAGATATCCACCGATGCGACAGAGATAATGCATACATTTAGCGAATACTGCACACATTTGTATAAATCCAATAGGGGAGCTGAGAGTGAAAGAATGGATGGTTTCCTTCAAGGAATACCAATTCCGACCTTGTCAGAGCAGGATAGAACAGACATAGAGGCACCGGTGACCCTAGAGGAGTTAAAGCGAGCAGTGGCTGGGATGTCCAGCCAAAAATCGCCAGGCCCGGACGGGCTCCCACTAGAAATATACAAACGATATGGGGAGGTATTACTCCCAGAATTGTTGAAAACATTGGGATGGGCATTAACCAATGGGAGACTCCCCATCTCAATGTCGGAAGCCGACTTCATTGTAATACATAAGGAGGGGAAAGATCAATTGGATGTCTTCTCTTACCACCCTATCTCACTATTATGCACTGATGTAAATATTTTGGCCAAAGTGCTAGCAACCCGTCTAAATAGATGTATTCAAAAGTTGATACACCCTGACCAGTCAGGCTTCATTCCCAACAGATCAACTTGTACCAACATTTTAAACATGCAGATTCCAACTGACAATGCAGGTTCTAGGGCCATTTTGGCCTTGGACGCTGCCAAGGCCTTCGATAGCCTAGAATGGAACTACTTATGGAGGATGCTAGAGAGATTTGGGTTTGGCCCCTCCTTTATCAGGTGGGTGAAAATACTTTACAGCAAACCAAGAGCTAAAATAAAAATGAACAATGAATATTCAGAATGATTCCAGTTGGAGATAGGGACAAGACAGGGCTGTCCTTTGTCCCCTCTATTGTTCGCTCTTGCAATGGAACCACTAGCAATTATGACTAGATCATGGCTAGATATACACGGGTTCTGGCGGCAAATGGAGGAGGACAAGATAGCACTGTACGCGGATGACGTTCTGTTTTTTCTTGGAGATGTTGAAACCTCACTAGACATCATGATTCAAATGGTTGGTGAATTTGGGCGATTCTCCGGTCTGGTTGTCAACTGGAAGAAGTCGGCTCTGCTACCGGTTGACCCACTGGGTAACCAGACATCGCCTGGATCTCCCCACTCGAAGGTAGTTGTCAAACTGAAATATCTCGGTGTCTGGATTACGAGTGACATAAACCAGTATATCAATGATAACATAGTCCCATTGTTACTTAAATTAAAGCAAAAGGGAGATATTTGGAGCCGACTCCCTTTATCCGTAGCAGGGAGTTGTAATTTAATAAAGATGATATGGCTACCACAGATACTGTACTTGTTCCATAACTCTCCCATTTGGATAGGTCAGAAGTGGTTCAAGAGAATAGAATCCCTTTTTAGGGAATTAATTTGGAGGAAGGGTCAATCTAGGATCAGTTTACAAACCATGCAATTACCGAAATAAAGAAGGGGGTATGGCGGTCCCACACCCGAGATCATATTTCCTGGCACTCCAATTGCAACATCTAACGGGTTGTGGAGCCCTGTGAGGGGGGGAACCCTTGCAACAGAATGAAGATAATGGGAACCCCACATAGTATACTAGTAGAGGTGTTAGAGGCGGACTCATTTATTCAAAGTTGCCCAAAGATAAAATTAGTCAGCAAAGTATGGCAGGTAATGAAGGCATTAATGGGCTAAAATGGGGCAACAGAATATACCCCCTTGTGGAACAACAAAAATTTGGCGTAAGTAAGGAGTATAGAGAGACCTAGGGAATGGGAGAGGCTGGGTATTAACTGACTAGCTCAATTATATGAGGGCAATCTCATGAAGACATTTGCGGACCCAAGACGGGAATTTGATATATCAAATAAAGCATTTTATAAATACCTGCAGCACAGGCATACCATTCAAGCACAGTTTGGGTCACAAACCATTGAATAGACCCATATCCCCACACTTTTAAAAATAATTAAACCAACCGCAACTAAGGGACTAATCTCTGAGCTGTATGCTAGATTGGGGGCTAGAATAATAAGTGGAATAGGACCCTCTAGGAGTAGAGTGGGGTGGGAGAGAGGCGTGGGGGCAATAACTACGGAACAATGGGATAGGATCTTAGAACGAGGAGACTTGGTTTCGATTTCTCCCTCGCAGAAAGTATCCCACTGATTCCTAATTCATAGAGCTTAGTATACCCCAAAAAAATGTTTAAATTTGGAAGGAGACAAAATTATGAGTCCCCCAGATGTAAGGCATCAGGAGACCTGATCCATATGGTGTGGAAGTGTCCCAAGCTATTTAGATACTGGGCGGAGATAATAGCTAGGATAAATAAAACTTTTGGGACCACACTAGAATCGAAGGTCAAGACTTGCCTATTAGGAAGTTTGGAGGAAGGTAGAGTCCTGACCGGCGCCATTGAAGTGGTGTTGAGATGCCTGTTGAGAAAATTAATAGCACAGAGATGGCAGGCACAGACACCCCCCCCCCCCCCGACAGTGGAGAACTGGGTTGAGACCATTAATTCAATGGTATGGAGTGAGAGGGCGATATGTATCAGGAAGGGTAATCACAGTAAGTTTGAAAGAATGTGGATGTCCTGGCTGGACGAGTTGAGGTGTCCTCTATAAGGGGATGGTGAGAGATTCTCTCACGTTCCCTACCAACCCCTGGTCTTGGTTCTCTTTCCCTTATGTGACCGTGGATGCTTATCTCTTTTATTTATTTATTTTTTTAAATTGTTAGCCTTTTCATTTTTATAATTCTTTATTTATCCTTTATAAAAATACAAAAACCACACAGAACCTATAAAGTACCCCAGTATGTTCTGCGTTAAATCCCCATTTCCCTCCCTAGGGCCCCCCCCCCCATCCTGCAATGATGCTCCCAATAAGAAACATGCATTATCACAATAACAGCTCCGCAAATCTCCCCGTTTTTTTAAAGGCTATCCATTTCACCCACTTAGCCCTGTCAGCTTCTACTTCTTCCCCAGGCCCGGTGCCCTCAACCTCGACCTCCTCTAAAATGTAGGTTTCGTTAACCCTTATTAGCCAGTCGCGAATATTTGGGCCCTCTGCCTCCTGCCATTTTTTTGGGATTAGACTTTTCGCCGAATATCAATATCGGGGTTAATGATGCAGTATACCCTCTATTGTGACCCTCGGTCCCATGGAACAAACACACCCAAGAGTCCTCCATAATCACTTTCTCCGTTATCTCCTCTATGATCTTTAACACTTCCTGCCAACATTTTTTAATAATTGGACAATCCCACCAGAGGTGCGCCATCATTCCCCTGTCGGAACACCCTCTCCAGCAATTTGAGGGTTTATCTGATTGAACCTTATTTATTTTATCAGGTGTCGCGTACCACCTGGACAGGCATTTGTAATTTGTTTCTATCATTCTCATATCCACTGCTGATTTATGTGTTGCATTGAAAATGGCCTCCAATGTCGCTCCACTACATACAGGTCCCAATTCAGATTCCCATTTTTTGATGTATGGCGGTACCGCTCCCTCTCCCCCATCCATCAATATTTTATAAAGTACCGTTGTTTTCTTTGTTACTTTGTCCCTCAAGAGCAGTTTCTCCAGTGGCCTATATTTTTTTTTTTATCTCTAATAGGTCCTGGGAGACTTTTGATAAAATGCGCAAGCTGGTTGTACCGCCATCAATTTTCATTAGGTCCTTGAGCAGGGCTAACTCCTGGAAAGTGATAATTTTACCATTTTTCGTGATATCTTTCAATTGTGTATTATTTTTTTTTATCCAATTACCTCCCACCTCCCCCATCCCTGGCAAAAAAAACTCATTGTCTTTTAAATAAATAAGTGGCGAATTAAACTCCCATGTATTTTGTTTGTGGAGCTGATCCAAAATTTTAAAGGTGTGACGTGTTATAATGTGCGTTTTGGGGCCTAACTTCCTAGAGTGTGGGGGATTCCATATTAAGTGATTCAGTTTTGCATTACTCAAATCTTTTTCTAAATTTACCCATCTTTTATCTAACAGATCCTTGTCCCAATCTATCACCCGTGACAACACTATCGCATTGTGGTATTTTTTAAAGTCTGGAAGCGCCAGACCACCCTGTGCTTTTTCCCTGCTCAGAACCTTATAAACGATCCATAGTTTCTTATTATTCCATATAAATCTGGTTATGATGCTATTCAATACCCTAAAATAGGACTGGGCTAGCGGAATTGGGAGCAACTGCATCTTGTACAAGATCTTCGGGGCCAAAGTAATTTTAACAGTATTTACTCGTCCGATCCAAGTCTAAAAGTGGGATATAATTTAAGAGATTAATTTTCTTTAAGGAGTTTGCTAGTATAACCCCCAAATATCTGATATTTTTGCTCCACAGGAAATGGAATACTTCCTTAAGTTTACTACTTCTTGTCTATCTATGTTAATATTTAAAACTTCTGACTTACTGAGGTTAACCTTGTAATTTTATAGCTCTCCGTATCTCCTCAGGGTATCGAGTAGATTAGGGATCGAGATTCTCGGTTTAATAATGTAGAACAACACATCATCGGCAAATGTCGATAACTTGTGTTCCTCTCTCCCCACCACACATCCGCTGATGTCCGGGTTTTTTCGGATCGTGGCTCCAGAGTCAGGACAAACAAAAGAGGGGACAACGGCAGCCCTGCCTGGTCCCGTTCTCCATCCTAAACTCTGCTGATGGTGTGCCGTTTACTTTGACAAATGCCGAAGGGGATTTGTACAATACTTTAATCCAATTCGGCATGGTACCACCCAGTCCCGCTGCCTTCAACGTCTTGATCATGAATCCCCAGTCTTCTCTGCCGAATGCTTTCTCTGCATCAATCGACAGAAGTAGACCTGGGGACCCACTTGCTTTAATTGCATCCATGATGAGGAGTGACCTGACGCCATTGTCCCTCCCCTCTCTCCCTGGTATAAAACCTTCTTGGTCTGGGTGGATCCAATATAACATTTTATCCTTTAATCTCCTGGCTAATACTTTGGCAAATAATTTAATATCTGCGTTCAGCAGTGCTATCGGCCTGTAGCTCGAACACAACAAGCTGTCTTTTCCTTCCTTTAGGATTAATGTCACTGACGCTGTCAAAGCCCCCTCGCATAGCACCCCCTGGCCCCCCAACCCGTTCCAAATCTGACAGAGCTTTGGGACCAGGGACTCTTTGAATTTTTTATAAAAATAGGTTGTAAAGCCATCTGGCCCTGGGCTCTTTCCAGGGGGAGATGATTTTAAGGCCGTCAAAATCTCTTCTTCAGTGATCGGTTTATCCAATTCCCTTGCGTCACTTTCCAAAAGACTTGGTAGTCCTGCCACTTTTAGAAACTCATTCATCTTTTCCTCTCTTTCCAGGGTACCACTCCCACATTGTCTGACAGAATAAAGAGTTGTATAATATCTCCAGAATTCTTCAGCTATCTCTCTAGATGTATGTCTTAGTACCCCCTTTTTGTTTTGAATCCTGTCTATGAAGATAACCCCTCTTTTCCTCTTCAATACTGTTGCCAGATGCTTCCCTACTTTATAACCCCCTCTAAATCTCTCTTTTAGATGTTTATTTAAGATTCGATTAGAATCTATCTCCATTAAATCTTTTAGTTCTTCTCTTTTTATTATTAATTGTTGTGGAAGAGTGTTGTGACTCCCTTTAAAGGCTCTATGGGATTGTTCGAGGTGGTGAATTTCTTTTATAAGATCTGCCTTTCTTTTTAAGCTTTCTTTTTTCACGCTTGCCCCGATTGAGATCAAGATGCCCCTTATGTATGCTTTTAATGCCTCCCACAGGACTGATTCTGATATCTACCCCGTATCATTTATCGAAAGAAACCCTTCGATTTCTTCCTGCATTTTTCCACTAATATTGGGATTATCAATAAGTTTTTCATTCAAGTGCCATGAAAATGGGGACCTCCGCAATCCCAGAATCCCAACCTTCATCAGGACTGGAGAGTGGTCTGACAACGTGGTTATTTCAATCTTCGTATCCTTTACATATTCTAACAGACTATGGTCTATCATGAAATAATCCAGCCTTGAATAGGACCCATGCACCGGGGAGAAAAAAGTATAATCCCTAACTTTCGCATGCTGCACTCTCCATGCATCAATCATTTGGCAGTTATATAATTTGAGCCATATGTTTTTTAGGAGTTTTCTACTTACTCCCTGTAATCTAGATGTGCTATCCAGCGCTGGATCTAAACAAAAATTGAAATCCCCTGCTAGTATCACCTCTCCCACCCTGAAATCAGTCAACTTATTCAGGACTTGAGACAAATACTCGTTAGAATTTCTATTTGGGCAATACACATCTGCCAGAGTAAAAATCCCTTCCCCAATCCTCACCTTCAAGAAAAGATAATGGCCTTCCAGATCTGCTCTCCTTTCCAAGAGAACAAACTTGGTCCGTTTTGAAAACCCGATTGCCACCCCTTTGGCCCTCTTTATAGGGGAGTCACTATAGAACCAGTTTGAGAAGTAATTTGAAAACAGCTTGATACGTGTATCCAGTGTTAGATGAG
The DNA here is from genome assembly GCF_042186555.1 of Aquarana catesbeiana. Taxonomy (NCBI): domain Eukaryota; kingdom Metazoa; phylum Chordata; class Amphibia; order Anura; family Ranidae; genus Aquarana; species Aquarana catesbeiana. The sequence continues at coordinate 560,082,783 of NC_133324.1, forward strand.
TCTCCTGAAGAAACACAACATCTGCACTATAGTGCTCTAACTCTCTTAACACCTTATGTCTCTTGGAGGGAGAATTCAGCCCTTTTACGTTGTATGTCAAACAAATGATCTCTGTCATCTCGCCTAGTTCTCAAGAAAGGGCCTCATCGCAATAATGCATGCTCCTTTTAATACCCCTTTGTGGAACCCCTGCAGGCCCGGTTCCCACCCACACCCCAATCCCCACTCCCATCGCAGCTCCTCCAAACCTTACCTCTCCCTCCCCCCTCTACCCCCCCACCCACACCACCCTCCCACCCCATATCCCCTCCCATCCTCCTCCCCCCTGCCAGCCAATACCTGGCTCTAAGTCCACAGCAGAGAGAAAACATTAATCTCTGCCTGCGTCCAGCCAAAATATTGGGGTGTGACTCCGACAGCGGGTCTCCACGGTCGCCCCACTCCCCCCCCAGCGGGCGGCCAGAGTCCAACCAACTCTTCATACGTATCTCCCTTTGGTGCTCAGGTTGTACTCTGATAGTTCAGAACTGTTCACCTTCCTTTACACATTCCTTTACCAGCAGTTTCTCAAGCTGAAATCTAGCCACCCAAGCATTTACAGTGGTAATTTTTTTTTTTTTATACCAAAAAGATCTTGACACAAAACTCCTTAAACCAGCCTTGCAATAACCTGTAGGATACACAGGGAAGACTATCCCCCTTTTTTTTTTTATATCAGGTGCTTATCATGAGCTTATACATTCTTCCACAGCCAGTGCATATCATATCATAGTCCTACCTTGAGGTTACTACGGACTATCTAAGTATTACCTCAGATGCTGAACTCTTCTCCCAAGGGGTCTCTCAAGGGATCTGCTGGCGACCAGGGCTCTGGCCCGCTTCTCAGGTTAAATCACCAATAGGCTTCCAGTGAGCCAGGCATATACCCGGGGATATCAAAGAGGCTGGAGGGATGGCTTCCAGCGAGCCGCTGCCACAGGCTATACCCAGGGATGTCAGAGAGGCTGGAGGGATAGCTTACAGCGAGCCGCTGCCACAGGCTATATCTGAGGATGTCAGAGAGGCTGGAGGGATGGCTCAGGGAGGGCTCAATCTGGGAGCATAGCCGGGAGGACAATGGGGAGCTGGGAAGGGAGCAAACTCAACCCGCATGGATGGTCCCAGGCCGGCCCGAGGTCTTCAGCAGTGTGCCGAGACAGCTGTACTACTTACGGCTCCGGTCACTGGCTCCAGAAAGCTTCCCGACGTGTGTATCCCGCACTCGCCGGATCATCAGCTCCCCGGTATGCGTGCAGGTTCCTTCGGCATCACGAGCGATTCCGCCGCCCGCTTCCACAGCGCCGCCGTCAGGCCCCTCCCCCAACTCAAGCACGTCACATCACGTACCTCCCTGGGATCCCATGTGCTTCTCTCTTTTAAATCTCTCTTCTTTAGGGAGATGGCTTCTCTTTTCTTCTTTGGTTTTACAATTCCTGAAGTATACGCACAACTAACGACTGAGTGGTGTGTGGGAGGGAGGGTGGGAGTAGGTTGAGTGGGAGGGAGAGGGAAGGTATAATAATAATTCTGTTTTTTTTTTTCTTTCTTTGTACTTTGTAATATTATATAATATTTTATGATGTTGTATGTTTTTTCTATTTTTGATATTGAAAAATAATAAAAAATGACGAAGTAAAAAAAAAAAGAATTCACAATACATCTTTCAATAATCGGAAATTGGTATTTTTAAAATCTGATTGTGAATGCCAATGGTTTACTGCAGTTTTCCATTTAAAAAAAATATTCCTTTTCGGTTGAATAAAACCAAATTTGTTCAATAGACAATACCGTACTATTTTGCAAAATGATCACAGCTTATGAGGGCAAAATGATTGTCAGCAAAAGTGTTGTAAGAGACCCTAGGCATCCTGCACCCAATTGGCACCGAGATTGAATGAAATGTTCTGGGGCTTTTAGTATGCCATGACCAAAAGTCAGTGAGGCTGATCCTTGTCCCATAGGCATTTCTCTCTCTATTGTTTTTTTTTTTTTTGCTTTCCCACTTGCATAGATCTAGTTCATTAGTACTTTGACCCATTGCTGGCAAGGGTATCAGGCCAGGGAACTATGGCATTCAAAAATATCCTTGCAGTGCTGATTCTACCACAACTTATTGTGCATTTTCCCAATTAAGACCTGACTCCGGGCTACACACTCTCCCTACTTTCTTCTCCCCCCATGCTTTCCCACCAAGATGCTTTGCTATTTTTTTATTTTATACCTACCTTTCTCTGATGTCTTTTGGCGGGGGACCTGGGTCTTCAGTTCCCTCCATGTCTTGGGCAGTCTTACATAATGCCGAAAGCAGGACTGATGTGATGACGTCAGCGCCGCTCACTGCATTAATACACTGATAGTATGTGGCGCCATGGTGAGCATGGTCATGAAGGGACGGCTTGTCTTTCCTCAGCCTTCTAGCTTTTCTAATGCTAGATGTCATTCAAACTTAAAAATAAGTACTGCTTAGATGCCCCAGTGTATCCATCCAGCCGGTTCCCTGCTGCCTGGTGCTGGTTTTGCTACAGAAGGCTCATTAGGCTCAGTGGTAGGTCTACAACAAAAAGGCACATTTTGGCAGTCTGTTAATGTACATAGCAGTTGTAGAAATCTGTCAGATGGCTTCAGCATGGTCTCTACCAACTGAGCCTGACAAACCTTCACTACAAGACAGCATTGTCAACCTGCAACAAAAAGTACTGTTCCTGGCAAGCTCTCCAGATAGCAAACATTGCAACAGAAATTCACACAAAGAAAAAAAAACTTGCTCAGAAAAACTGTATACTAGTTGCAAATGGTACCAGGGAATTAATGATGTCAGGGACTACTACTTTGGTACTGCAGTTTAAAGTCTTCATCAAGGGTCTACAATTTTAAAAAAACATGAAAAATTGCAGAAAAAAACAGATACTGGATTGGCCTCTAATGCCGCATACACACGGTCGGATTTTCCAATGTGAAATGTTCGGTAGGAGCTTGTTGTCGGAAATTCCAACCATATGTAGGCTCCATTGGAATTTCCGACAACAAAATCCGTTGTCGTAAATTCCGATCGTGTGTACACAATTCCGACACACAAAGTTCCATGCATGCTCGGAATCAAGCAGAAGAGGCTATTGAACTTCATTTTTCTCAGCTTGTCGTACGTGTTGTACGTCACCGCGTTCTTGACGTTCAGAATTTCCAACAAGATTTGTGTGACAGTGAGTATGCACATCCTTCGGAAAAAAAACATGGATTTTGTTGTCAGAATGTGCGATCGTGTGTATGCGGCATTAGGCTTGCTGCAAACAATAGTTCTTTTTCGTAACATTGCTTTGAAATTTCATGATTTAATTATTATTTATTGTTATTTTATGTATAAAATGTTTTAAACAAAAGTAGCACACAACAACATCCATGAACTAACATATCAATAAAGGATATGGTAACAAATTTTTGCCAGCTTTCTTGTTTAAATTCATATTCATAACTTAAATCAGAATAATTTTCTATATACAGGTATATTAAAGTCCTGTAATCCATCAAATGGAAGGAGCAGAATTGACATGTATTTAGATTTAATTGTCTTCATGTGTAATACTGTGAGATCATATAGATATTTTCAATGCCTACCTCAAGCAGACCTAATGTGACGACATTAAGCAAAAAGTCTAGGAATGACAATCAATGCAATTAATTGTAGTGAATCAGAGCTTCCTGTATGTGGCAAGACACAAGTCAGTAGGAAAATTTACCATCTGAGCAAATAGTATTTTATGTTCTGGCATGGTATCTACTTATTATGTTAGCATGTGATGCAATGTAAGATAATGATTTGATCTGGTTTTTATTTCAGCCTTACTTAATTGAGTGAAATTGAGAAGAGATACTTTTTACATATCTACATGCCTGAAAAGTCTCTGGAGCAGCCTTCCCCACATGCAAGAAACCAGCCTGAGCAAAAATTGGCTTGAGGGCTGTTTAGGATATACAGCATCTCACAAAATTGAGTACACCCCTCACATTTTTGTAAATATTTTATTATATCTTTTCATGTGACAACACTGAAGTAATGACACTTTGCTACAATGTAAAGTAGTGATGTAGCTTCTATAACAATGTAAATTTGCTGTTTCCTCAAAGTAACTCAACACACAGTAATTCATGTCTAAACTGCTGGCAACAAAAGTGAGTACACCCCTAAGTGAAAATGTCCAAATTGGGCCCAAAGTGTAAATATTTTGTGTGGCCACCATTATTTTTCAGCACTGCTTTAACCCTCTTAGGCATGGAGTTCACCAGAGCTTTACAGGTTGCCACTGGAGTCCTCTTCCACTCCTCCATGACGACATCACAGAGCTGGTGGATGTTAGAGACCTTGCGCTCCTCCACCTTCCGTTTGAGGATGCCCCACAGATGCTCAATAGGGTTTAGGTCTGGAGACATGCTTGGCCAGTCCATCAAATTTACCCTCAGCTTCTTTAGCAAGGCAGTGGTCATCTTGAAGGTGTGTTTGGGGTCGTTATCATGTTTAAATACTGCCCTGAGGCTCTGTTCCCCGGATGGGAGGGGATCATGCTATACTTCAGTATTCCACAGTACATGTTGGCATTCATGGTTCCCTCATTGAACTGTAGCTTCCCAGTTCCGGCAGCACTCATGTAGCCCCAGACAATGACACTCCCACCACCATGCTTGACTGTAGGCAAGACACACTTGTCTTTGTACTCCTCACCTGGTTGCTATCTTCGTCTCATCAGACCACAGGACATGGTTCCAGTAATCCATGTCCTTAGTCTGCTTGTCTTCAGCAAACTGCTTGTGGGCTTTCTTAACTTTAGAAGAGGCTTCCTTCTGGGACAACAGCCATGCAGACCAATTTGATGCAGCATGCGGCATATGGTCTGAGCACTGACAGGCTGACCCCCCACCCCTTAAACCTCTATAGCAATGCTAGCAGCATTCATACAACTATTTCCCAAAGACAACCTCTGGATATGACGCTGAGCACGTGCACTCAACTCCTTTGGTCGACCATGGCGAGGCCTGGTCTGAGTGGAACCTGTCCTGTTAAATCGTTGTGTGTTGTTGGCCACCGTGCTGCAGCTCAGTTTCAGGGTCTTAGCGATCTTCTTATAGCAGAGCAACTATTCTTTTTTCAGATCCTCAGAGAGTTCTTTGCCATGAGGTGCCATGTTGAACTTACAGTGACCAGTATGAGAGAGTGAGAGCAAAAACAACAAATTTAACACACCTGCTCCCCATTCATACCTGAGAACGTGTAACACTAATGAGTCACATGACACAGAGGAGGGAAAATAGCTAATTGGACCCAATTTGGACATTTTCACTTAGGGGTGTACTCAATTATGGCTGTGTGTTGAGCTATTTTGAGGGGACAGCAAATGTACACTGTTATACAAGCTGTACACTCACTACTTTACATTGTAGCAAAGTGTTATTTCTTCAGTGTTGTCACATGAAAATATATAATAAAATATTTACAAAAATGTGAGGGGTGTACTCACTTTTGTGAGATACTGTAGATGTAGATGTAGATGGACTGGTGTGGAAGTTTGTGTCATGTATCAAGTGAGAAAGCTCTCTGCTGAGCACGGCATGCCAGTTCTGAAAGGAAAAGAGTTTGTGCCGGTTACTAAGAAGGAACACTAACCTTAGGTAGAAGTTTGACTGTTTGACTGTCAAAGTGACACTGTCACTAAAAATTCAAAATTTCTAAATAAACATGTTTAAGAAAAAATGCTGACAAAAATCTGTTTTCGGATGTGTCGCTTCCTGAAGTGTCAATGTTCTCTTCCCCTGGCTGTACTCAGTGGTTCCTACCACCTTTTTTCAACCAGACTAACTATGTAGCAGTAGTAATGTAGGATAGAGACCCAGTGATCATTCTATACAATTTTTTTTTTACTTTTTTTGTTAGAGACTCTGTGTTTACACCATATATGTTAGGAACTGACTTATAGTCAAGAAACACGTTAGGTATTACAAGAAACACTTTACTACCAAGATTATCTTTGTCACTTTATTCCTTCACATGATATGGTCCACAAACACATCTACATCTACCAAGTGATGGCCACCTCTGTGGCACGCAAAATCTCACTTTGGTACTGACAACTTTGCAATCTTGGAGTAATGTGAGTAATGTGAGGGTTTATCTGATCAAGGACTTACTGAACAATACCACTGCCCTAGCTAAAAGTACTTCAACAAGGACACAAAAGATCACTTTACCAAAGTGAGTTAAACACCTAATCATTTCTAATATTTCTTAAAGACTCCAGCTGAGTAGCCTCTGTTCTAGACTTCCCTGGTCAGAATGCCTGGTGTTGCTACGTGTGGGCCCAGCTTTTTCTTCAGGATTCATCATTTATTTTTCAAAAAAGGATAATACAACCCCTGGCAAAAAGTATGGAATCATTGGAATCATCTTGGAAAATGCCCACTTAATTGTTTAATCGTGTAGAAAAAAAACGAATCACAGATATGCCGCAAAACAATTTACATTTAACATTCTAACCTTATGGCTTTAAGAAACACTTCAAACAATAAAAAATAAAGAAAACTGTAGTCAACTGCAACTGTTTTTGCAGATCAAGCAGAGGAAAAAAATATGGAATCATTCAATTCTGAGTAAAATATTATGGAATCACCATGTATTTTGCCGTTCTAAAACAAACATCTGCATCGGATTACATCTACTAATTAGTCTGCAGATAAGAGTGCTTGCACACCTAGTTGAGCAGTTTCACCAACCTGATTGACATGAATCATGGCTCCAACACGAGAGATGTCAATTGAAACAAAGGAGAGGATTGTAAAACTTCTTCAAGAAGGTAAATTATCATGCAATGTTGCAAAAGATGTTGGCTGTTCCAAGTCAGCTGTGTCTAAAATCTGAACCAAGTACAAATCAAATGGGAAGATTGTTAAAGGGAAGCATACTGGTAGACCAAGAAACATAAAATGCACAACAAAACAAATGAGGAACAAATGGTCAGAAACTGGAGTCAATGTCTGTGACTGAACTGTAATGCTGCGTACATAGGACCGTTTTTTCCGTCATGGTAAACTCTGAAGGTTTTTCCGACGGAGTTCCGACGGATTTCCGCTGAGACTGTCTTGCGTACACACACGATAACACCAAAGTCCGACCGTCAAGAACGCAGTGACGTACATCATGTACGATGGGACTAGAAAAAGGAAGTTCAATAGCCAGTAGCCAATAGCTTCCGTCTCTTATTTGCTTCAGAGCATGCGTCGTTTTTGGTCCATCGGAACAGCATACAGACGAGCGGTTTACCCGATAGGAATTGGTTCCGTTGGAAATATTTAGAACATGTTCTATTTCTAGGTCTGTCAGAATTTAAAAAAAAAAGTCAGATGAGGCATACACACGATCGGAATATACAATGAAAAGCTTCCGTCGGATTTTTTCCTGTCAGACATGCCGCTCGTGTGTACGTGGCATTAGACATCGCCTAAGGGAAATGGGATTTACATACAGAAAAGCCAAATGAAAACCATCATTAACACCTAAACAGAAAAAAAAACAAGGTTACAGTGGGCTAAGGAAAAGCAATAATGGACTGTGGCTGACTGGATGAAAGTGCTATTCAGTGATGAATCACGAATTTGCATAGGGCAGGGTGATAATGCTGGAACTTTTGTTTGGTGTCATTCCAATTAAATGTATTAAGCCTGAAGAAAACATGCAAATTTCCACAATCATAGATGATATAGGGTTGCATGTCAAGTAAAGGTATGGGGGAGATGACAGTCATTAAATCTTCAATAAATGCAATAAAAAAGTTTATAGATTTTGGACACTTTTCTTATTCCATCAGTTGAAATGATGTTTGGTAATGATGACATCATTTTTCAGGATGATAATGCATCTTGCCATAGGGCAAAAGCCATGAAAACTTTCCTTCAAGAAAGACATATAATGTCAATGTCATGGCCTGCAAATAGTCCGGACCTCAATCCAATTAAAAATCTATGATGGAAATTAAAGAAAATGGTCCATGACAAGGCTCCAACCTGCAAAGCTGATCTGGCAACTGCAATAAGAGAAAGTTGGTTTCGGATTGATGAAGAATACTGTTTGTCAATAGTCAAATCAATGGTTTTTTAATTGCATTAGCACCGCACTATACTATTTTAAATAGTCAAATCAATGCCTCAGAGAATTCAAGCTGTTATAAAAACCAGAGGTAGTGCAACAAAGTACTAGTGGTGTACTGTAGTGTTTTTTTTTTCATGATTCCATAATTTTTTATGCAATTGACTACAGTTTCCTTTCCTTTTCCATTTTTTTAAGTGTTTCTTAAAGCCAGAAAGTTGGAATGTTAAATGAAAATATTTCTGAGGCATGTCTGTGATTAGTTTTTTAATTAAACAATTGAATGAACATTTTCCACGAGTGGTGATTCCATACTTTTTGCCAGGGGTTGTACAACAGAAGGAGTAGACACCCAAAGCTCCAAAGAAGGTGAGAACAGAGATAACAACTATTGGACCAGATCTCACTTCTTAAGTTATGTGAGAATGAAAGAGGAGGTTGTGTCCAAAAGACAAGCAGAGGGCAAAGGACTAGTCACCATTTTTGCCTGTAGCTCCCTGCAGTTGATATTTTCCACATTGCTGACTAACCATGTCTTATACCACACCATGTCTCTGTGTAGAGGTGGTAATATTTATATTATTATATTAATATAAACAAGACTTTGGTGTCCTTTTATGAAAGTGCGATAAAATACCGTTTTTCAGTTCTCAGGCATTCTCAGAGGAGATCGCTCTCCTCTGAGTGCCTGTTTATGAAAGTGTGTAGATCGCTTCTCATGTTGAGTTGAGGAGCGATCTACAAACGCCGGGAACTCCTGAGAACGACTCCTCTCACTGTAATCTCGTGTGATATAGCGGGATTACTGTATGAGGAACCATAAAATACAAAAGTTTAACACAAATCAGCACACATTATTCCCCAACATATTAATAAAATAATAAAGTTAAATTCCCCCTACACAATATACATTAACCTAATTATAAAAAAAACATTGTTTTTATCAATATTTAAAGATCATACATGTCCCTATTTAAATGTGAATGGTGTATAGTAAATGAATGTAATGCACATATGTAATGCAGCTATACACCATTCATATAAATGCAAAATACATTTATAATCATTAAAAAAATTATTTTAATAAAGTATACAAGTATAAATATTTATTAATAAATTAAAATAAAATATATTTCATAATTGATAAACATAAAAATTGATAAACTGGTGCAATGCGAGAACACTGCGAATCCACTGCGGGTTCCCGCATCGCACCGACTCGCATGTCAGTTCACACTGCCATATGCGAATCGCTGGGGAGTGTCAATACATTGTTAACGACACCCCCCAGTTCAGCTTGCATATCGCACTGCGAACTGACATTCCGGACATGAATCGGATCGCATATGTGTGAACACACATGCGATCCGATTCTGGTCCGAACAGAAAAAAGGGTCCTGTGCGTGTTTGCACTGAATGCGGTGCGATATCAGCCATACTATCTGTACAGCTGATATCGCACCGCACAGACATCGCATAATGTGAATGGCAGTGTGCTGCGAATAACATGCGATGCCTGTGCGATGTCCGGCATCGCACAAGTGTGAACTGGGCCTAAAAGTTAACAACACCCCCAAATCAGTTCGCATATCGCAGTGTGATCTGCAAACTCGGACAGTAATCGAATCGCATGGGTGTGAACACCCATGCGATCCGATTCTGCTGTGGACCAAAAAAAGGGTCCTGTAAGAGTTTGGTCCGAGGGCAATGCAAATTTAGCAATACTATCTGTATGGCTGAAATCGAATCGCACAGAGATCGGATGTGATTTTGCACTGCAGTGCGGTGCTAATCACATGCGATCTCGGACACCGCAGCAGTGGGAACTGGCCCTAAATCATATTGCATTTGCACCAAAATGGTACAGGACCCTTTATTTGGTCCGCACTGGAATCGGATCGCATGGGTGTGAACACCCATGCGATCCGATTCCTGCACCATTACATAGCTCGCACTGCGATCTGTGAAATGATCTGCGGTGTCATTAACTTTACATTGACACCCGCAGTGGTGCGCAGATGTCAATATAGGTGCGATGTGAAAACCCACACAGGAATCACGCTGGTTCACGCATTGCACAAGTGTGAACCCAGCCAGAGACGTGAACATCTAAAAAAAAAAAAAAATATATATATATATATATATATATATATATATATATACATATATATATATATATATATATATATATATATACATATATATATATATATATATATATATATATATATACATATATATATATATGTATATATATATATATACATATATATATATATGTATATATATATATATATATATATATATATATATATACACTATAAATTCCTATCCTGCTGGTTTTGGGGTGTGTAATGGTGGGGAAGATGTGCTCTGACTGTTTGGTGAAAGAAAGAATTCAAAAGACTTCTTGCTTTCTCCAGAATATCAGCCAGTTTCAGGCTTCTCACTCTGATTCTCCACTTCTGAAATGGTGAATCAGAAAGTGAGAATTCTGTCACAGATCGCCAGTGAGGTGCTGAGATCGCACCTTCATAAACTGGCCGTTTCTGTAAAGTCAGTTACAAATTCTCACTGTGCTGAGATAATCAGCGGAGAACATGTTCTCCGCTGATTATCTCAGTTTCATAAACTGGTAATGAGCTGAGATCAGCGGTGAGACTCGGGATCGCCGCTGATCTCAGTTTCATAAAAGGACACCTTTGTCTCCTTAATGTTTAGGGGACTATTCAATTGAAAAGTAGAAGTGGAGGGAGCATAGATCCACAAAATGAATTAAACGGACGCATTGCAACTTTCTCTACAGTAAGGAAAACAATTAAAGGATAAGTTCATTTTAACAAAAATAATAAATGCACATATTTTTACAGGTAAAAAATGTGCATTTATTATTTGTTTTACTAGGAGCCTGCAAAGCAGTGCACCTGTGAACGGCAGATTTGACTCTTGCAGACTGTGCAAACTGTCTGCTTCTACCTCATATTGGCAGGCAGTTACAGACTGACAAGAAGCATCAATGAACTACCTTGGGCTTTCAACAGCACCCTGGTAGTTCGTTGAGAACTACAAGCCGTACTTGTAGTTCTCCCATTCACAGAACTAATTTTGGTTAAATTGTTTAAGCGAGATTGGGGAGAAGATCCCCGGCTCGCTGTCACTACAGGCAAGGGATCGGGGAAATGCTGAAGCCATGGGAACATGTTACATGTTTGAAATATCAGATTTTGGTGGACTGTCCCTTTAAAAGTAAACTTAAAGTACATGTATAGCCAATATTGTTTTTATCATGTACCCCTTACTTGTTCATGTAGAGGTTTACTATGTTAGAGGGGTCTTCCAAATGATGTGAGTTTGGAACTCCAATCTTCTTAAATGATCTGAGGTTGGGACCCCTTATCCATTTGGCTGGGAACAGGAAAATTTCTTTTCTAACAGGAACCATACCCAAATGTGCATCCCTAGCGCAGGAGCAGGTCATACAATTAAATATGCATTTTAAAGCAAAATAAACAAGAAAAAAACTTCCATTTATGATGGAATTATTTATGATGGAATTACATAAGTCAAAAAATTCATAATGAGAGAAAAAGTCTAAAAGATTATTACATTACATCACACTGGAATAAAGCATGCAATATACAGAACAGTGTAGAAAATAGGGATGAGCTTTCTGTTCGGGTCGAACATGAGTTCGACTCTAACATTGGCTGTTTGCCTGTTCGTCGAAAACCGAACATAATGGGCCGTTCACACCAAATTCAAGTGGCGCGTAACGGCCCATAATGCACTGCGGGAGCGCAGTGCATTGCTGTATGATGATTGGCCAGAGCATGCACCATGACCTGCATGCTTTGGCCAATCACAGCACCCTCAGCTAAGAGAGCCATAATTGGCCAAAGGCAGGGTGCCTCTTGTCAATCATGGCTCAGGGGGACTAAGTCCATGCCCCACACTATATAAGGCCGCCTGCACGTCGGCTTTGTGTAGTGTGTCGTTAGCGTGGACGGAGAGAGAGTGTCATTTAGATTGAGCAGGCAGGCAGGTGATTCAGTTAGCTGCAGTGTATTTAATATATATATATATCCACTGCATACAGTTTAGCTATATCTCACTGCAGGCCGTTCTTGGTGTACTCTTTCTAATATACTTTTGGCAGGCAGGTGATTCAGTTAGCTGCAGTGTATTTAATATATATATATATATATATATATATATATATATATATATATACAGATAGTTTTGTATATAAATATCCACTGCATACAGTTTAGCTATATCTCACTGCAGGCCATTCCTAATGTACTGTTTTTAATATACTTCTGGCAGGCAGGTGATTCAGTTAGCTGCAGTGTATTTAAGATATATATACAGATAGTCTCGTATATATATATATATATATATATATATATATATATATATATATATATATATATATATATATATATATATATATATATCCACTGCATACAGTTTAGCTATATCTCAATGCAGGCCGTTCCTGGTGTACTCTTTATATACTTCTGGCAGGCAGGTGATTCAGTTAGCTGCAGTGCATTTATTATATATATATATATATATATATATATATATATATACAGATAGTCTCATATATATATATTAGGGGTGCGCATCGACATATGACGACCTCCCATGCAGTCCGTTGGCAACAGCACTTAAAAGACCCACATCAAAGAACAAGGCGGACCTCTCCTTGCTCCTCATCAGCTGGGATCTCCAACCCCACTATACCTTCAGTCCTCTCAGAAACCTGCACTGAGTGGAATGAAGGTATAGAAATAGGTGTCCCAAGTACTTGTGGCCAATCTGCTAGAGGTACACCAACATTGGATTTTAGCAGGCAAATTTCCCTACCCCAGTTGCTAAACCGTCAAAAGAAATTCGGTCCCAGCCATCCACATGTTCAGCGTCTGAATGTTAGCTTGGCCAAATTGCTAGCACTGCAACTGCTGCCTTTTCAGCTGGTAGACTCTGCCCCCTTTCATGAATTTGTGGAATGTGCGGTAGCTCAGTGGCATGTTCCCAAATGCCATTTCTTTTCATAGAAGGCCATTCCGGCTCTCTACCAGTATGTGGAAGGCAATGTCTTGGCCTCGTTGGACAGGGCGGTCAGCAGTAAGGTGCATATTACTGCTGACTCATGGTCCAGCAAGCATGGACAGGGACGTTACGTTTCTTTCACAGCGCACTGGGTAACTCTGCTGGCAGCTGGGAAGGATGCAGGACAGGGTTCAGTATTGTTGAAGCTTGTTCCACCACCACGCCTCCAAAATGCTAGTGGTGATTCTGCCACAGCTCTCTCCTCCACCCCCTCCTCTTCTTCTTCCTCTATGGCCTCTTCCTCTGCAGAGTTCTCCCATGAACCAGCGGCGCTCCGTAGGCGTTCAAGGGGCTACGCAAGCACTCAGGCAAAAAGATGCCATGCGGTGCTTGAGTTGGTTTGCTTAGGGGACAGGAGCCAAACTGGGGCAGAGATTCTGTCAGCTCTGCAGAGGCACACTCAGAGGTGGGTGACACCACGCCAGCTTCAGCCAGGAATGGTTGTATGCGACAATGGCACCAACCTCCTCTCCGCCCTCCGACAGGGACACTTGACCCATGTTCCCTGTTTGGCTCTCGTCCTGAATTTGGTGGTGCATCGGTTCTTGAGCAGGTACCCGGGCTTACAGGATCTCCTGAGGCAGGCCAGGAAAGTCTGTGGTCATTTCCACCGGTCATATAATTCCAGTGCTCGGCTGGCTGGCATTCAAAGAAAATGCAACCTGCCCAAGAACCCCCTCATTTGTGACATGCCCACCAGGTGGAACTCAACATTGGCAAAGCTGCAGCGGCTGCACACGCAGCAGAGGGCCATCAATGAGTACTTGTGTGAGTATGGCACCAGGACAGGGTCAGGGGAGCTTGTTTTTTTTTCGCCACACCAGTGGCTACTGATCAAGGATGCATGAACTGTCCTGTCACCATTTGAGGAGGCCACAAGGATGGTGAGCAGTGACAATGCATGCATCAGTGATTGTTATAATAAACTGACGCGCTAATGAACTATTTTAGTGTCTCGTGTAAAATCATATACAAAAAGTGTAGTGATGTGACCATATAAAATCTATTACCGTGTTGTCCTAAAAAAAAACGTGTTAATCCTTATTACAGGTGATAAGGTATATATATTAACCACTTGCCGACCGCCTAACGTAGATATACGTCGGCAGAATGGCAGGGGCAGGCAGAATCACGTACCTGTACGTGATCTGCCTCCCGCGGGCGGGGGGTCCGATCGGACCCCCCCCCGGTGCCAGCGGCGGTCGGCATTTGACTGGGAGCGTCGGGAGGCGACCATCCGATCGTGGCCCCCCCCTCGCGATCGCTCCCAGCCAATCGGAATCCTCCCCTGCCTGTGTGTAGTTTCACACAGGCAGAGGATGTGATGTCATCTCTCCTCGGCTTGGCAGTTTCCGTCCCAGCGCCGAGGAGAGAAGACATGTAAGTGCACAACACACACACACACACAGTAGAACATGCCAGGCATACTTTACACCCCCGATCCCCCCCCGATCGCCCCCCGATCCCCCCCCAATAACCCCCCCCCCCGTCACAAACTGACAGCAAGCAGTATTTTTTTTTTTTTTTTCTGATTACTGCATTGGTGTCAGTTTGTGACAGTTACAGTGTTAGGGCAGTGAGTATTACCCCCCTTTAGGTCTAGGATACCCCCCTAACCCCCCCTAATAAAGTTTTAACCCCTTGATCACCCCCTGTCACCAGTGTCACTAAGCGATCATTTTTCTGATCGCTGTATTAGTGTCGCTGGTGACGCTAGTTAGGAACGTAAATATTTAGGTTCGCCGTCAGCGTTTTATAGCGACAGGGACCCCCATATACTATCTAATAAATGTTTTAACCCCTTGATTGCCCCCTAGTTAACCCTTTCACCACTGATCACCGTATAACCGTTACGGGTGACGCTGGTTAGTTCGTTTATTTTTTATAGTGTCAGGAGACCCGCCGTTTATTACCGAATAAAGGTTTAGCCCCTGATCGCCCGGCGGTGATATGCGTCGCCCCAGGCAGCGTCAGATTAGCGCCAGTACCGCTAACACCCACGCACGCAGCATACGCCTCCCTTAGTGGTATAGTATCTGTACGGATCAATATCTGATCCGATCAGATCTATACTAGTGTCCCCAGCAGTTTAGGGTTCCCAAAAACGCAGTGTTAGCGGGATCAGCCCAGATACCTGCTAGCACCTGCGTTTTGCCCCTCCGCCCAGCCCACCCAAGTGCAGTATCGATCGATCACTGTCACTTACAAAACACTAAACGCATAACTGCAGCGTTCACAGAGTCAGGCCTGATCCCTGCGATCGCTAACAGTTTTCTTGGTAGCGTTTTGGTGAACTGGCAAGCACCAGCCCCAGGCAGCGTCAGGTTAGCGCCAGTACCGCTAACACCCACGCACGCACCATACACCTCCCTTAGTGGTATAGTATCTGATCGGATCAATATCTGATCAGATCTATACTAGCGTCCCCAGCAGTTTAGGGTTCCCACATACGCAGTGTTAGCGGGATCAGCCCAGATACCTGCTAGCACCTGCGTTTTGCCCCTCCGCCCGGCCCAGCCCACCCAAGTGCAGTATCGATCGATCACTGACACTTACAAAACACTTAACGCATAACTGCAGCGTTCGCAGAGTCAGGCCTGATCCCTGCGATCGCTAACAGTTTTTTTGGTAGCATTTTGGTGAACTGGCAAGCACCAGCCCCAGGCAGCGTCAGGTTAGCGCCAGTACCGTTAACACCCACGCACGCACCGTACACCTCCCTTAGTGGTATAGTATCTGATCGGATCAATATCTGATCTGATCAGATCTATACTAGCGTCCCCAGCAGTTTAGGGTTCCCACAAACGCAGTGTTAGCGGGATCAGCCCAGATACCTGCTAGCACCTGCGTTTTGCCCCTCCGCCCGGCCCAGCCCAGCCCACCCAAGTGCAGTATCGATCGATCACTGACACTTACAAAACACTAAATGCATAACTGCAGCGTTCGCAGAGTCAGGCCTGATCCCTGCGATCGCTAACAGTTTTTTTGGTAGCGTTTTGGTGAACTGGCAAGCACCAGCGGCCTAGTACACCCCGGTCGTAGTCAAACCAGCACTGCAGTAACACTTGGTGACGTGGCGAGTCCCATAAGTGCAGTTCAAGCTGGTCAGGTGGCAAGCACAAGTAGTGTCCCGCTGCCACCAAGAAGACAAACACAGGCCCGTCGTGTCCATAGTGCCCTTCCTGCTGCAATCGCCAATCCTAATTGGGAACCCACTGCTTCTGCAGCGCCCGTACTTCCCCCATTCACATCCCCAACCAAATGCAGTCGGCTGCATGAGAGGCATTTTCTTTATGTCCTCCCGAGTACCCCTACCCAACGAACTCCCCCAAAAAAGATGTTGTGTCTGCAGCAAGCGCGGATATAGGCGTGACACCCGCTATTATTGTCCCTCCTGTCCTGACAATCCTGGTCTTTGCATTGGTGAATGTTTTGAACGCTACCATTCACTAGTTGAGTATTAGCGTAGGGTACAGCATTGCACAGACTAGGCACACTTTCACAGGGTCTCCCAAGATGCCATCGCATTTTGAGAGACCCGAACCTGGAACCGGTTACAGTTATAAAAGTTAGTTACAAAAAAAAAGTGTAAAAAAAAAAAAAAAAACACAAACAAAAATATAAAATAAAAAAAAAATAGTTGTCGTTTTATTGTTCTCTCTCTCTCTATTCTCTCTCTATTGTTCTGCTCTTTTTTACTGTATTCTATTCTGCAATGTTTTATTGTTGTTATGTTTTATCATGCTTGCTTTTCAGATATGCAATTTTTTATACCTTACCGTTTACTGTGCTTTATTGTTAACCATTTTTTTGTCTTCAGGTACGCCATTCACGACTTTGAGTGGTTATACCAGAATGATGCCTGCAGGTTTAGGTATCATCTTGGTATCATTCTTTTCAGCCAGCGATTGGCTTTCATGTAAAAGCAATCCTAGCAGCTAATTAGCCTCTAGACTGCTTTTACAAGCAGTGGGAGGGAATGCCCCCCCCCCAACGTCTTCCGTGTTTTTCTCTGGCTCTCCTGTCTCAACAGGGAACCTGAGAATGCAGCCGGTGATTCAGCCAGCTGACCATAGAGCTGATCAGAGACCAGAGTGGCTCCAAACATCTCTATGGCCTAAGAAACCGGAAGCTACGAGCATTTTATGACTTAGATTTCGCCGGATGTAAACAGCGCCATTGGGAAATTGGGAAAGCATTTTATCACACCGATCTTGGTGTGGTCAGATGCTTTGAGGGCAGAGGAGAAATCTAGGGTCTAATAGACCCCAATTTTTGCAAAAAAGAGTACCTGTCACTACCTATTGCTATGATAGGGGATATTTACATTCCCTGAGATAACAATAAAAATGATTTAAAAAAAAAAAAAATGAAAGGAACAGTTTAAAAATAAGATAAAAAAATAATAATAATAAAGAAAAAAAAAAAAAGAAAAAAAAAGCACCCCTGTCCCACCTGCTCTCGCGCTAAGGCGAACGCAAGCATCGGTCTGGCGTCAAATGTAAACAGCAATTGCACCATGCATGTGAGGTATCACCGCGAACGTCAGATCGAGGGCAGTAATTTTAGCAGTAGACCTCCTCTGTAAATCTAAAGTGGTAACCTGTAAAGACTTTTAAAGGCTTTTAAAAATGTATTTAGTTTGTCGCCACTGCACGTTTGTGCGCAATTTTAAAGCATGTCATGTTTGGTATCCATGTACTCGGCCTAAGATCATCTTTTTTATTTCATCAAACATTTGGGCAATATAGTGTGTTTTAGTGCATTAAAATTTAAAAAAGTGTGTTTTTTCCCCAAAAAATGTGTTTGAAAAATCGCTGCGCAAATACTGTGTGAAAAAAAAAAATGAAACACCCACCATTTTAATCTGTAGGGCATTTGCTTTAAAAAAATATATAATGTTTGGGGGTTCAAAGTAATTTTCTTGCAAAAAAAATTTATTTTTTTATGTAATCAAAAAGTGTCAGAAAGGGCTTTGTCTTCAAGTGGTTAGAAGAGTGGGTGATGTGTGACATAAGCTTCTAGATGTTGTGCATAAAATGCCAGGACAGTTCAAAACCCCCCCAAATGACCCCATTTTGGAAAGTAGACACCCCAAGCTATTTGCTGAGAGGCATGTCGAGTCCATGGAATATTTTATATTGTGACACAAGTTGCGGGAAAGAGACAATTTTTTATTTTTTTTATTTTTTTTTGCGCAAAGTTTGTCACTAAATGATATATTGCTCAAACATGCCATGGGAATATGTGAAATTACACCCCAAAATACATTCTGTTGCTTCTCCTGAGTACGGGGATACCACATGTATGAGACTTTTTGGGAGCCTAGCCGCGTACGGGACCCCGAAAACCAAGCACCGCCTTCAGGCTTTCTAAGGCCGTAAATTTTTGATTTCACTCTTCACTGCCTATCACAGTCTCGGAGGCCATGGAATGCCCAGGTGGCAAAAAAACCCCCCAAATGACCCCATTTTGGAAAGTAGACACCCCAAGCTATTTGATGAGAGGTATAGTGAGTATTTTGCAGACCTCACTTTTTGTCACAAAGTTTTGAAAATTGAAAAAAGAAAAAAAAAATTTTTTTTTCTGGTCTTTCTTCATTTTCAAAAACAAATGAGAGCTGCAAAATACTCACCATGCCTCTCAGCAAATAGCTTGGGGTGTCTACTTTCCAAAATGGGGTCATTTGGGGGGGTTTGTGCCACCTGGGCATTCCATGGCCTCCGAAACTGTGATAGGTAGTGAGGAGTAAAATCAAAAATGTACGCCCTTAGAAATCCTGAAGGCAGTGATTGGTTTTTGAGGCCCCGTACGCGGCTAGGCTCCAAAAAAGTCCCACACATGTGGTATCCCCGTACTCAGGAGAAGCAGATAAATGTATTTTGGGGTGCAATTCCACATATGCCCATGGCCTGTGTGAGCAATATATCATTTAGTGACAACTTTGTGCAAAAAAAAAAAAAAAAAAAATTTGTCACTTTCCCGCAACTTGTGTCAAAATATAAAACATTCCATGGACTCAACATGCCTCAAAGCAAATAGCTTGGGGTGTCTACTTTCCAAAATGGGGTCATTTGGGGGGGTTTTATGCCATCTGGGCATTTTATGGCCTTCAAAACTGTGATAGGTAGTGAGGAGTAAAATCAAAAATGTACGCCCTTAGAAATCCTGAAGGCAGTGATTGGTTTTCGGGGCCCCGTACGCGGCTAGGCTCCCAAAAAGTCCCACACATGTGGTATCCCCATACTCAGGAGAAGCAGCTAAATGTATTTTGGGGTGCAATTCCACATATGCCCATGGCCTGTGTGAGCAATATATCATTTAGTGACAACTTTTTGTAATTTTTTTTTTTTTTTTGTCATTATTCAATCACTTGGGACAAAAAAAATGAATATTCAATGGGCTCAACATGGCTCTCAGCAAATTCCTTGTGGTGTCTACTTTCCAAAATGGGGTCATTTGTGGGGGTTTTGTACTGCCCTGCCATTTTAGCACCTCAAGAAACGACATAGGCAGTCATAAATTAAAGGCTGTGTAAATTCCAGAAAATGTACCCTAGTTTGTAGGCGCTATAACTTTTGCGCAAACCAATAAATATACACTTATTGACATTTTTTCTACCAAAGACATGTGGCCGAATACATTTTGGCCTAAATGTATGACTAAAATTGAGTTTATTGGATTTTTTTTAGAACAAAAAGTAGAAAATATCATTTTTTTTCAAAATTTTCGGTCTTTTTCCGTGTATAGTGCAAAAAATAAAAACGGCAGAGGTGATCAAATACCATCAAAAGAAAGCTCTATTTGTGGGAAGAAAAGGACGCAAATTTCGTTTGGGTACAGCATTGCATGACCGCGCAATTAGCAGTTAAAGCGACGCAGTGGCGAATTGTAAAAAGTGCTCTGGTCAGGAAGGGGGTAAAACCTTCCGGGGCTGAAGTGGTTAAGGTGGAATAATTGTCCACTTAAATAGTGTATGTTGTCTAATATACTTCTGCCTTAAAAAGGTTTTTTAGAAAAATATATATATATGTATAAAGCTGCACCTCTGTTAAAGTATTCTGATGCCACTCCAAAAATAGAAATTATATAAGTGAGATAGTGCGCTAAATACTTTTTCAAAATAAGGTGATAGGATTAATAAATGATAAACTCCGTAAAAAAATTCCATAAAAAATAAATAGATATAAGAAAATATTTAATATGCCTCAGGTGATTACACTTAATAAAATCACTTATGTTACTCCTAAAACAATCTGCAAATGTGTATAAAGCTGCACATCAGGTTTAAGTGTTCCAATACCACTCCAAACAGTGAAGATTATATAAAGTGGAATAGTGCGCTAATAGCTTTTCCAAAATATAGTGATAAAGATAATAATAAATAATCAGAATATTGCACAGGTAGTTACAATTAGTAGATATCGCCTCTGTTGCTTCTAAATCAATATGTTGTTATAGATGTCTTGTAATTTGTATAATAGTCCTAAGTATATATTCATATCAGGTTCATAAAAGACAGCTGGTGTTCATTAGTAGGTTGCCTTTCTCCCTGATTCGATAGGAATCAGCCTACATTCCAATTTTACCCGCAATGCCCCGCTGTGTATTGGGAATCCACTCATGATTAGGCTCCAATAATTCAATTTTCGTTCATGCAAACAAAATATATAAAAACTTTCATTGCGCAATGAACTTTACTATTGAGGCCTTATGGTAACACAAAACAAGATGCACTCACTGTATAAGAATCGTATCTTGAGCGCATAGAGCAGTCAGCCGCCCACCGCGATCATCTCTCGCCTATTCCTCCTCAACAGGGATGAGCCGAACACCCCCTGGTTCGAACACGCGAACACCGTTAAAGTCTAAGGGACACGAACATGAATAATCAAAAGTGCTCATTTTAAAGGCTTATATGCAAGTTATTGTCATAAAAAGTGTTTGGGGACCTGGGTCCTGCCCCAGGGGACATGTATCAATGCAAAAAGAAGTTTTAAAAACGGTTGTTTTTTTCGGGAGCAGTGATTTTAATAATGCTTAACTAAATGACCACTGGGCACTTAAACCCCCTTAATAACCAGACCAATTTTCAGCTTTCGGTGCTCTCACATTTTGAATGACAATTACTCAGTCATGCAATACTGTACCTATATGACATTTTTGTCCTTTTTTTCACACAAATAGAGCTTTCTTTTGGTGGTATTTAATCACCGCTGGGTTCTTTATTTTTTGCACTATAAAAGAAAAAAGACCGAAAATTCTGTAAAAAATGCATTTTTCTTCGTTTCTGTTATAAAATTTTGCAAATTAGTAACTTTTCTTCATATATTTTGGCCAAAATTTATACCGCTACATATCTTTGGTAAAAATAACCGAAATCGGTGGATATTATTTGGTCTTTGTGAAAGTTATAGAGTCCAAAAGCTATGGTGCCAATATCTGAAAATTGATCACACCTGAAGTACTGACGGCCTATCTAATTTCTTGAGACCCTAACATGCCAGAAAAGTACAAATACCCCCCAAATGACCCCTTTTTGGAAAGAAGACATTCCAAGGTATTTAGAAAGATGCATGATGAGTTTTTTGAAGTTGTCATTTTTTCCCACAATTCTTTGCAAAATCAAGATTTTTTTTTCTTTTTTTTTTCACAAAATTGTCATATTAGCAGGTTATTTCTCACACACAGCATATGCATACCACAAATTACACCCCAAAACACATTCTGCTATTACTTCTGAGTACGGCGATACCACATGTGTGAGACTTTTACACAGCGTGGCCACATACAGAGGCCCAATATGCATGGAGCACCTTCAGGCGTTCTGGAGTGCCCAGGCCAATTCTGACATTTCTCTCCTACACGTAAAAATCATCATTTATTTCCTAGAAAATTACATAGAACCCCTAAACATTATATATGTTTTTTTTGGCAAAGACCCTAGAGAATACAATGGCAGTCATTGCAACTTTTTATCTCGCACGTTGTTTGCGCAACAATTTTTCGAACGCTTTTTTTTGGGAAAAAAAACTGTTTTGTGCTTTAAAAATAACAAAACAGTAAAGTTAGCCCAATGTTTTTGCATAATGTGAAAGATGAAGTTATGCCAAGTAAATATATACCTAACATGTCACCCTTCAAAATTGCACACGCTCGTGGCATGGCGCCAAACTTCGCTACTTAAAAATCCCCATAGGCGTCGCTTTTACATTTTTTACTGGTTACATGTTTTGAGTTACAGAGGAGGTCTAGGGTCAAAATTATTGCTCTTGCTCTACAAATCGCAGCAATACCTCACATGTGTGGTTTGAACACCATTTTCATATGTGGGCGGGACTTACGTATGCATTCGCTTCTGCATGCGAGCACATGGGGACACAGGAGAAGAAAAAATTATTTATTTTTTTTATTGTTCATTTTACTTTATTTATATTAGTTTGATGCTTTTGTCCAAAAAATAAATATTTGATCACTTTTATTCCTATTACAAGGAATGTAAACATCCTTGTAATAGGAATGTGGCATGACAGGTCCTCTTTACAGTGAGATGTGGGGTCAATAAGACCCCACATCTCACCTCTAGGCTGGAAAGCCTGAAATCAAAAAAACAAAACCAAAAAACAATCCTGGCTTTAATCGTAGCGATGAGTCGGTAGAAGCACCTGAGGGCGGTGGGAAGGGGGGACGTCCCCTCTCGCCTCCCGTAAGAACGATCAAGCAGTGGAACAGCCGCTATGATCATTCTTATGGTGTAGGTAATTGCCGGCTGAAAAAGCTGATATCTGAATGATGCCTGTAGCTGCAAGCATCATTCAGATATCCCCGCACAAAGTCAAGGACGTTGTATGACGGCCGGCGGGCGGGAAGTGGTTAAAACGCATTTTTTTTTAACACAAAGTTGTCCATTTATACAATATTTATAACACGTAGCATGTACATACCAAAAATGACACCCCAAAATAGATTCTCCTACTCCTCCTGAGTACGGCGATAGCACACGTGTGAGACTTCCACAGCCTGGCCACATACAGAGGCCGAGTACAGCCGAGTATGGCTGAGTATGGCTGCGTATGGCTGAGCATGGCTGGGTATGGCTGAGTATGGCTGCGTATGGCTGAGCATGGCTGGGTATGGCTGGGTAAGGCAAAGTATGGCTGGGTATCACCGAGTATGGCTGGGTATGGCAGAGTATGGCTGGGTATGGCAGAGTATGGCAGAGTATGGCTGGGTATGGCAGAGTATGGCTGGGTATGGCAGAGTATGGCTGGGTTTTGCAGAGTATGGCTGGGTATGGCAGAGTATGGCTGGGTTTTGCAGAGTATGGCTGGGTATGGCAGAGTATGGCTGGGTATGGCAGAGTATGACTGGGTATGGCTGGGTATGGCAGAGTATGGCTCGGTATTGCAGGGTATTGCAGAGTATTGTGGGGTATTGCGGAATATTGCGGTGTATTGCGGGGTATTGCAGAGTATTGCAGGGTATTGCAGAGTATTGCAGGGTATTGCAGGGCATTGCAGGGCATTGCGGGGTATTGCGGAGTATTGCAAAGTATTGCAGAGTATTGCAGGGTATTGCAGAGTATTGCGGTGTATTGCGGAGTATTGCGGGGTATTGCAGAGTATTGCAGGGTATTGCAGAGTATTTCAGGGTATTGCGGAGTATTGCAGGGTATTGCAGGGCATTGCAGGGCATTGCGGGGTATTGCGGAGTATTGCAGAGTATTGCAGAGTATTGCAGGGTATTGCAGAGTATTGCGGGGTATTGCAAAGTATTGCGGGGTATTGCAGAGTATTGTGGGGTATTGTAGAGTATTGCAGGGTATTGCAGAGTATTGCAGAGTATTGCGGGGTATTGTAGAGTATTGCAGGGTATTGCAGAGTATTGCGGGGTATTGCAGAGTATTGCAGAGTATTGCGTGGTATTGCAGAGTATTTCGGGGTATTGCAGAGTATTGCAGAGTATTGCACAGGGAATTGCAGAGTAGTGCAGGGGGCGCGCAGGAGTGGTTTTCTGGGATCACGTCGTAGTACGTGCTCCCAGAGTTATCCAACCGCCCTGCAGCCGTCATTTGGCTATAGGCCAATTGGTAACTGGTTAAAGTGAAAATATAAAAGTGTAATATTCCTTTAAATTTCATACCTGGGGGGTATCTATAGTATGTCTGTATAGGGGCGCATGTTTCCTGTGTTTAAAACAGTCTGACAGCAAAATGACATTTCTAAAGGAAAAAAAGTCATGTAAAACTACTATCACTAGAGCCGGCTTTAATGAATTGTCGGTCCGGCAATACACATAAAAGTTCATTGATAAAAATGGCATGGAATTTCCCCATAGGGGAACCCCGAACCAAAATTTAAAAAAAAAATGCGTGGGGGTCCCCCTAAATTCCAAACCAGGCCCTTCAGGTCTGGTATGGATATTAAGGGGAACCCCGTGCCAAAATGAAAAAAAAAAATGGTGTGGGCGTCCTCCTCAAAATCGATTTTAAGGGGAACCCCGCGCCCAATTTTTTTTTTTAAATGGCGTGGGGTCCCCCCAAAAATCCATACCAGACCCTTACCAGAGCACGCAACCTGGTAGGCTGCAGGAAAAGGGGGGGATGAGAGAGCGCCCCCCCTCCTGAACCGTACCAGGCCACATGCCCTCAACATTGGGAGGGTGCTTTGGGGTAGCCCCCCAAAGCACCTTGTCCCCATGTTGATGGGGAGAAAGGCCTCATCCTCACAACCTTTGCCCGGTGGTTGTAGGGGTCTGTGGGTGGGGGGCTTATTGGAATCTGGAAGCCCCCTTTAACAAGGGGACCCCCAGATCCCATCCCCCCCCTGTGTGAATTGGTAATGGGGTACAAATGTACCCCTACCATTTCACAAAAAAAGTGTCAAAAAGGTTAAAAAACTTGTTTTTGACAAGTCCTTTATTAATTTCTTCTTCTTCCATCTTCTTTCTTCTGGTCTTCCTTCGGTGTTCTTCTTCTTCTTCCTTCATCTTCTTCTTCTCCATCTTCTTCTCCTCCTCTTTTCTCGTCCTGCATCTTACTCCGGCTTCTTCTCCGCTCCATCCGCACGATCCGCCTCAGTGGGAGTCTTCCACCATGTGACGCTTCGGTTGTTCTGACACTTCTTATATAACGGAGGGCGGGGTCTCTGGGTGGTGACGCACGGGGACTTCATGGGAAATTCCCTGTGGCTTTCCCCATGTTGTCAGAGGGGGGCGGGATCGGGGGGTCCCCTTGTTAAAGGGGGCTTCCAGATTCCAATAAGCCCCCCGCCCGCATACCCCCACAACCACAAGGGTAAGGGTTGTGGGGATGAGGCCTTCTCCCCATCAACATGGGGACAAGGTGCTTTGGGGAGCTACCCCAAAGCACCCTCCCAATGTTGAGGGCATGTGGCCTGGTATGGTTCGGGGGGGTGCTCTCTCATCCACCCTCTTTTCCTGCGGCCTGCCAGGTTGCGTGCTCAGATACGGGTCTGGTATGGATTTTTGGGGGGACCCCACGCCATTTTTTTGGGCGTGAGGTTCCCCTTAAAATCCATGCCAGACCAGGTCTGGTATGGATTTTGAGGGGGACCCCCCCACACCATTTTTTAAAAAATTTTGGCGCGAGGTTCCCCTTAATATCCATACCAGACCTGAAGGGCCTGGTATGAAATTTAGGGGGACCCCCACGCATTTTTTTAAAATTTTGGTTGAGGGTTCCCCTGTGGGGAAAATTCCATGCCGTTTTTATCAATGAACTTTTATGTGTATTGCCGGACCGGCAATTCATTATATCCGGCGCTAGCGATAGTAGTTTTACATGACTTTTTTCCTTTAGAAATATCATTTTGCTGTCAGACTGTTCTAAACACAGGAAACATGCGCCCCTTTACAGGCATACTATAGAGACCCCCCAGGTACGAAATTTAAAGGAATATTACACTTTTATTGTTTCACTTTAAGCATTATTAAAATCACTGCTCCCGAAAAAACGGCCTTTTTTTTGCATTGATACATGTCCCTTGGGGCTGGACCCAGGTCCCCAAACACTTTTTATGACAATACCATGCATATAAGCCTTTAAAATTAGCACTTTTGATTTCTCTCATAGACTTTTAAAGGGTGTTCCGCAGCTTTCGAATTTGCCGCGAACACCCCAAATTGTTCGCTGTTCAGCGAACGTGCGAACAGCCAATGTTAGAGTCGAACTAATGTTCGACCCGAACATAAAGCCCATCCCTACTCCTTAATCTTAATGATGATAGCTTCTAGGGATATTTTCGGTTCAGGGCACCACCACCGCTGCCTAAGGCCCAATTTTTATGCCCCTGTTTAACAGGGGAGCGTAATTACAATTTTTGGTCAAATATTTAACAGCAGGGCTCGTTCCTGCATTCAACAAGAGTTTCTGTGAGGGGTTGCAGTATTGTGGCACTACCACCACTGCCTAAGGTCCAATTTTTCTGCCCCTGTTTAACAGGGGCGCGTAATTACAATTTTTGATCTAATATTTCACAGCCGGGCCCGTTCCTGCGCTCAACAAAAGTATCTGTGAGGCTTTACAGTGTTGTGCCACCACCACTGCCTAAGGCCCAATTTTTATGCCCCTCTTTAACAGTGGCGTGTAATTACAATTTTTGATCTAAAATTTCACAGCAGGACCTGTTCCTGTGCTCAACAAAAGTATCTGTGAGGCTTTACAGTGTTGTGCCACCACCACCACCACCGCCTAAGGCCCAATCTTTATACCCCTGTTTAACAGGGGTGAGTAATTACAATTTTTGATCTAATATTTCACAGCAGGACCTGTTCCTGCGCTCAACAAAAGTATCTGTGAGGCTTTACAGTGTTGTGCCACCACCACCACCGCCTAAAGCCCAATTTTTCTGCCCCTGTTTAACAAGGGCGCGTAATTACAATTCTTGATATAATATTTCACAGCAGGGCCCGTTCCAGCACCCACCAAGAGTAACTGTGAGGGCTTACAGTGTTCTGGTACCACCAACACCTAAGGCCAAATTTTCCGCCAAGTGTATAGGGCAGGCCGTATAGTACAGTATATACAAGCTGTCCCCTATTTTCCTTGTCAAAAGAAGTTTATTGAGTATACAATATTATAAAGATACATAAAGTAAGTTTACAAGGATCTATAAAGTAAGCTCATTGTTTTACAGTAGGGATTATATAGGTAAATATCATGAAATTTCAAATATTAAACTTTGGGTTCACGTAAACCTAAATTAAAGATATATATCATTTCCTTAGTTACTTTTGTAGGTATTTAAATGATTTATACCTACTATATATATTGTTTACAGGTAGAGTGTATATACCCTGTTTCCCCTAAAATAAGACCTAGCGTTATTGTCGGTGATGGCTGCAATATAAGCCCTACCCTCCAAATAAGCCCTACCCTGTTTCCCCGAAAATAAGCCCTACCCTGAAAATAAGACCTACAAGTACTTTAACTAAGGCTTATTTGGGGGGTAGGGCTTATATTGAAGCCATCGCCGACAATCACGCTAGGTCTTATTTTAGGGGAAACAGGGTAGGTCAAATAAATTCTGATAATGAGCTTTAATCGTAAGGTGGAGAAAAGGAAAGAGAAAGAAGAAAAAGGGTAGAAAGGCAGAGGTATGGTCCACAAGGTTGTACCGCTCGTCAGTTTATTATTCTTTTTAGTTCTCTTTGAAGCCTTAGAATGGGTGTCTCTGTAAGTCATTTAATCTGTTACCATGGCAACAGGACAGAGTCATTGAAATTTGACAGGAATTGTTGTTTTATCCAAGGATGCCAAAGTTTTTCAAATTTTGGAATTTGATTTTGATCAATGGCTACCATCTTAGCATGGGACATTGTATTATTCATTCTGTGAATTGTTTCTGCTAGTACCAACGTAGGAGATTTCCATGCCTTGGCCACTGTTTGTTTTGCAGCCGTTGTTAGTTGGATCATAAGTTTGAATTGAGAGTGTTAACCATTCCGGTTTTAGATTAAGTAAAGTTATATATGTATCTGGTTGTATTATTTTTTAAAATATTTTAGATGCAATCACGAAGACTTCCTTCCAGAAGGTTTGGATTACTGGGCACGTCCACCATATGTGTAAATGTGTGCCTATTTCTGGGCATCCTCAAAAACAAAGAGCTGAGGTATTAGGTGAATATTTTGCCACTCTAGCGGGTACAAGGTACCAGCGAGTTAGGACTTTATAATTTGTCTCCAGTGCTAAGATGTTGGGTGAGGATGACTTAGATGTGAGCCATATGTTAGACCAGTCCGTGTCTTCTAAAGTTCGTCCCAGGTCCTCCTCCCACCTCCGAACGTAAGAGGGTCTATTAAGATTTACTACTCCATATAATTGATTATAAAGTGATGAAATTGTACCTTTAGCAAATGGATCTTTTGTACAGATTGATTCAAAAATGGATAATTGGGATAATGGTGTATCCCCCTTTAGGAATGGTGTATAGAAATTTTTGATTTGGAGATATCTAAATATCTCAGAGTTTGGTAGATCATATTTTTCTCTAAGCGATGGGAATGAAAGGAATGATTTAGATGCTATGAAGTCATTTAGTATCTGAATGCCTGATGTTGTCCAAGCTTTAAAAGAATTTGGGTAGATCCATGCCGGATAAAAGGCCGGATTTCTGATAAAAGAAAGGAGAGGATTGTGTGGAGATTGTAACTGATATTTGGTTTTTAGTTTATCCCAGAGAGATAAGAAGTGTTTAGTTATGGAATTATGAATTTTAAAGCGGTCTTTAGGATCAAGCCATAACAAGTTTGATATTAATAGAGGGTCATTTTCTGAAGCCTCTATAAATACCCATAATGGGATTTCCTGTTTTGCATGGTATTTGGACAGACTGGCCAAATGTGCTGCTCTGTAGTAGTTAGTACAATTAGGGTATCCCAGGCCTCCTTTATTTTTGGGAAGATGTAGTGTGTGTATAGGTATAAGTGGTTTAGAAGAGCCCCATATAAATGAAGTTGCTCTTTTTTGTACTATTCTCAAAAAATAGGAAGGAATTGGAATAGGAAGGACTCTGAATAGATAAAGCAATTTGGGTAGAATAGTCATTTTGATTGCATTAATCTTCCCTATCCAGGATAAAGGAAGTTGCGACCATTGTTTTATTAGATTTGTGATCTGTCTTAATACAGGAGGATAATTGGTTGAGAATAAGTCAGAATGAGATGCTGTTAAATGAATTCCAAGATATGGGATTAATTTTTCTGCCCATGTGAATGGGAGTGCAGCCCTAGCCGGGATCAATTCCATGTTTGTGAGCGAAATATTAAGCACTAGGCATTTCTTAGGATTAATCATAAGGCCGGATAGGGCTGCAAATCCATCAAGAGCTGGTATTAAGTTAGGACCAGAGACCTGTGGTGATGATAGAAAAAGTAATATATCGTCTGCAAATATACATAATTTGTGTGTAATACCTCCTACTTCAATGCCAGTTATAGTTTGGTTTGTTCTGATGTATTGGGCCATGGGTTCGAGTATAAGGGCAAATAATAAGGGAGATAATGGGCAACCCTGTCGGGTACCTCTTTCGATATTAAAGGCATCAGATTTGTATCCAGCGTATTTTATATAGGCTTTGGGTTTATTATATAATGCTTTGATCCATGTTAAAAAGTGGGGTCCAAAACCCCATTTTTGTAATGAATATTGCATATATTGCCAGGATACTGTGTCAAATGCCCTCTTAATATCGAGAGATAGAAAACATAAAGGGATTTTCCGTTTTTTAGCAATATGTGCCAATAACACTGCCCTGCGTATATTATCGCCTGCCTGTCTATTTGGCATGAAACCTACTTGATCTCTATGTATTAATTTTCCTATAATGCTATTGAGGTTTAACAGAGAGATAGGCCGATAATTCACACAGGAAGTATCATCAGAAAGGGGTTTTGGGATCATACAAACAATTGCCATTAGTGTTTCTTGCCGAAAAGAATGTCCTTCTAGAAGTTTGTTAAAAGTTTCAGTGAGAATGGGAGAAAAGTATTTCTGAGAATGTTTTATAGTATAAAGCCGAGTAGCCGTCTGGGCCTGGTCTTTTGTTAAGTTTTAGGTCTTTTATGGCGTTAGCAACTTCATCTATAGTTATAGGCTCATCCAAACTGCTTTTTTGATTCTGAGACAACTCAGGTAAGGTTATTTTTGAGAAGAAGGATTCAGCCTCTGTAGGATTAAATTCATTGTTTGTCTTGTATAAAGTTGCGAGATGTGAGTGAAATTTATGGACTATTTTAACTGGATTACAAGTATAAACATTTTTTGATAATTTCAAACGTATTGGTTTGAAAGATTTGTTAGTTGAATTTAATGCCCGAGCCAAATATGTACCTGGTTTGTTTGTATTCATGTAGAAATTGTGTTTGGAGCATTTGAGGGATTTATCAACTGACTCAGTGAGAAATAGATCGTATTCCAATCTAGATTTTTCCAGATGAGATTTTGTTCTCTGAGATGGATTATCTTGGAATGATATGTAGGCTGCATTAAAATTGAGTTCTAGTTTTTTTGCTAGATTTTTGCGTTCCCGTTTAAATAGTGCCATTTGTCTTTGTATTGTACCACGCAACACAGGCTTATGAGCTTCCCACAGTGTTATTGGGGAAATGTCTGTTGTATTATTAATTGATATGTATTCCTTTAAAGCTTGTTCAATGGCCATCTGATGTAGTGGGTGTTTGAGCATTAAGTCCAGTAAGTACCACGTTGGGTCATGCGCTTTTGGTATGGCTGAGGCTATAGTAGTGTATACTGCATTATGGTCAGACCATGGAATCGGAATTATATCTGATGCAATAATTTCTGGTATCATTCCTATTGTTAGAAAAATATGATCTATTCTGGTGGAGGTTTGATGAGGGTGCGAGAAATAAGTGAATTTCTTTTTCATTGGGTTACTTTCTCTCCACGAATCTACCAGATTGTATTTGGAAAGAAGTTGAGAAAAAGGTAATCTAGAGGTTATTTTGGATGGTGTAAACGGTGATTTATCTAGAAATGGGAGGAGGACCTGGTTCGAATCCCCACACATTATCACTGTTCCTATTTTGTGTGTATTAATCACTTGTAATATATGTGAGAGGAATGGTGTAGGTTGTTTGTTAGGAGCGTAGTAGGAAATCACCGTGATTGCTGTATCCATTATGTAACCCATGAGTATCAGGTATCTACCTTCTGGATCTTTAATTTCTGATGATAAGGTGAATGGTGTGGAGCGGTGAAATGCAATTAGAGTACCCCGTTGTTTGGTACAGGCAGAAGCCGTGTAAATTTGTTGATAAAAAGGAGAAATATATTTTGGAGTAGAATCTTTGGTGAAGTGTGTTTCTTGGAGGCATACTATGTGAGCCTTCTTGTTATGGAAAGTACGGAAGGCTTTGGTCCTTTTTTGAGGGACATTTATTCCCTGAACATTCAGGGAAAGTATATTCAGTGGTGCCATGGCAACAGATCAAATAGTTTTGACTTACTTTTTGTTATGCAGAGCTGACTGCGCAGATCAACCTGTGTGGACTGAAGAGATGAAAAGATAAAAAAGAAACCAGTGAATTCTGGAGTAAAGAGTAAACAAAAAACATATGAGATTAGATGATACATTGTATAAATTATTTTTTGCAAATAATCACAATTTACCCGTGAAAGAGAATAAATATCTCTCTCAGGGGAATAAGTGCCTTCGTCACACTCCCACATAATATGGTTGGGAGAATGAGGAGGGCTAATGGGGGTACACGGATCTTCCACTTACAGGAGAGAAGTGCTATGTCAAAAGAC
Source organism: Aquarana catesbeiana (assembly GCF_042186555.1). NCBI lineage: Eukaryota > Metazoa > Chordata > Amphibia > Anura > Ranidae > Aquarana > Aquarana catesbeiana. The sequence continues at coordinate 560,114,861 of NC_133324.1, forward strand.
ATCAAAATTATGATTCATTAATTGGAGTGCAGAATATAGTTTTTGTTGAAATTATTTATTCCAGGGTGGTTGTATATGGTTAATCTTGCCCTAGGCTAAATAATTCAGTTAGAAAGGTACTGTTAATAACTTTGGTATTGATGAAGATAATTTGAATTATTTTAGGATTTTAACCCTTTTAGAGTAAACAATTACATATTTTATTCATATGCAACTGTTTAGATATGTTAACTCATAAAATTGAGGTTGTATTGCTTCAGATTAGAATAAACAAAAACATAGTTCTAGGAACTAGTTAGGTACTAATATATTTGTTTTAAGAAAAGAAAGAAAAAGCTTCCATTACTTCTGGATTATTGAACATATTTGTCCTAAAAAGTAATAAATCTATTGTTATTACCTGAAAATATATAACTGAACAAGAATTTCCTTATTTCACTTATATATTCTAAGGCTATATGAATCAGAAGTAATAAGAAATATAACTGGAATGTAACTTGATCCCATACAGTGTGTGACTATCAGAATGCAGTTACATTCAGTTATAAATACAGGTTTTTTATAGAGAACCATCTCTTAGTATAATAAATGAAGAGATATCAGGAATTAGGATGTCAGTCCATTAAATCTTCTTGGTCCATGGATGATGTGGCATAACGGCCTCTTTTGTGAGAATGATGATTCCCATTTTGTTCTGAAATTTTCTGGGTGCTGCCTGAAGGTGAAGATGATGCCATTCTTCTGCGTGTGGGGGTGTTGCTGCTTGTGGGTTCTGTCAGATTTAATTTTAAAAGGGTTTGTTGTAGTTCATCTGCTGATCTGCTTCTGTAAATTGTACCTTGGTAGTTAAATCTGACTGAAAAGAGGAAGCCCCATTGATACATAATGTTGTGGCGTTGCAGTTCCATTAGTTGGGGTTTCATGGATCGTCTTTTAGTAATAGTAAGTTGGGATAGGTCAGCAAAAATTTGATAATTGTGTCCTTGAAAATTAAGTTCCTTTTTTTCTCTTGCAGCAATTAGTATTTGTTCTTTCGTTCTGTAATAATGAAATTTTGTGATTATATCACGTGGGGGTCCGTCTTTCTTTTTGGCTGTGAGGGCTCTGTGTACTCTGTCCAGTTCTAAACGTTCAATAGGGATATCTGGCTTTAGTTCTTGTAATAGAGCAGTAATAGTAGATTGCAGGTCTGTCACAGTTTCAGGTATTCCCCTTATGCGCAAGTTTGAACATCTGGCTCTACTTTCGTAATCTTCGAGCTTAGTTTGAAGTATTAAATTCTCTTCTTTTAATTGTTCCAATTCTGTTATATTTTCTTGGGTTGTAATTTCAATTTCATCCATTTTTATTTCTAAGGCTGCGGTGCGGTTTCCCAGCTCTCTTATTTCTTTGGTTAGGCTGTTTGTTATTTGGTCTGAGGTTTGTTTTAAAGCCTTATGAAGCATCTTTTCAAATTGTAATAATATTACTGGGGATGCTGAGGAGGCTTGTGGAGAAGTTTGTGAGAGGATTTGTTCTGTATCTGACTCAAATGGAGAGTCTTGCTGTGACATTTTCTGTCTGTGAGAGCGCCCTGATGCTGTATATTGTGAGGTGACTGGAGCTGCTTTAGTTGCAGTGAGTGCCTGTGAGCTCTTTGTGAGGTGATTTTTATTTCTGCCACGGCTTCCTCCCAGTACCATATTTCCTGCCCAAACTTTCACAGTTTGTTCCCTGGGGCAAAAAGGTTCAAATGGATACCTTTTGAGCCTGCAGGCTCCGCTTTGTCCTTCTCTTCTCTCCTCAGCGGTGTGGAGCTCTAACAATGCATGTCTGCTCCGCTAGGCTCTGCCTCCTGTCCCCGCTGTCCCCTATTTTCAAACATCCGACTTACAAATGACTCCTACTTAGAAACAGAGGGAGACAACAGGAAGTGAGAGGAAATGTACCCCTAGGAAGGGAAATTCTCTCCTGTAAGAGTTAATATGGGAAAAAGGTGTCTCCACTGATGCTTTATCACCAATCCTTGTTTCTACAACAACCCAAAATTTTTTAAATCCAATTCTCATTGGGACAGAAAGTGAGGTGAAATCTTCTGAACAGGGGCACAGACAATAGAACAAATGTTACAGGGGTGATGATAACCCTTCCCTATGTTATCCAAAAAGCTTAAAAATAGATTTTTTGGCTGGAGCTACACTTACAAAATGTACCGGTTCCAAATTACAAACAGATTCAACTTAAGAACAAACCTACAGTCCCTATCTTGTTTGTAACCCAGGGGCCGCCTGGATACTGCTGCTGTTTAGAGTATATAGGGCCTGGGGGCCCCACACCTTTTTTTTTAATTTGGGTGATATCCATACCAGACCCAAAAGGCCTGGAAATGGGCTGGGGGGGAGAAACATTACATTAGAGCTGCAAGCAGTTTTAAATGACTTTTTTTCCTTTAGAAATGTCATTTTGTGAAGGGACTGTTCTAAACACGGGAAAAATGTGCCACTTTACAGGCATACTATAGAAACCCCCCAAGCACGATATGTAAAGGAATATTTCACTTTTATTGTTTATCTTTAAGCATTATTAAAACCACTGCTCTTGAAAAAACGGATGTTTTTAAAACTTTTTTTTTGCATTGATTCTTGTCCCCTGGGGCAGGACCTGGGTCCCCAAACACATTTTATGGCAATAACTTGTATATTAGCCTTTAAAATTAGCACTTTTGATTTTTCACGTTCGAGTCCCATACACTTTAACAGGGTTCGCGTCTGTTTGCATGTTCTGCCGCAAACCAAACCGGGGGGTTTTCGGCTCATCCCAAATATAGAATAAAGTGGTTTACAGCAGGTGGCTTTCAGAATACAGTGGCCCTAAAAAAGTAACGTACAGTATGGCATAGTACAGATCAGCCTTTCTCAGCCAGAGTTCCATAGAAATCCGGGGTTCCTCTAAAGATTGCTAGGGGTTCCTTGAGAACAAAACAGTGGCAGACTGATCTCTTGCCTACGCTGAACACCAGTGTAAGGGGTCACTACTATTCACAAAATGTTATGGGCAGCACAGTGGTGTAGTGGATAGCACTTTCGCCTAGCAGTAAGAAGGGTCGCTGGTTCGAATCCCAACCATGACACTAGCTGCCTGGAGTTTGCATGTTCTCCCTGTGCCTGCGTGGGTTTCCTCCAGGTACTCTGGTTTCCTCCCACACTCCAAAGACATGCTGGTAGGTTAATTGGATCCTGTCTAAAAAAAAAAATTGTCCCTAGTATGTATGAATGCGAGTTAGGGACCTTAGATTGTAAGCTCCTTGAGGGTAGGGACTGATGTGAATGTACAATGTATATGTAAAGCGCTGCGTAAATTGACGGCGCTATATAAGTACCTGAAATAAAATAATTGTTGCTTTTGTGTTTCTTTTCCAGCAATTTTTATTATTTATTTGAATTCATGATTATTACTGAAGATGGCCAAAAAGTTAGAGGGGTTTTTAAACTAAGCAATGGGGGGAGGGTCCAGAAGTAGAGATAGTCACTGCGGAACATATTCCAGAGCTTTTGGGGGCATTAGTGGTAGGTTGACCAAAGCACATAAACCCAAGGTAAGTACAGTAGCAAGTCCTAGTTGCAATCTCGGAACACCCAATAAGAGGATAATATGCGACCAGTCTAAACTACCTGGCATGTTCACCAATGCCAGGAGCCTGGCAGACAAGATGGGTGAACTAGAGACTGTTGTACGAGGAGGATTTGGATTTTGCGGGAATTTCAGAGACCTGGTTCAACAGCTCTCATGATTGGCTGGCAAACATTCAAGGGTATACCCTTTATCGTAGGGATAGAGAGGGTAAAAAAGGGTAAAAAAGGGGGAGGGGTATGCCTATATATCAAGAATAATGTACAAGTCAATGTAAGAGATGACATCACTAAGGGAGCTAGGGAGGAGGTGGAATCCTTATGAGTAGAGCTCCAAAGGGATGAAGCTAAGGGGAAAATAATACTGAGAGTATGCTATAGGCCCCCTAACCCAGGGAGGAAGGGGAGACAGATCTCCTATCACAATTTGGATTAGCAGCAAGGATGGGAAGTGTTATCATAATGGGGGATTTTAACTATCCAGACATAGACTGCGCGGAGGGAACCGCGCATTCATCTAAGGCTCACCAGTTCCTAAATGTCTTGCAGTATAATTTTATGGGTCAAATGGTAGACGCACCAACTAGAAATAAAGCGTTACTGGATCTACTGATTACCAACAATACAGACCTGATCACGGATGTGGATATACGGGGGGTAATTACGTAACAGCGATCACAGGTCAATTGGCTTCAGTATAAATCACACAAATAGGAAACATAAGGAGAATACAAAGACACTGAATTTTAAAAGGGCCTTCCCTAAACTACAAACCTTGCTAGAAGGCATAAATTGGGATAAAATCTTAGGAACAAAGAACACGGAGGAGAGATGGGTTTGCTTTAAGAGCATATTAAATAATTGCATTAGCCAATGCATCCCATTGGGTAATAAATTTAAAAGAGCGAACAAAAGTCCTGGATGGCTTAACTCCAATGTAAAAATGCATATAAAAGCAAAGGAGAAGGTGTTCAAAAAATATCAATTCAATGTAGAAAAATGTAAAATGATGCATTTGGGTGGCAAAAATATGAATGCAATCTATACACTGGGGGGAGAACCTCTGGGGGAATCTGGGGGAATCTAGGATGGAAAAGGACTTGGGGGTCCTAGTAGATGATAGGCTCAGGAATGGCATGCAATGCCAAGTTGATGCTAACAAGGCAAACAGTATATTTGCATGCATTCAAAAGGGGATGAACTCCAGAGATAAAACGTTAGTTCTCCCGCTCTACAAGACTCTGGTCCGGCCGCACCTAGAGTATGCTGTCCAGTTCTGGGCACCAGTCCTCAGGAAGGATGTACTGGAAATGGAGCGAGTACAAAGAAGGGCAACAAAGCTAATAAAGGGTCTGGAGGATATTAGTTATGAGGAAAGGTTGCGAGCACTGAACTTATTCTCTCTGGAGAAGAGACGCTTGAGAGGGCATATGATTTCAATATACAAATACCATATTGGTGACCCCACAATAGGGATAAAACTTTTTCGCTGAAGGGAGTTTAACAAGACTCGTGGCCACTCATTAAAATTAGAAGAAAAGAAGTTTAACCTTAAACTACGTAGAGGGTTCTTTACTGTAATGCCCCGTACACACGGTCGGATTTTCCGACGGAAAATGTGCAATCGGAGCGTGTTGTCGGAAATTCTGACCGTGTGTGGGCTCCATCGGACATTTTCCATCGGATTTTCAGACACACAAAGTTTGAGAGCAGGCTATAAAATTTTCCGACAACAAAATCCGATCGCGTCAATTCCGACCGTGTGTGGACAATTCCGACGCACAAAGTGCCACGCATGCTCAGAAGAAATTCTGAGACGGAACAGCTCGGTCTGGTAAAATTAGCGTTCAGAATGGATATAGCACTTTCGGCAGGCTGCAATGTTTAAAATTGTTTTAATGCAGCGCACTCTCTTCTTTATAATGTGAGAATAATGAAGTTGTTTTGCTGCTCATATTCACACAGAGTTCTTACAAACTTCTTTCTTTATTATTTATCACGATTTCATCAATATATTTTGATTTGTCACATCTGTCAAAAAATATATTGTTTTTTTGGGTTTGTATTTTTTTCAAGCCTGATCGTGTTTTATTTATTTTTTTACTCGAGAATATTTTTGGGTGTGTTTTGTGTGTCAAGTTACCACAACACGATTATAATCTTGTCTTATTTAATCTCAAGGAGATTGTTTGGTGTTGGTGTCCCTTGTTAATTTCACATTGTATTTTTGAAATGTACCTGCCTCCTCACAAACAAACTGTCCTTTTTGAATGAAAACACACATTGGCGAGTATAATTGAAACCAAAATTCCTTTATTAAGGGATCAGAACCAAACAAAGAGGGAGGCAATGCTAGATAAACATGATAAATTGGCGAAGCCTTTGACCCCCAGGGCACACATCAATTATTTTCCAGCAAAACTGGTGGCCTAAGGAGTCCATATCTAAGGGAGTGCAGTCTGGTCCAGAAGTCCCAGAGATCATGAAAGCAGCAGATGACATGTATGTTCCCAGGCTGTGGTCATACAAGAGGCTGCATCTTTTGTCAGACCAGACTGAACCCAGGTCATCACTCTCTGGTCTTCCTTACACGGTTCCTTACCGGCTGTGGCTCTGGTGTTAGAGGTTTGGCAGGAGGAGGAGTAGGACCTGGAGGAGGAGGAGGACCATGGGTGAGCTGACAAATTTGGGTTTCACATGTGAGTTGGCCCCTCAACCCCTTATTTAGAGCTTCCAAAATGAAAAACTCACATAAGAGGCGTTGGCCCTCCTCCATCTGCATCATTTTGCATGCTGTTAGGTCAGAAAAATCCTCTTCCACACTGTGGGGTGTTCTGAGGGCCTCAGTAGCCTTCCAAAATAGGCCTATTGCAGCCTCCTCCAGGTTACTCCTCTTCCTACCACTTTGTCTTTGAAGGCGGAGGGGAGGGACCTGGGTATTGGGCAGCCTGCTTGGCCCGGCCACCTCCTGGCGGAGACTTCCCTGTGTATGAAAAAGGGACATCAGTTTAGTTTTTGGTTCTTCAATCACAATCATAAATTAGCACTCCAAACTAACATCTATTTAACATCATTGATTGGACAACCAGAAATATTTAGAAGAATGCTATACCTGGCTCAAGCTGGGCTCCTCCACATGTTGCTGCCTGGAAGGCCCAGGTAGGGTGTCAGAAGCCTCAGCTGGGGGGGGAGGAAGCGTGGAAGGAAGAGTGGAGAGTGCTGGCCTGGGTTCAGTCTGACCTGACAGAAAATGC